>NC_138191.1:108233084-108618576 GCF_964194105.1 Spermophilus citellus | reverse complement strand
TTTCCACTTCAAAGGTGAAATCCACTTTATAATTGACTTAATGTACGCAACCCTGTCAAAAACTGAGAAGTATTTGTGCATGCTTGTGTGTGTGTGTGTGTGTGTGTGTGTGTGTGTGTGTAAACACCAATATTCTCTCTGAAGATTTATAGAAATGTGATCTGAGGGCAGAAAAAATAGCAACAGCAATAGTACCAGTGGCAGCTCACAGTGTTCCAGTCTGTTTCTGCTTCTTCATCTATAACTTACCAGTACTATGGTAGGCACTTTACATTCCTTATCTCTTTGGTCCTTTTAAATTCTATCATGTTGTGAGTCTATGGGGCACTAGCAGCAGGGGCCCAGCTCAATTATTTCCTCCATATCTACCACACAAAACTTGTCAGATAGTCTTTTTTGAAATAATGAACAATGTGTGCCTGCTTTATTTACAGTTCTGAAAAGTAAGTATAAATGGAGTTTTAAATAGAAAATAAAGTATGTTTTGAGGATACCAAGATGGTCAATAAGATAAAAAGGAATCTATAAAAATAATTCAATATTTACTGGAAAGTAATCAGTTCTATTATACCACTTTGTCTTCTACTTAAGGTAACCAGGTCAATGTCACACTGAGTCCTTTCTTTCATACTTGGTAATCAGTCTGCTGGTATAAACTGCATCCTCCTAAAAAAGGTTTGGAAATAATACTAAAAAATTTGATTAAAGTTTGATTATAGTTAAGGTATTTAGTATAATGCATCCTTCTCCCAGTTTCTAGTCCAACCAACTTTAGCCAATGCTTGAATTTTCTAACATCCCTAAAAAGGTTTTTATGCTTATACTTCCTGTAATGAAGATTTCATACCTCCTCAGAAAATTCCTTCCATTTCTGGCAGTGGATCTTGGGCTTAAGGTAGTGGTTCTCAATTCTTTTCTCTTTCAATGACCCTTAATATAAAATAACCCAGCACACTTCTATTAATAATAGTAACTTCACACAATATCAGACTTTTAACAGGGTGAGATGGTGATGGAAGGCAACTTTCCCTTTTCACTTAGTATACTTCAAATGGCAAAATTTTCAGAGTGCATATGTATTACTTTAACATACATACAATATGCATACATTTTTAAAAGTAGCCCAAGGGGGTGAATGTTTATCACAGCAGTCATGTGGAGTTGGACAGAAATCAGTCCCCATAAGAGGGCAAAACAGAATAAAAGGGAATGGTGTGTATTATGATTCAACGAAGGTACTAAGGCATGGAAATGGACAGTATGTTTGGACAACAACTAGCCATGTATTATAGAGAGAAAGGATATGGGAAGCTACAGAGATGAATGACAAGAATTGAATAAGATGAAGCTAGAAAAGAAGGTAGGGGGCAACTCTTGAAGAACTTTGCCATTCTAAGACAATGTTATATTATATATGGAAGACTCTAGTATCATCCCTAAGATTGCATGTTAAGCATTCAATGTTAAAATCTGGTTCATTAATGATATTTTACACCCATAAAAGCATTTTTCCATAGATTTATACCTACTTTTTTTTCTAATTTCATACAGCTTGCTTACTTACATACATACTTAAATTACATATATACTAAAATTCTAATACTGATTAAGAACTTGTGATGTATGAGAATAGTAAGATTTAGAGACAAAAACAATCTGGGATTAAGCCTTAACTCATCATTGTTTCCATAAAATAGGATTACCAATAGTACCTATTTTAGATTATCATGAAGACTATATGAGAAAACTGTATGGAGAATAGTTCACAAACTATAAAGAGCTATATAAATGAAACACAGGATTTGTTAAAACTATAAGATAAATTTGTAAGAAAGGATGAATTTTTAAAAAATCATTCTGGGTGTTTTGTGTGTGTGTGTGTGTGTGTGTGTGTGAGAGAGAGAGAGAGAGAGAGAGAGAGAGAGAGAGAGAGAGAGAGGTACATTCATACACACAGAGAGAGAGAGAGAGAGGGAGAGAGAGAGAGATGTACATTCATACACAGCCTAACAGAGGATAATTCTATTTCTGTCATGTGCACATAGAGGCTCTGATCTTTTCAAGGATCTGGTTTTTGTACAATACCATCAGCTATACCAAATAGAAAATCATTCTTCCTTAGCATGATGAAGAAATCTAGAAGATAGAAAAATAGAAATGTGAACTACTGTAGCTCAAAAGAGACATGCAATGAAATTAAGTTTTTATCAAAGGAAGTCATCAGGCCAGATACCCAGAATGAGCTTCCCAAAGGCAACAATTTGGTTAGCTTTCCAGTTTCCAGGATTCTTCCCTCAGCTTAGTGGGTTCCAAACCCTGATTCTGTTAAAAATGGAATAGACCTTTGAGGACAGATCTATAGGTAATTAAACAATGATGAGTAAACTAAAATGATAATTTATTAACTTTTGTAAAAAATGTAACTTTCACAAGACCTAAAATATTCAATGGAGCATGAACAGGGCCATTTTAATTCAAAGGTACATCTACACAAAAATCCAAATGAGAACCTGAAAAGTTCTTGGCCAGAATGGAGCCAGAGTAAGGAGGTTTATTTGTCTAACTCAGAGGTTCTCAAACCTTTCGAAAAAATTTTTGGAAAAATTTTTTCAGCTTGATGATCTCTATTGCAATTCTTGAACTCTTCTGTTGTAGCATGAAAGTAGAAACGGAGAGTACAGAAATGAATCAGCCTGGTTGTATTCCAATAAAACTTTAATTTAAAACAGGAAAATGCCCTTACAAATATTGGTGCAAAAATACTCAGCAAAATAAATTCAGCAGCATAGTAACAGGATTATTAATATGCAAGTATCAAGTAGGATTCCAGGATGCAAAGATGGTTTAACCAATGTTGTATACCACATAAATATAAGAAAGTAAAAAAAACACAATAATTTCATAATAATCTTCTTTAAAATTTTTTTTTAGTTGTAGTTGGACACAATGGCTTTATTTATTTTTATGTGGTGCTGAGGGATTGAACCCAGCACCTTTCATGTGCCAGGCAAGCGCTCTACCACTAAGCCACAACCCCAGCTCCACATGATAATCTTAATTGATACATATTAAGCATTTGACAAAATGTAACCTCCCTTCTTAAGAGAAACACTCAATAAACTAAGAACTTCTCAACATAATAGAGGCCATAGATGAAAATATCCACACTGAACAGTACACTCAAGAGTGAGACTGAAAGCCTTTTCCCTAACAATAGCAACAAGAAAAGAATGTTCACTTTAACCACTTTAATTAAGCATAGTACAATCATTCCTCAATATCCATGGGGAATTGGTTTTAGGATTACCAATAGTAAATGAAATGGATATCAAAATCAATGCATACTCAAGTTCCTTATATAAAGTGATATGTAATTAGCATATAATCTATGTACATCCTCCCATACACTTTAATTCATCTTTTGATTGCTTATATACCTAATAAAATATAAATGTTATGTAAATAGTTGTTATACGGTATTGTTCAGGGAATAAAGACAAGAAAAAAAGTTGGCATAAGTTGTGATTTTTAAAAAATGTATATTCAATCTATGACTGGTTGAATGGGCAAATGTGGAGCCAGAGAAATTAGGCAAGCAAAAGAAAAAAAGGGAACCATATTTGAAAGGAAAAAGTAAAATGATCTTTATTTGCAGAGGATACAATCTCACATATAGAAAACTCTAGTGACAAAAAAATTGTTAGAACTAATAAATGAATTCAGTAAAGTTGTAGGACACAAATTCATTACACAAGAATCATTTGCATTTCTGTACATTAGTGATGGACAATCTGAAAAGGAAAGCAAGAAAATAATTCCATATAAAATATTAAAAACCATAATCAAATCTATAGAAATAAATTTAACCAAGGAGGTAAAGAGTTGTACATTGAAAAGTACTAAGCATTGCTAAAAGAAATTAAAAACTAGAAAGACAACCTATGTTCATAAATTAGAAGACTAATAATGTTAAGATTATAAAACTGCTGGTGTGGTGGTACACACCTGCAATCCCAGTGACTTGGTATTTTGAGGCAAGAGGCTCTCAAGCTTGAGGCCAACATAAGCAATTTAGCAAGACCCGGCCTCAAAATTAAAAGTAAGAATTAAAAAAGGACCGGGGATTATAGTTCAGTGGCCAAAGGCCCTGAGTTAAATTTCTAGTACTGGGGCGGTGGGGGAGAGATTACAATACTACCCCAGAAATCTACAAAGTCAATGTAATCTCTATTAAAATCCCAGTGACTTTTTTTTTAACAGATAGGAAAAGCAATTCTAAAACTCAAACAGAATCTTGAAAAGTAACAACAAGGTAGTTTCTGACTCTAAAACATACTACAAAGCTACAGTCATCAAAATAGTATAGTACTGGCATAAGAACAGAGATAGATAGATAGATAGATAGATAGATAGATAGATAGATAGATAGATGGAATAGAATAGGGAGGCCAGAAATAAATCCTCATGTACAGTCATTAATTGTTATCAAAGGTACCAAAACCATTTAATGGGAAAAGGACACTTTTCAACAAATGGTGCTGGAAAAACTAGATATGCACATGCAAAAGAATGAAACTGAACTCTTATGCCATACCAAAAAAAAAAAAAAAAACTCAAAAAACCCCTCAAAATTCATTAAATATCTTAAATATAAGCTAAAACTATAACTATTAGAACAAAACCAGGAAAATCCTTTGTCAATGTTTGTCAGAATACTAATTTAATTAGACACAAAAGAAAAATATTATATGGTGTTTGTCAGTATACTAAAAGTACAGCAAACAACAAAAGAGAAAACAGATAAACTGTAGTTCATCAAAATGAAAAAATTCTGTGTATCAAAGAAAACTATGAGGAGAATAAAAAGACAACCCAAAGAATGGGAGAAAATATTTGCAAATTAAATATCAAATAAGGGATTAATATCCAGAATACAAAAATAACTCTTATAGATTAATGACAACCAGAAAGAAACTCCATATAGCTCAACTCAAAAATGGGCAAGGAACCTGAACAGACATTTCTCCAAAGAAGATACACAGATGACTATGTGGAAAGATGCTTAACATCACTAATCATTAGAGAAATGAAAATCAAAACCACAACGAATTACCACTGCACACTTATCAGGATCACTGTTATGAAAAATAGATATATGACAAGTGTTAACGAGGACATGGAAAAACTGGCATCCTCAAGCACTGCTTCTTGCAATGTAAAATGGTACAGCCACCATGGAAAATAGTTTGGTAGTTTTTTAAAAGTTTCAACATAGAATTACATGATCTAGCGACTCAACTCCTAGGTGCATACTCAAAGGAATTAAAATCAGGAGTTCAGCTATTCATATACCTCTGTTACCAGCTGCATGATTCACAATAGTCAAAGAGTAAAAAAAGAAAATGGGATGAAGAAAGTGAAGCATATACATACAATGAAATATTATTTAGCTTTGAAAAGGGATGAAATTCTGATATATGCTACAACATGGATGGATCCTGAAAATATTACCCAAAATGAAAATAATTAGACACAAAAGGAAAAATATTGTATGATTCCACTTACACTGGGTACCCAAAATAGGCAAATTCACAGAGACAGAAAGTAGAATAAAAATTATGGACCTGATGGGGGTTGGGTGGAGGGTGAGTCCTCTTCAATTTCTTTCATCAATATTTTATAGTTTTCATTGTAGAGAGAGATCTCATCTCCTTAATTAGCTTTTTGAGGTTTTTTTAATCCCTGAAATTTAACTTTTAGAAAATGAGATGCCTTCCTCAACTTCCTCAGCGATTGACAATAAATTTAATTAAAATCTACTTTAATTCTGCCTCACTTTTAAGTCCCTTGGGTTCACTGGACTAGGATTTGTGATATACTATTTCAGAGAACAATTTTATATGGTAGTAACAGTTCAGAGAACTCCAAAATTTTTTTTTCATCAAAATCAATAGGTATCTAGCCTGCACAATAACCTTTAAATAGACCAGTGACTCAACTTTTTTTCCATTCTGATATACCGTAGAGAACAGAAAACACTCCTAATAGTAAAAGCAGGGTCATACAACCATATGGCACTGATTTTCAGCAAGGTGGGTAAAAGGCAAACATAATTTGATGGGGAGGGAGGTTCCACTGATTGGAGTTATTTCAGAATCTCCAGGGATATTTGTGTAATTAGAAAATGCACCCCACCTAGTTCATATTCTTTCCCCATTACTCCTTGTCCTGACCCAGGGTCAAGAGCAGCACCATTTAATAGAAATATAATTCAAACCTATTATGTAATTTAAGTTTTCTAGTAGTTACATTTTTAAAGCTAAAAAAAGGGAAAAGGTGAAAAATTTTTAATGCATTTTATTTAACCCAATGTATCAAAATATCATCTGAGCAAGTAATCATTTAAAAAATTCTTTTTATAGTAAGTCTTCAAAATCTTATATTTATGTATAGTTTACCTCAATTTATTTATTTTTTAAATATGTTTTTAATTGTAGGTGGACACAATGCCTTTATTTTATTTGTTTATTTTTATGTGGTGCCTGGGATTGAACCTGGTGCCTCATGCATGATAGGCAAGTGCTCTACCACTGAGCCACAACCCCATCCCTAGTTTACCTCAATTTAGATGCTAAAGTTTTCATTAGAAATACTTGATCTGTATTTTGATTTTCCACATTTATAATTGAAAGAAAAGATTCACATACTCAAGTTGTTCCACACATACTAAAAATTTCCCAAAAACTTAACTGAAGATCAGTTTTTAATTTTAAATTTAAATAAAATTAAAATATGGTACTTCCAGTCATACAACCATATGGCTAGAGGACAACTAAGGAAATAAATGATAAAACTAAACACCTCTTTAAGTCCTTACTATGTGCCAAGGACTGCTCTAAGCACCTTACATGTTTTAAGTTTTTTAGTTCTTACAGCTATTCCATAAAGCAAGTACTATTATTATCTTCATTTTAATGAGATTTTGTCTGCTGCTCCATGGGTAAAAATCTAATGGCAAGGATGTTTTCTTACAGACATACTTGTAAATAGTGATAGCATTTGCTTAGCATTGTGAAGCACTTACCACATAATAGGCACTGTTCAAAGTGTCTGACCTCAATTCTCCTCACAATACCCCATAAGATGGGTGCTATTATCATTGCACCTGTTTTAAATATAAGGAAGCTGATGAATGAGATTAAATAGTTTACCAAGGTCAGACAGCTCTGGATTCAAATCCAGAGAGCCTGGCTTTTGAGCCAGTGTTCCTCACTACTGCACATGCTACCTACCCCCTTGTTCAGTCCCATGGTTTCCACATGGGCCAATGCACCTATCAGACTGTATCTGATATTGGTTCAGAAAAGAAGGTTAGTCCTGGTTTGATGGTCTGTGAATTTCTTTTTTAAAAAATAGTTTTAGTTGTAGATGGACACAATACCTTTATTTATTTGTTTTTATGTGGTGATGAGAATCAAACCTCACACGTGCTAGGCAAGATCTCCACCACTGAGCCATGACCCCACCTATGGCCTGTGAATTTCTAAAGGAAATAGGGAGGAGGCTGAGGAAGCCAGATCTGGGTCCCACCCCTGCACTATCCATTTCACCCCCTGTGACACAACTGGATTTGCTAGATATACAGAAGCCCTGTCCCCAGGTAGTTTTGCACCTTGGAAACATTATTATCCAAAGTGCATGTATAAAGACATGAATTGGTGTGAATATACTTTGTATACAACCAGAGATATGAAAAATTATGCTCTAATGTGTAATAAGAATTGTAATACATTCTTCTGTCATATATAAATTTAAAAATTTTTTAAATGATACAATATTTCTGAATTTTAAAAGGCAAAGATTTATATAATCTGAAGAGAGATCAGAGTATACATATGGATTTTTAAAGTATTTTACTTGGAAGCCTTGTAATTAGAATCTGTAAGTTGATTTCTGAGAGAAAGGCAGTTAAGGAAAATCTCAAAATTAAACAAAAATGAGTTAGGTGCTTTATATCTGTAAGTTTCTCTGAAATTTGACAGAATCATTACATAAAGATACTGAGAGGGTGGAAAGGATTGAGCAACACAATCATGAACATAATTTAGCTTTCCAAAGACTGTTTTGGATACGGTCTTCACAACTTATTAAGGAAATACATGTAATACAAAGGCAAATTCTATCTTATTAAAAGCCACTTATAAGACATGGCATTGAGATGACAAAAGAAGACTTTCAAAATATAAGTACATAGCTACTTAGCAGCACTGGAACATAGAGAAGAGAACTGCAAAAGAACCAGAAATTTGAAGCATTTTGGTATTCATAATTTAAACAGCTTTTTGGAGAAAAATCAAAGCTGAGAGCCTCTAACAAACCAAAGGAAAAAGACTGTACTTATTGCTTGGGCACACCAAATAGTCCAGTTTTCTGGAGTCCCTGAGATTCTATGACCAGTGCTAGCACCCCAGACTATTCACCTAAAACTTCTAGCTGCAGTACTGGTCAGAACTGATTAGGCCACTAGGCCCAATATGTGAAGTATTATTTTTATTAATTTTTAAAAGTAATTTTTAAGGAGAAAAACACAATGACTTCTATAAAGAACCTACTCTAATGTGACATTAAAAAAAGATTTAAAATATTCTCCAGAAAATGCAATGGGGGCTTAGGACTCACTATCCTGAAATATTTTAAGCTGAAAGAGTCTGAGAAAACAGCAAAAGCAGAAAAGCCTCTCTCACTTTCCTCTACTCTTCTCCTCTTAAGAAGTTCCTAAAACCTAGAAAGGATTTTCTGCACTACCCACAAAGCAGGGTCAAAGGACTCTTATGTGACAGGTTTCCTCCCTATATCTAGAGGAAAGGAGCCAAAGACACAGAGATGCCTGAAAAAAAATTGACCAACAGGCCTTGCTGGGTCCTCCTCTCCGCCCTGCCCTGGCTTATTAGATCATACTCCCTTTGCCTAATTTTTTTTCTTCACAACTATTGTGGAGAGAAGGCTGTATCCTGCTTTGAGTTACTCTATGTTGTATAGGACAGCAGTCCCTATCTCTGAGTTACTCCATTTTATAAAATAGCATTTTGCCCTGAGCTACTGCATCCTGACTACAAGTGCTAAAGGCAGAATGACTTGGTAACTTGTCTGGGCAAATAGATAACCACCATATGTCAGACATACAGAACTTAGTGAAAAAAATAACTCCCAGCTACAAATCACATCTTAAGATACACTAGACTATTGAATGATTCAACTCTCTAATTTGAAACACATAAAAGGAGAGGCACATAAGACAGTGGTACTGTGGCACACACCAATCCATTCTCTACAAGACCATGTATTGAATGCATCACAAGGTCAGCAGGTTACAACTCTGACTCTTGTCCCTGGGGCTTCAGCTCAGTTGGATCTCTCTGTGACAAAGCCCACTTCAAAACTTCCTGTTTTCTGGATCTTGCCCTAGAATTAATTCCACGCTCTACACTAGTTCTTTGGCTAGTTTGTAATCTTCTGTGACCTCCTGCAGTGACTCTTTGGCATTTCTATCTGCTCTCTGCCTTTGCTCTTAGTGCAGTCTCTTAAAACCCTCTTGCTGGGTAGTTTTGATTTGCATTTCTCTAATTACTAGAGATGTTGAACATTTTTTCATATATTTGTGGATCAACTGTATATCTTCTTCTGAGAAATGTCTGTTCAGCTCCTTAGCCCATTTATTGATTGAGTTGTTTGTTTTTTTGGTGTTAAGTTTTTTGAGTTCTTTATATATTAATGCTCTATCTGATGTGTGTGTGGCAAAAATTTCCTCCCAATATGTAGGCTGTCTCTTTACCTCATTGTTTCTTTTGTTGAGAAGAAGCTTTTTAGTTTGAGTCCATCCCATTTATTAATTCTTGATTTTATTTCTTGTGCTTTAGGAGTCTTGTTAAGGAAGTAGAGGCCTAAAGAGTTGGGCCTACTTTTTCCTCTATTAGGCACAGAGTTTCTGGACTAATTCCTATGTCCTTGATTCACTTTGAGTTGAGTTTTGTGCATAGTGAGAGATAGGGGTTTATTTTCATTTTGTTGCATATGGATTTCTAGTTCTCCCAGCACCATTTGTTGAAGAGGTTATCTTTTCTCCAATGTATGCTTTTGGCACCTTTGTCTAATATAAGATAACTGTATTTATGTGAGTTTGTCTCTGTGTCTTCTATTCTGTACCATTGGTCTACATGTCTATTTTGGTGCTAATACCATGCCATTTTGGTTACTATAGCTTTGTAGGATAGTTGGAGAAAATCATGCTAAGCGAAGTAAGCCAGTCCTCCAGAACCAAAGGCCAAATGTTCTCTCTGATTAGTGGATGTTGATCCATAATGGGGAGGGGGGAGGCATGGGGAAAAAGGAGGAACTGTGATTGGGCACAAGAGAGGGAGGTTTAGGGATGCATGGGGGCAGGGAAGATGGTAGAATTGTTATAGAAACAGACAAGGCAAGGCACCAAAGATAGCAGGAAACAGTTTTATTTGGCTGCAGCCAGGTTCAGAGGGCACAGCTTTTGCTGTATTCAATCAATTCCCTGAACCCTGAGTTCAGGTAGTTTCAGAATTTTATACCCAGCATGTAAGGGGAGGGGCTCAGAGGTTCACAGTTTGTAGAAGTTCACATAAAAGCAGTTTTTTCTTTCACTCTTCTGGGCAAGTTAACCCAACAAGGACAACACCTGAGAAGGGGAGAGCTTCTTCTCCCCTTTCTTTCCTCCCCCTGCCAGCCGTTTCCATGGAGCCCAATTGGTAACTTCTCTTATCTTAGAAATGTAGACATTTCTGTGAAGCCTCAGCTTAAGGCCAGAGGCCTTGTTTACATATTTCTACAAACTACTATACTGGATAAATGTTTGTGAAAAAACTAGTAAGGGGGTGTCCAGTACCTGGAGTGTTGATTTCTTCCTGGCCAGTGGCCAAGTAAAATAGGACAACACAAAAATAGGAAGTTTATCTACATTGAACTCTTTCGTTGACAGTCCTAAAATCAGCCATGGTGAAGATTTCTGGAGAAGCCCAGTTAAGATTTTCTGTGGAGAAAGGGGGTGCCACTACAGAATGAGATGGACATCATTACCTTAAGTGCATGTATGACTGCACGTATGGTGTGATGCTACATCGTGTACAACCACTGAAATGAAAAGTGTTGCAGTTGTGTACAATGAATCAAAACGCAATCTGTTGTCATGTATAATTAATTAAAATAAATTAATTAATTTTAAAAAACACTCTTTCTGGGCTGGGGCTATAGCTCAGAGGCAGAGTGCTTACCTAGCATGTGTGAGATACTGGGTTTGATCCTCAGCACCACATAAAAAAATAAATAAAATAAAGGTATGCTGTTCATCTACAAAAAAAATTAAAGAAAAAACAACAAAACAAAACCCTCTGGCCACTGTTAACACTCTCTTAGCTTTTCTACAACCTATACATATATCATTGTATGAAATATGATGTGTGACTTAAGTAATAATTAAGATTAGAATGGATAAGAACTTTCAATTGCCTCAGTCACAGCACTAAGTGAACCATGAGTATTTCAACAAATTAAAGCTGATGAAATTTATGTAGCTTGTCAAGTGATTGTTATTCAATAAATTCTGACAATTATTTAACAAATTATGACATTGTGGAAAAACAAAAACATGTCTGGTTTATGTTAATGACATAGCCCACTCTTTATAACTGTCCACTTCATTATTAAACCTAGCATAAAAATATTCAAGTTCAACTGTTTTTTTAGGTTTTCATTTTCATATGAAGGGTCCCATAACACATAAACTTATATATAATAAATGGGTTATGTTTTTCTCCTGTTAATATGACCTTTGTTATAGGGGCCTAAGCTGTCAATCGGGGGGGGGGTGAGGAAAAGATGTTTCACCCCCTATAGTTATGTCAGTTTGTTTAAAACAAATGACTTTAAATGATTTCACTGAAGTTGCTATCTCAAAGCTCAACAATGATTAACAGTAAAAGTTCGGGTAGGCTAAGCAAAAAGACTAACGGAAAGAATAAAGACTTAATGTTTGTTAGCACTTCTAGAAATAATAACCATTTTATCTACACCTAAAAGTTAGATATCATCTCAATTACACACATGTGTGTAAGTACACGTACTTGTACACACACTCACACACACACACAAATGCACATAGCTCAGGCTCAGAGAGGAACTTAACTGAGCTACTTGGACATCAGTGAATATTATGCCCAATCAAACCTGGGCTTAAAATACGCATATAAATTAAAAATATGCAAAAAAATCTAAATCATTTTTATCATTTATTTTTGGAAGGTACCCAAAAAAGTGACTATCTCAGCTTTACTTGGAGAGGCACAATGAGAATAATGTGAAATAGGGGCTGGGGATGTGGCTCAAGCGGTAGTGCGCTCGCCTGGCATGTGTGCGGCCCGGGTTCGATCCTCAGCACCACATACAAACAAAGATGTTGTGTCCGCCGAAAACTAAAAATAAAATATTAAAAAAATTCTCTCTCTCTCTAAAAAAAATAATAATAATGTGAAATACACTTAATAAAACATAACAATATATATTATACAGAATATAACTTCCAGTTTCAAAGTTCTTTATAATTTCAAAGTTACTTAACTCACATATTGTCTTATTGGTATTATAGTTATCAGTTCTTTTAGTCCAGTATTTCACTTGGAGTTGTGACTCAGGTAGTAATCAGTTTACATTCTTAGAAATAGGGCCTTGAATAGTAGTTGTTTAGTAAATGTTTACTAAAGAAAACAAATGTCATCCTCACAATAGATATGCAAGGTGGCTAGAAAAACTATTCATATCATTCTTATTAAACATTTGAAGGAACAGGCAGAGCAAATCCCGATGCTATTTTTCAGCTAAATAGCTCACTTGTTTTTCCTATTGCACTTCCCTACAAGTTTTTCCTATTGCACTTCCCTACCTCCCCCCACAAAAGACATTTATCTTGAGAGTCTCAAATGGTGTCCAAAGGAAAGAGCATTAGTTGCATTATTTTTTAAATTATTTATTTATTCTAATTTTTTATACATGATGGCAGAATACAGTTCATTTCATATTACACATATAAAGCACAATTTTTCAAGTCACTTATTGTACACAAAGGATTTTCACACCATTCATGTCTTCATACATGTACTTAAGTTATGATGTCTAACTAATTCTACCATCATTCCTACCCCTTTGGCCCCTCCTTTTCCCTCCCTCCCCTTTGCCCTATCTAAAGTTCCTCCATTCCTCCCAAGCCCCGCCCCATTGCCATTATGAGTCAGCATCCTCATATCAAAGAAAATAGTAGTCCTTTGGTTTTTGAGGATTGGCTTGTTTTGCTTAGCATTATATTCTCCAACTTCATCCATTTACCTGCAAATGCCATGATTTTATTCTCTTTTAATGCTGAGTAATGTTCCATTGTGTATTTATACCAAAGTTAAAGCACTCAAAAACCTTAAGATCAAAAAAACAAATAACCCAATCAATAAATGGGCTAAGGAACTGAACAGATACTTCTCAGAAGAGGATATACACTCAATCAACACACATGAAAAAATGTTCAACATTTCTAGCAATTAGAGAAATGCAAATCAAAACTACTAAGATTTCATCTCACTCCAGTCAGAATGGCAGCTATTAAGAATACAAACAACAATAAGTGTTGGTGAGGAGGTGGGGAAAAGGCACACTCATACATTACTGGTGGGACTCAAATTGGGGCAGCCAATCTGGAAAGCAGTATGGAGATTCCTTGGAAAACTTGGAATGGAGCCACCATTTGACCCAGCTATCCCACTCCTCAGTTTATACTCAAAGGACTTAAAAACAGCATACTACAGTGACACAGCCATATCAAGGTTTATAGCAGCACAATTCACAATAGCTAAATTATGGAACCAAACTAGATATCCTTCAGTTGCATTATCTTTAAAATGTTTGGAAAATCCCAAAATATATATTTTAATATGAGCGTAAAATATTTATAAATTTTCTTTTTTCTTTCTGTTTTATTGAAACAGAATGGTCTAAATAGTAAGGTAAAGAAGTGGGGATAGGGGGAAGGAGGAGGGGAGATACTGAGGAGTAAAATTGATCAAATAATGTCATAGGCATGTACCAATATACCACAATGAAACCCACCGTTCTAGATAACGTGTGATAATAAAAAAATTTCTAAACTTAAGTTATCTAAAAGTTAACAGAAAACAGAATCTGAAATCTAACAAGTAACACTTAAACTCAGTGCTTCGGAGCAATTCCATGCATTTGGCAACACAATTTTTCATAATATCTAGTGAGATCACATATTCCCATTTAACTGATGAAGAAGCTTCAGATTTAGAGTTAGGACATGATTAAATTGATATGGGAAAGAAACAATCTAGGCTATGCTCTTTGCATATATCATGTTTTTCCCTCTCACGAGTAGTCAGTAGCTTAATTGGCCTCTTTCAACTTCTATTCCAATGTATATATAGTAACCAGAGTAATCCCTGGAAAATTAAAATTGGATCATATTGCTTCTCTGGTTAATCTATTGCCCTTCAATGGATTCATGTAGACTACAGGATAAAATCCATTAAAGTTCTAGGCAAACATATGTGCCATTTCAAAATCTAATCCTTTAAAGATTTGGCCCCTGACTACTTCTCCAGCTTCATTTACTGCTCATCTTTTCCTCTTTACCTTCATCCCCTAAGTTATTTTAAATGATCTGCAGTCACTCAACTCATCTATAATAAGGCACTTTTTGCACTAAACACCCAATTCATTAATTTACAACTCATCCTTCACAATTTAACTCAGAAATCAATGGATCCTCTCTTCCTCAGCCTTCCTAAATCTTTTCCCTAGATAACCATTTCTTCTTCTATGCTATATTTATATCTGGTTTTTTCTTAGAGCATTTAAATAGTGTACTATAATTATATGTTTACATATGTCTCCTCTGTATTTGATGGTGAAGCCCTGATGGGATGCCTTATTCATCTTTACATCCTCAGGATTTAATACACTGCCTGATAATAGTGGTTATCAGATATGTGTTCGATGAGTTGAATTTAAGAATATTCACTTAGAAAGTACACAAGCACTAAAACAGGATCTGGATTTTGCAAAATATAAATGTTTCAAAGTATATAAATGTTTCAAAATGGGGGGAGGGAGCCTGAAACTCTTTAACCCAATTGTGTACAACAATGCAGTTGACCTATGATTCTGTGCTAGCAGTTGAGATTCTAGAAAGTTCTTTACTTTCATATTACTATGGTGGCAATTTATTAATGAGATCAGTGTGAACAAAATGACATCTGCCAATTAACATCTCTTATTTATCACCAGAACTGATCTCTCATTAGAACTGCCTTGGATAAGCCTTCTTCAATGCAAAACAATTTTTATAGTGTATCATCTAAAAGACCTACAAACACTGATATTGGCATAAGAAGAATAAAAAAAAAGTATAGGTCCTCATTAAGATAGGCATAGAATGTATTCTTGAAAAATAACTAAAAACTGAAAAATACAAACATCTACTATAAATAACTGTAAAGGACTCATGTAATCCATCATTTATTCAATTACCTATTCTATGACTAACTGAAGTGCCCCTGGGATACTTCTAGTGCTACCATTGAGCTATAGCTACAGCACCAAGACCAGTGACTCTTTTATTCCTTCCATTTTCTCCAATTTGTAATGAGAATGTCTTTTCTATGACTGTTCTATTTTGCATCTTAGAAGCAGGTAACTTTTCTTTGGGGTTTCAAAGAAATATAGAGAGGGATTCTGTCTCAGGATGGACTATACCTAGAGGACCACTCATACCTGACTTAGATATTAAGATGAGATTTGGGATTTTAGAGTTGATTGTATTTAGATAAGATTTTGGATTTAAGAGTTTATGCTGGAATGGGTTAAAACTTTTGGGAATGTTAGGATGCAGTGAAAGAACTGAAAAGGACACGGATTTGGGGGGATAACAACTGTGAATTATGTCCCCCAAACTGTGACCCTTTATATCCATGAATGTGACCTCATTTGGAAATAAGGTCTTTGCAGATACAAACAATTTAAGATGAGGTCATGAGAGTAGGCATTAATCCAATATGACTAGTGTCCTTAAAAAAAGAGTTAAATAGAAGATAAAGTCAGTGACACATAGGGAGAACACCATATGAGGACACAGGCAGAGACTGGAGTGCTTTAGCTCCAAGCCAAGGAACACAGCCATCACCAGATATTAGGAAGAGGCAAGAAAGGATTCCACATAGTCCTAGATTAAGCATGGCCCAACTGTTACCTTGACTTTAGACTTCTAACCTCCAGACTATAAGAGAATAAATTTTTGTTGTTCTGAGTCACATAATTTATGGATTGTTAAAAGCAGCCCAAGGAAATTAAAACACTCCTTAATACTAGTCACTATATATTCAAGACATACGTACTAGGCAAGGTATTAAGTGCTTTACACTAATGATCACATTTAAACCTCACCACAACCCCATGAGGAAATAAAATTAAATATTTAACTTTTTACTGCATTACTCTTACCCACTACACTAAATTTTCTCTTTTGTACCACATGTTGTATAATAAAGAATTTGTGTGGTCTTTGCCCCAAAATCCTAGCACAGAGCTTCTACATGGAGTCTTCCAAGTGATAGGAATATATCTTACTCATGAGCTCTGGGGTTCACACCTAAGCTTCTGCTAATTGGCTGAATCAGAATGGGAAGCTGTTTACATATATTAGAGGGTTGAGGCTTTGAGTTAGTTCAAACTTTGGGAAGTGGAGGGTGTCTGGAGATTGAGTTATCAATTATGCCTACTTGATGAAACTACAATAAAAATTCTGGACACTGAAGCTCAATGCAGCTTCCCAGTTGGTGAACACATTGATGAACTTGAAGGGTAATATGCCCTGATCCCAGAGAGCGCACACAAGCTCTGCATTCAAGACTCTCCTAGGCATCATGCTCCGTGTCTCTTTATTTGGCTGTTCCTGATTTGTGTCCTTTATAATAAACCTGTAATCATAAGTACAGCAATTCTGTTGAGTTGTTCTAGTGAATTACCAAACCTGAGAGTGGTCATGGATCCCTCAGATTTTCAGCCAGTTGGTCTGGGCAGTCTGTGGCTCCTACTTGAGGCTGGGATCTGAAGTAGGAGCAGTCTTACTGGGCATCAATGCTCCTCTGAAACCGTGGGAGTCCGACACTAGATCTGGATGATTAGTGTCAGAACTGAACTGTAATACACCAATTGGTATCAAAATAGTCATGGTTAAAACAGAATACCATGACTGAGTTCTATGGTGGCCCAATATAACCAATAGTAACCAGTGACAGTACATAGCAAAATGTGCTAATAAGGTATGTCACTTTGTAAATATTTTTACATTAAAAATATTTTACATTCATCAATAGTCTTTAAATTTTTTTCACATGCAGAATTGGGCTAATTATTAGTTTTCTTAAGAAAACTAACAACTTTGAGCTGTTGTATGGTGACATACTATCAGGGAAGAGTTGAAGTGTTTGCCAGGTATTTGGGGACTGGGGTTTATTTGCTCATGTAAGGCAAGGGACACAATCCCCAGTTTTAGAATCCCTCACCTGATTCAATCACTTCTCACTGATCCCACAGAGTGGCAAGCATCATCTGGATTGTGGGCAGGCAGCAGTTGAGGGAACTTCACCAGGGGATATGCACATTGTTTAGAGGCATTGTCTCTAATTCCATGACTCATGGAATAATGATAAATAACTTTCACAAAAATATTCCTTATGTAAAATAAGGCCTTAACATGTTTGGTACAAACAGGAATTGACTTAAACATGAATCAATTTTGATGATGATGACATTTTTTGTACGTGTCATCTCCAACTAAACTAAGCTCCTTGAAAGCAAAAACTATATATAGAGGTATCTGTATCTTGGAAACCAGTTTTCCTGGATAGGAAAGGAGGGGCAGAAACAGAATACAAAATTTGTTCAGGTTAATTAAACACATGTCTTGGTGACTTCTATCAGGCTGATTCTGGGAACATATAAATGAAAGGCACAGCCTTTACTTTTGTAGGAGTTTATAATCTAAAGGAGTCTGAAAATAAAGCTCACATATTTTTATTGTAACTTTCCTTGTGCTATTTCAAAAGAAAATCTAAACAAGGTAAACAGATATATAAGAGCACAAGGAAAGAGGACAGGAAACTATTCAATTCCTTTCTAGCACCATCTTGACATAAGTTGGAACTTTTGGGGTACAGAACAAAGCATAAGGATGAGAGAGGTATATATAATCAAAAGCTGTACTTGGTGCTTTATATACCTATGACCTTGGATGAATTATTTAATCTCCCTAGCCTCATCTTTGTCAAGTGAGGATGGATAAAGCCTTTACTGGCATAGACAGTGATAATTAAATAAATAATAAGCTTGGCCCAAAGATAGTACTAAATATGTCACCCATTATTGCCAATATCATATTTAAAAATTCAAAAGTACATACAGCCACAAAATGGCAAATATTATGATTCCTCTTAAATGAGCTTCCTGGAGGAGGCAAAATTCAGAGACAAAAGTCAATGGTGCTTGTTGGGGGATGCAAGAAGGGAGAATAGGGGCTGGGGCCCAGTGGTAGAGTACTTGTCTGTCATATGTGAGGCAATGGGGTTCGATTCTCAGCACCCCATATAAATAAATGAATAAAATAAAGGTCATCAACAACTAAAAAATACATATTTGAAAAAAAAGATGGGGGAAATATGGAGTATGTGTGAGGATAGGTGGGATAGGGCACGAACAGCCACAGAACAGGAAGAAGGCACAATAATGGCTAATAGGGACTTGAGGAAAGGAAGAATAGTTGTTTAATGTGTATACAGTTTCAGTTTTTACAAGATTAAAAATGTTCTGAAGATGGATGATGGGAATAGTTGCATACAATGTGACTGTACTCTATGCTATTAAACTGTACACTTAAAAACAATTAAACTGGTAAATTTTATGTTGTCTATATTTTATAATTAAAAATTATATAAGCAATATTAAGATAAATGGAAAGTATATGAAGAGGTAAGGAAAAATGTATCAGACTTCAAAAATTTAAAAAGTTAACCCTAAAGCAACATGGAAAATAGATAACAGGAAAACCAAAGCGGTAGTAGGCAGAGAGGTTAGAATACAACTGCAGTGATCCAGGGGAGAGATGATGGTGGCAATGAAGATTCATTCATTCACTCAATAACAACAAAGTGAATGCCATCATATGCTAAACACTATGACAGGAGAGTTAAAAATAACAGTAAGACAGGCAAGAACCCCTTCCCTATGGAACTTGTAAACAAAAATAAATAGATTGTGTGATTAAGTGCTAACACAGAAATAAACAGAATGACTATGGAAGACCAGTTGGGATACCTCCATAAGGAGGAGATTTTTAAGCTGAAAAAACTAACCAAGAGTCAGGGGAAAACCTTCCCAGGCAAGCAAACAGTATGTACAAAATCTAAGAGATAGGTAAGAACTTTGTATATTCAAGAGACAAAAAGGCACCTCCTTATGGAGGTATCCCAACTGGTCTTCCATAGTCATTCTGAAAGGGTGAGACAAGATCTGTGGCAACATCACTGCTGGGGAATGAGGTGCAGAAGTGCAAGCATGAAAAACATTTAGGGGGTTGATACAATGGTCCAAAAGAAGAACTATGATGAGCATAGAAAAAGGAAAAGAGGATGGAAAGATTCATTAGATATTTAGGATACAGCCCTCATGGGTACTAACAATGAACTGAAAATAAGAAAAGTTAATCTCAGAAATGACTCCCAGTTTTCACACCTAAGAAAACAAATGAATTAGAAAGACATTCACTGAAACTGCCAACAAAGAGAAAGCATCAGAATCACTTTGCAAGCTTCTTCTTGCGCCCTCACTCTGGCATGGTGCTAGTGACTGAATCCAGGGCCTTGCTCACAGTAAACACTGCTCTACCACTGAGTTGCATTCCCAGCTCACCTAAAGAGCTTTTTTTTTTTGAGAGAGAGAGAATTTTTTAATATTTATTTTTTAGTTTTCGGCGGACACAACATCTTTGTTTGTATGTGGTGCTGAGGATCGAACCCGGGCCACACGCATGCTAGGCGAGCGCGCTACCGCTTGAGCCACATCCCCAGCCCCTAAAGAGCTTTTTTAAAATACTAATTCCTATATTCCATCCTCTTAGAGAACCCAATACAATGGATTTTTTAAAAAATATTTTATTTTGTTACAGGAATTTTTAATTTTAAACAATCTCTTCCAGTGACTCTGACAATCACCAATGTAGACTAAGTTAACCAGAGGTAGTTTCCATTACTTGCAACCAAAAGAACCCAGAATTTGGTATGTGGAAGAAGACTGGTACAAACGACAGGATTAACTCGATCAAAGTTGCAACAGAGGAGTGTAGACTTCTCTATTATGAGAGGTTGGCTCATCATACTTATAATGTGGTATGAGATAGTTGTTCAAACTGTGGTCTGTTTTGTACTGAGATTCAGTGTATTGAAGTACACTGCAAAAAGAGACTTGGTAGGAAAAACAAAGGATCTGATGTGCACTGACCATTCATGTGGCCTTCATATATGTGGCTTACTATGAAATAGGGCAGATATCAAAGGATTTAATAACTAAAACAGTCTAGACATCATCCAATTTAGAAAGACTATATATATTACCCAATTCAAATAAAAGCCAGCTATAACAATCTGGCTATACCAATGCATATTGGAGAACATGAGCCTTGAGGTAAACTGGTCAGTGTGAAAGCATTGGGAAGGAAATGTGGCTTTTCTTTTTTTTAAAAAAAGAAAAGTTCATTTTGACTACAGTCTGCACTGAATCTTGCTAAGTTTGAAAACTGACAGTATAAGACAGAAAGGTAGAACCTAATTGGGAGTGAAATTGATACTTCATAGTATCTTCCCAAATACCTCACTTGCATATTTCTTGCCTGATAAAGATGAGATACATCCAGAAGCAACGTGAATATTACTAATACCTTCCCTATTTCATATTAAGTAAATCAATAAATTTCTTTTTTGCCCCAATCCATTTAGGTTTGGTTTCTGTCCTTTGCAACTAAACAGTGTTAATAGACTATCAATATTTAAAAACTAGAATTGCTTTTTTTTCCCCAAAAAAATAATTACCAGGGGCAATACCCTAAAACTACTGAAACAGAATTTCCAGGTCAGGTATCTGTTATTTCTTTCTAAATATTCCAAATGATCCACATAATCAGGCCACCAAGGGAAATACTAGCTTAGACTAAATTTTTAACATTCAATACAATTCTGGTTGTTTCCTCCCATAGATTATAAAATAGTAGCTCTGTTCTTCCCTAGGAACACAGAACAAGGGCATTATAACAATATCTACTTTGAATAAATTATAAGCCAAGCAACATATCAGAAACCATGAAAGCATATAATGATCACACAAAGTTGAATATGCCTTGCCTTCCAAGATCTTGGGTTCTTTAATGCATAGAAAAAAATACTTATAAATACAGCAGGGACTATCAAACCAGTCTCTGAAATCTAAGGATCTTTTTAGTAGATTAGGGGTGGCAAATATGGGATTTAAAATTATGTCAATCATAATACAACAAAGTTATTTCTAATCTATTATCAGAATAAAATACTATTCCCTCTCAATATAAGGTAAAGATGACACACATGAAAAAATTAGGTAGGATGCAAATAGTCCATTAATTCAAATTTGGATTTAACTAATATGCATTGAGCACTTAATATGTAAACATTTACTATATTAGGTAACTAAATATAGATTTTCATTAGTAACTATCAGTAATACCAGCAAATTACTAAATTTCACAAACTGACACTGTTTCAGCATAATTGTTTATTTAAATGTCATCATTCAGGTATATAAACAAAAGAAAATTCTGTTAGTGTTGAGAATACAGAAGTCAACAAAATCATTAACATTTCACTGAAAGGATAGAATATGATATTGTAAGTAAAGTGAGCAGGAGTAGCTATTCTTAGACAAAATAGATTTAAAGATAAAAACTGTAAAAAGAGACAAAGAAGATCATTATATGATGATGAAAAGAATCAACTCAACAAGAGATATAACATGTGTACCTAGTGTTCTAAAGCACTCAGTTTTAGAAAACAAACATTAGATATAAAGGGAGAGAAAGGATCCAATATAATAATTGTAGGAGATCTTGATGCCATACTTCCACAAATGGATAAATCATCAAAACAAAAAGAAACACCAGTGTTAAACTATGCTATAGATCAAATGGATCCAAGAGACATTTACAGAACATTTCAATCAACAACTTCAGAATACACATTCTTTTCTTCAGCATTTTCTCTAGAAGAAACTTTCTCTAGAAGAAACCATATAATAGACCACAAAACAAATCTCAACAAATTAAAAAAATTATATATATATATATATATATATATATATATATATATATCATGTATCTTCTCTGACCACAATGAAAGAAAGCTACAAATTAACTACATTAGAAACTATACAAATTCAGAGACTTAACAAAATGCTACAGAACAAACAATGGGAAATTGAAGAAATCAAAAGGGAACTTAAAATATCTTGGAACAAATTACAATAGAAACAACATTACCAAAACTTATGGAATACAGTAAAAGCACTATGAGGCAAACTTGTAGCAATAAATACCTACATCAAAAACAAAATTGATTTCAAATAACAACCTGAGAATCTAGAAAAGAAAGACCAAATTAAACCCAATATTAGAAGAAATAAATAGCAAAGATCATAGCAAAAATAGAGACTGAAAAATAAAAGGATCAGAGAAACAAAAGAATTGTTTTAGAAAAGACAAAATGACATAAACTGTTAGCTAAACTAACCAAGAGAAGACCCAAATAAAATTAGAGATAAGAAGACAATATACTTATAGTACAGAAATACTAGGTATCATTAGAGACTATTATGAACAACTGCATGCCAACAAGTTGGAAAATCTCAAAGAACTAGATGAACTTCTGGACACACACTACCTGCCAAAACTGAACTATGAAGACATAGAAAACCTGAACAGACTGATAATGAGTAGTGAGCTTGAATCAGTAATAAAAGTCTACCAAAAAAGAAAAGTCCAAGACCAGAAGGCTTCATCGCTCTATCAAATTTTCAAAGAAGTACTACCACGAATTCTTCTCAAATTATTCCAAAGAATTGAAAAGAAGGGAATCTTTCCACTAATTTTTACAAGGCCAGCATTACCTTGATATCAAAACCAGAAAGGGACATAACAAAAAAAAAACATTATAGACCAATATATCTGATGATCACAGAAGCAACAATTCTTAACAAAATAGCAAATGAAACCCAAAATCACATTTAAAAGATCATTCATGGGCTGGGGCTGGGGCTCAGTGGTAGAGTGCTCACCTCACACACATGAGACCCTGGGGTCAATCCTCAGCACCACATAAAAATAAATAAGTGAAATAAAGGTATGTCCAACTACAACTAAAAAAAATAAAAATAAAAACCCAAAGAGATCATTCACCATGATGAAGCTGTATTGATCCCAGGGATTCAAGGATAATTCAACATACACAAATAAATGTGATATACCAAATCAAAGCATGAAAGATAAAAATAATATGATCATCTCAACGGATAAAGAAAAGGCCTCTGATAAAATTAAACATCCCTTCATGATAAAAACCCTGAGCAAATAAGGTATAGAAGGATTGTACCTAAACATAGAAGACTATATATGACAAACCCCAGCCAACATTATACTAAAACTTTCAACTTTTCCTCATTCCTTATTGACATCTAAAACAAGACTAGAGGAGGGGGATCCAACATGGCCGCCGGCGAGGAAGCAGCGATTCCAATGTCTCCACATTAACGGGATCAGAAAGACCCTTTGGAACAGCGGCAGTCTACCTACTGAGGAACTTCTAGCAAAATTCCGTGAAGAGGGGACCTGCCGGGAATTGGTAGGTTTATTAGAAGTGTCAGTTTGTGGCCGCCGGGACTCGGGGCCCGGGGACTGCGGTACTTGCCGGGGAGGGGCTGTCGCCTCCCCGGCCCCGGGCGCCGCTGGAGCCGCGAGCTGGAGAGACACGGAGCGGGCTGCGGCGCGGCCAGAAGCCGGGAACGCCGGGGGCGGAGAGAGTGGCCGGGGCGGCGCTGGCTGTGGAGGCCGCGGCGGAGCGAGGCGCGGGAGCCCGAAGCTGAGACACACCGGAGGGAGCGGAGCGAGCGCCCCGCCATCATCCCGAAATAGCGAGAAGAGGAAGATGGCTGCGGGAAGTGAGTAAGCCGCTCCGTGCTCCGCGCCCCGGGCCGCCGCGTCTGAAAAGATGAGACAAACAGCTGTGAATCAGCATTAATCCATCCGGCTGAAACAACTGATTAGCCCTTCTCATCATACGGAGGTAAATGCCTACCGAGCCTTCATAAGTAGTGGCCACAGGTTCCAAACGGGGCTTGAGAGAGACAGTAAGGACCCACCCGTTGCATTGGTCGCCCGGCAAAGGGAAACGAACTGTCGCCATTTGCAAGAGACACCACTATGGCAGAGAACTGACGTCACCAGACTGCGGCGGAGGAGATAACTTCATTGAAACCTGCTGCTACAGGTGTGTAATCCCCCTAGCCTTCCCTCTCCACACATCGGGGAAACCTTAAGGGCCCTTCCCAGTTCTCCCGTGAGTGCTACAGCCAGCCCGAGGGAATGAGAGGTGGTGCGGGACCCGCGGCGCGGGACTACCGCTCCCACCAGGGCTGACTGCTGAGGTCTCTTGCACCAGCTACGGGGGAGTGGCTACCGGAGTGCAAGTAAAATTCGCTGAGGATTCTCAGCCCCAAGCTCTACAAACTTAGGGTCTGAGGGAATGGCAAACTGGAAGAGTGAGCCCAGTCGTTCATGAAAACAGTGCTCCCGGGAGCAGCAGACCTGGCGTGTAGCCAGTATTGTGGTGAGCGACACCCGTGAGAGGGGCCTGGCTAGAGGAAAAGTGGGAAGTGACTAGACACAAGAGGAGACCCTAGGCACTCAGGATTGGAGACTCGCCCAGTCTGGGAGGAGCTGCTTCACAGTGATTGGTTCCCGCGTACTGACAGGAGAAACTTGACCTGGTGGGCACAGCGCCACCTACTGGAAGAGAAGTTAATCAAACTCTAAGACGGAATTTATTAGTTTTTTTTTTTTTTTGATTTGGGTTTTTCTTTCATCTTCATTTTTCTATCTCGTTTTTTTTTGTTTTTTATTTTTTTATTTTTTTTATTTTTTTCTTTCTTTTTCTTTTTTCTCTTCTAATTTTAATTTTAATTTTTTTTAATTATTATTATTTTTTTAATTTTTTTCTTTTTTTAGTTCCTATTTCTTTATTCTTTTGTCTTTTCATTTTTCTTATCCCCCCTTCCTTGAATTCTACCTGCCTACTCTCATTCTCTTTAGTGACTTCTTCCCTTCCCTTCTAATACCTTTCCTCCCAAGCATCAAATAAACTTATAGGAGTAAACAGTAACTCAGCAGTCAAACAGAACAAGAAGCAACATGAGCAGCTTCAAGAAGCAAGGAAGAAAAGGAGTACAAACAATGCAGGACAGCCTAAATATTCAGGAGGACCTAGAGTCATCAGAAAAATGGTCATATAAAGACCTCAAGGAACACCTTAGACAGATGGAATGGAACCTTAAAGAGGATACAAGACAGCACATTCAAGCAGCGAAAGAACACATTGAGAATGAATTACATAAACAGCTAAAAGAAGAAGTTAAGCATTTTTATCAGGAGATAGAGATTATAAAAAATAATCAAACAATAATTCTAGAAATGAAGGAAATGATAAACCAAATTAAAAACTCAATTGAGAGTATCACTAACAGAGTGGAGCAAGTAGAAGCCAGAACGTCAGATAATGAAGACAAAATATACCATCTTGAAAAGAGTCTAGCCAACTCAGAAAGGCTGGTAAAAAATCACGAGAAAAACATCCAAGAGTTATGGGATAACATAAAAAAAACAAACTTACGAGTCATCGGGATAGAAGAAGGTACAGAGATTCAAACCAAGGGAATGAGAAACCTGCTGAATGAAATAGTTACAGAAAACTTTCCAGAGATAAAAAAGGAAACAGATATACAAATTGAAGATGCATACAGGACACCGAGCACACAAAATCACAGTAGACCAACGCCAAGACACATTGTTATGAAGATATCCAATATACAGAGCAAAGAGAAAATATTAAAAGCTACAAGAGAAAGGAGACAGATTACATTCAGGGGTAAACCAATAAGGTTAACAACGGATTTTTCATCACAGACACTGAAAGCAAGAAGGTCATGGAACAACGTATTTCAAACACTGAAAGACAATGGATGCCAACCAAAAATTCTGTATCCAGCAAAATTAAGCTTCAGGTATGACAACGAAATAAAGATCTTTCATGATAAACAAAAGTTAAAAGAATTTGCAGCCAGAAAACCAGCATTGCAAAGCATTTTGAGCAAAACACTACATGAGGAAGAAATGAAAAACAATAACCAAAACCATCAGTGGGAAGTGCCTCAGTAAAGACAGAGGGTGAGGGGAAAGATAATCACGGAGAAACAAACTAAATTTTTTTTAAAAAAAGGATAAACAATCAAACATGGATGGAAGTTCAAACCATATATCAATAGTAACTCTGAATGTTAATGGCTTAAACTCTCCAATAAAGCGACATAGGCTGGTATCATGGATTAAAAAAACAAATCCAACAATATGCTGCCTCCAGGAGACACATCTGATTGGAAAAGACATACACAGGCTGAAGGTGAAAGGATGGGAAAAAATATACCACGCACACAGTTCTTGTAAGCAAGCAGGGATGGCCATCCTCATATCGAATAAAATCGACTTCAAGACTAAGTTAATCAAAAGGGATAAAGAAGGTCATTATATACTGTTAAAAGGAACCATTCACCAACAAGACATAACAATTATCAATATTTATGCACCAAATAATGGTGCTGCGACATTCATAAAACAAATTCTCCTCAAGCTCAAGAATCAAATAGACCACAACACAATAATTATGGGTGACTTCAACACACCTCTCTCACCATTGGACAGATCTTCCAAACAAAAGTTGAATAAAGAAACTATAGAACTCAATATCACAATCAATAACCTAGACTTAACTGAGATATATAGAATATATCAACCATCATCAAGTGGATATACTTTTTTCTCAGCAGCACATGGATCCTTCTCAAAAATAGACCATATATTATGCCATAGGGCAATCCTCAGTAAATATAAAGGGGTGGAGATAATACCATGCATTTTATCTGATCATAATGGAATGAAACTGGAAATCAATGATAAAAGAAGGAAGGAAAAATCCTACATCACATGGAAAATGAACAATATGTTACTGAATGATCAATGGGTTACAGAAGACATAAAGGAGGAAATCAAAAATTCTTAGAGATAAATGAAAATACAGACACAACATATCGGAATCTATGGGACACAATGAAAGCAGTTTTAAGAGGAAAATTCATCGCCTGGTGGTCATTCCTCTAAAAAAGAAAAAACCAACAAATAAATGAGCTCACACTTCATCTCAAAGCCCTAGAAAAGGAAGAGCAAAACAACAGCAAATGTAGCAGAAGGCTAGAAATAATTAAAATCAGAGCGGAAATCAATGAAATTGAAACAAAAGAAACTATTGAAAAAATTAACAAAACTAAAAGTTGGTTCTTCGAAAAAATAAATAAGATCGACAGACCTTTAGCCATGCTAACGAAGAGAAGAAGAGAAAGAACTCAAATTACTAACATACGGGATGAAAAAGGCAATATCACAACAGATGCTACAGAAATACAGAAGACAATTAGAAATTATTCTGAAAACCTATATTCCAACAAAATAGAAGATAGTGAAGACATCGATAAATTTCTTAAGTCATATGATTTGCCCAGACTGAGTCAGGAGGATACACACAATTTGAACAGACCAATATCAATGGATGAAATTGAAGAAGCCATCAAAAGACTACCAACCAAGAAAAGCCCAGGACCGGATGGGTATACAGCGGAGTTTTACAAAACCTTTAAAGAAGAATTAATACCAATACTTTTCAAGTTATTTCAGGAAATAGAAAAAGAGGGAGCTCTTCCAAATTCATTCTATGAGGCCAACATCACCCTGATTCCGAAACCAGACAAAGACACCCCAAAGAAAGAAAACTACAGACCAATATCTCTAATGAACCTAGATGCAAAAATCCTCAATAAAATTCTGGCGAATCGAATACAAAAATACATCAAAAAAATTGTGCACCATGATCAAGTAGGATTCATCCCTGGGATGCAAGGATGGTTCAACATATGGAAATCAATAAATGTTATTCACCACATCAATAGACTTAAAGATAAGAACCATATGATCATCTCGATAGATGCAGAGAAAGCATTTGACAAAGTACAGCAACCCTTTATGTTCAAAACATTAGAAAAACTAGGGATAACAGGAACTTACCTTGACATTGTAAAAGCTATCTATGCTAAGCCTCAGGCTAGCATCATTCTGAATGGACAAAAGTTGAAGGCATTCCCTCTAAAATCCGGAACAAGACAGGTATGCCCTCTATCTCCACTTCTATTCAATATAGTTCTCGAAACACTGGCCAGAGCAATTAGACGAAAGAAATTAAAGGCATAAAAATTGGAAAAGAAGAACTTAAATTATCACTATTTGCAGATGACATGATTCTATACCTAGAAGACCCAAAAGGGTCTACAAAGAAACTACTAGAACTAATAAATGAATTCAGCAAAGTGGCAGGATATAAAATCAACACGCATAAATCAAAGGCATTCCTGTATATCAGCGACAAAACTTCTGAAACGGAAATGAGGAAAAACACTCCATTCACAATATCCTCAAAAAAAATAAAATACTTGGGAATCAACCTAACAAAAGAGGTGAAAGATTTATACAAGGAAAACTACAGAACCCTAAAGAGAGAAGTAGATGAAGATCTTAAAAGATGGAAAAATATACCGTGTTCATGGATAGGCAGAACTAACATCATCAAAATGGCGATATTACCAAAAGTTCTCTATAGGTTTAATGCAATGCCAATCAAAATCCCAACGGCATTTCTTGTAGAAATTGATAAAGCAATCATGAAATTCATATGGAAAAATAAAAGACCCAGAATAGCAAAAGCAATTCTAAACAGGAAGTGTGAATCTGGTGGTATAGCGATACCAGATTTCAAACTATATTACAGAGCAATAGTGACAAAAACAGCATGGTACTGGTACCAAAACAGGCAGGTGGACCAATGGTACAGAATAGAGGACACAGTAACCAATCCACAAAGTTACAACTATCTTATATTTGATAAAGGGGCTAAAAGCATGCAATGGAGGAAGGATAGCATCTTCAACAAATGGTGCTGGGAAAACTGGAAATCCATATGCAACAAAATGAAACTGAATCCCTTTCTCTCGCCATGCACAAAAGTTAACTCAAAATGGATCAAGGAGCTTGATATCAAACCAGAGACTCTGCGTCTGATAGAAGAAAAAGTGGGCTCCGATCTACAGATTGTGGGGTCGGACTCCAAATTCCTTAATAGGACACCCATAGCACAAGAGTTAACAACAAGAATCAACAAATGGGACTTAATTAAACTTAAAAGTTTTTTCTCAGCAAGAGAAACAATAAGAGAGGTAAATAGGGAGCCTACATCCTGGGAACAAATTTTTACTCCTCACACTTCAGATAGAGCCCTAATATCCAGAGTATATAAAGAACTCAAAAAATTAGACAATAAGATAACAAATAACCCAATCAACAAATGGGCCAAGGACCTGAACAGACACTTCTCAGAGGAGGATATACAATCAATCAACAAGTACATGAAAAATGCTCACCATCTCTAGCAGTCAGAGAAATGCAAATCAAAACCACCCTAAGATACCATTTCACTCCAGTAAGATTGGCAGCCACTATGAAGTCAAACAACAACAAGTGCTGGCGAGGATGTGGAGAAAAGGGTACACTTGTACATTGCTGGTGGGACTGCAAATTGGTGTGGCCAATTTGGAAAGCCGTTTGGAGATTCCTGGGAATGCTGGGAATGGAACCACCATTTGACCCTGCTATTGCCCTTCTCGGACTATTCCCTGAAGACCTTAAAAGAGCATGCTACAGGGATACTGCCACATCGATGTTCATAGCAGCACAATTCACAATTGCTAGACTGTGGAACCAACCCAGATGCCCCTCAATAGATGAATGGATAAAAAAAATGTGGCATCTATACACAATGGAGTACTATGCAGCAATAAAAAATGACAAAATCATAGAATTTGCAGGGAAATGGACGGCACTAGAGCAGATTATGCTTAGTGAAGCTAGCCAATCCCTAAAAAACAAATACCAAATGTCTTCTTTGATATAATGAGAGCAAATATGAACAGAGCAGGGAGGAAGAGTAGGAAGAAAAGAGTAACATTAATCAGTGACATGAGATGGGAGGGAAAGGGAGAGAAGAGGAAAATTGCATGGAAATGAAGGGAGACCCTCATAGCTATACAAAATTACATATAAGAGGTTGTGAGGGGAATGGGAAAATAAACAAGGAGAGAAATGAATTACAGTAGATGGGGTAGGGAGAGAAGAAGGGAGGGGAGGGGAGGGGGGATAGTAGGGGATAGGAAAGGTAGCAGAATACAACAATTACTAATAGGGCATTATGTAAAATTGTGGATGTGTAACCGACGTGATTCTGCAATCTGCATTTGGGGTAAAATTGGGGGTTCATAACCCACTTCAATCTAATGTATGAAGTATGATATGTCAAGAGCTTTGTAATGTTGTGAACAACCAATAAAAAAAATAAAACAAGACTAGAGTGTCCACTCTCTCTATTCTTATATTCAATATAATATGCAAAGTTTTAGCCAGAACAATTAGGCAAGAGAAAGAAAAAAAGATAAACAACGAGTAAGGGAGGAATTCAAATCATCACGGTTTGTAGATGATTTGATTCTATATACAAAAAAAAAAAACTAAAGATTTCACTAAAAACCTATTAAACTGATAAACTCAGTAATGTTGCAAAACACAAAATCAACATTCAAAAATCAGTAGTAGTTTTATATAGCAATAGTAAATTTGCTGAGAAAGAAACCCTAAAAGCAATCCATTCACAATCACCACAAAAAATTTTTTAAATACCTAGGAATAAACTTAAGGAAGTGAAACACCTCTACAGTCAAAACTATAAAACACTGATGAAAGAAATTGATAAACCACCCCAACCCCCACACACTAGACTTTCCATTTTCATGTATTATAAATATAAATATTTCTAAAATGTTAATACTACCCAAAGCGACCTAGAGATTTAATGTAATCACTATCAAAATGCCAATGATACTCTTCACAGAGCTAGAAAAAAATTCCTTAAAAACTCACAAGGAAGAAGAAAAAAAACATGAATATTCAAATCAATCTAGAGCAAAAAAACAAAAAACAAAACTAGAGGCTTTACAATACCTGATTTCAAAATATACTTCAGAGCCATGGTAACCAAAACAGCAGGGTATTTGCATAAAAACAGACTCATAGACCAACAGAATAGAACAGAGAATCCAGAAATAAACCCACATGTCTACATCCAAGTGATTATCAACAAAGGTGCCAAAAACACTAGAGAAAGAACAGACTCTTTAACAAATGGTGCTGGAAAAACTGATATCTACATGCAGAAGAATGAAACTTGACTCCTCCCCCCTACCCCCCCATAATTAAATCAAATAAAAATGGATCAAAGACCTACATGTAAGATCTGAACTACTAGAAAACATAGGGGAAACATTTCAAGAAGTTGGTATAGGCAATGAATTCTTGGATATGATCCCCAAAGCACAGAAAACAAAAGCCAAAATAGCAAGTGGGGTTAAATCAAACTAAAAAGCATCTACACAGCAAAGAAACAATCGACAGATTAAAGAGACAATCTACAGAAGGGAGGAAAATATTTGACAACTATCCATCTGACAAAGAATTAATATCCAGAATTTATAAAAAGACTAAAAAACTTAACACAAAAGTAATCCAATTTTAAAAAAATAGTCAAGTTATCTGAATATATACTTCTCAAAAGGAGAAGCTCAAATTGTCAATACATATATGAAAAATGTTCAATATTATTAGCCATCAGGGAAATGCAAATCAAAACTGTAATGAGATCCCATCACCCTAGTTAGATTATTTTTTAAAAAAATGCTGGCAAGGACATAGAGAAAAAGGAACTCTCATACACTGTTGATGAGAATGTAAACTGACACAAACTACAATATGAAGGTTCCTCAAAACACTAAAAATAGATCTATCATATTATATATGATAGAGCTATCCCAATTCTAGATATATATCAAAAGGAAATTCAATCAGCCTCCCAAAGAGATACCTGCATACCCATATTCCCATATTTATTGTGGCTCTGTGTATAATAGCTAAGATATGGAATCAAACTAGGTGCCCTTCAATGGATGAGTGGATAAAGAAAATGTGGTGCTGTATATTCATAATGGAATATTATTTAGCTATAAAGTGGATGGAACTAGAGGATATTATGTTAAGTAAAATAAGCCATATACAGTAAAACAAGTACCATGTGTCCTCTCTCACATATGGAAATTAAAAAAAAAAGTAGCCTTGAACATAGAATAGTGATTATTAGAGGATAGGAAGCGGGATGGGTAGTGGATAAAAGGAGGCTAGATTTGATTGGCACTTATTATATGTATGTATTGAAATACATTGAACCCTATTAAATATATAATACATGTTAAACAAAATAAAATGAAACCAATTCTTTTATATGAACTTCAAAATAAATTCATAAACAAAAGCTTTCATTGAATTTAAAAGAAAGAAAATGTATTAACTTAAATATCTTTGCCGCATTTTCTTTTAATTCAATCGAGTTTACTGTATCTGCTTACTTATCTACTTTTGTGGTTCTGGGCATTGAACCCAGGGGCTTGCACATACTAGGCAAGTGCTCTACCACTGAGTTATATTTACAACCCTTGTCTACTTTTAAATTAAATAAATGAAATAAAATAAGTTAAGATGAGGGGGCAAACAAAACCCCACACCATTTCACCAAATTAAACTAGCAATTCTCAAGAAGATAGTTGTAACACCCAAGTGTCAAGGTCAGCATAAAAACAACCCTACTTTTATTGATTGAGACAGTTGATATGATTTAGCCCAAATAACAAATTCTTGCTTTGCCACTAAGTAAAGCTGCCTTACATAATTAAGTTGGAGTTGTGACAGAAATCTGAGAGTTCAGAATTAGGGAGTTTGGAGAGTAGGTTCTGGAGTGAGAAACAAGACAATTGCCAGTTCTACTGATATTTGTTTAGCAATATTTTCAAATCTTTCTGTAGAGAGAGCTCCTAAGATCATTTGATAAGTTTTTACAGAATGTGTCCTTGAAGATAGATTTTTTTCTTTACGTATAGGTATAACTATAATTGATGATAAGATACTCAGTAGAACTATAAACTTGGTGATTAAGAGATTTCTTTTAAAGTTTTGTTCTTAAAACTAAATCCAAGGGCTGGGCATACAGCTCAGTGGTACAGCACTTGCTTTCATACACAAGACTCCAAGACTTATAAAATTAATTTTATAAGTCTTGGAGTCTTGTGTATGAAAGCCATAAGAGTATGACTTTGGTCATTCCTCTTAAAAAAGAGAGTATGTCTTGTGTATGACTTTGGTCATTCCTCTTAAGTATATGACAAAAGTCATACTAATAAAGCATTTGCAGAAAAAAAATATTCAACTCACATTCATAGATAGCAGTAATAGGTATTAAATACTTTTTTTGGTGTCAAACAACTTACATAAAAAAGCATTCCAATATGAACTGAATCATTTTTGTTCACACATTAGGGTGAGGATTTATCCACACTTGTTCCAAATAATGGTACTCTTTTCAATTATCAAGCAATAATATGTGGTAAGAATTTTTGCATCTATCTCAATGCTCTCTGTTGAAAAGCACTTAGCATATTTTTTGGCACCTACATGTATGATACTGAAGTGGAAAAATTTTATGAGACATCCACTTAGCATACACTTTGGTACATAAATCAGTAGACCACAATTTGTCCACTTCATGAAAATACTCTACCATATTAGAAATGTCATTTTATGAAGAAATGTATTTTAACTAAATCCCAAAGAAATAGCATATAATTTCTATTAGAACAGTTTTATATTTATAGAAAACTATACAGATAGTTCAGAGTTCCCATATGCCTTGCACCCAGTTTCCCTTAATATCTTACATTTGTATGGAACATTACATTAGTTTCAGTTCATGAACTAATACTGCTACATTATTATCTAAAGTCCACACTTTATTCAGACTTCCTTAGTTTTTTCCTAACTTGTTGTTGTTGTTGTTCCAGGATCATATCCAGGGCATTATAATACATTTAGTTGTCATGTCTTTGGCTCTTGTTGGCTGACAGTTTCTCAGACTTTCCTTGTTTGATGACCTGTATAGTTTTTGAGGAGTACTGTTCAGTTACTTTGTAGAATTGTTCCTTGGCCAGGATTTGTCTGATGTTAGACTAGGGTTGTCTCCTGATTAGACTAGGGTTACAGTTTCGGTAAGGAAGAGCACTGAAGTCAAATTATAATACTTTCACTTGGGTAATAAACTGAAGGAAAAAAACCTATCTTATTCTCCTTTGTATCATTAGTAAGCAGTTGGTAAATGTTTGTTGGTTGAGAATGGGAAAGTAGAGGCAGGCAAAGATTGAAAGTGTATATATATTTTGCAATTTATTAACATATGGGCACCCACCATAACAAGGAAGCTATTTCATATATTTGCTCAAATTAAAACAAAAAACTTGACTCTGATTCACTAAAGCATTTCATTCTTCTATTCAGCTTACATGAGATAACTAGTTTAACAAAAAGGAAAGTTTTATTTTGGCTCACAGTTTGGGTGGTTTCAGCCATGATCAATTGGCCCTGTTTTGGGACTATGGTGTGGCAGGACATCACGGTGGCAGAACAAAGTTACTTCATAACCAGGAAATGGGGTGTCAAGGTCTCACTATCCCCTTTTGAGGCACACCCCCAGATAACCCAAAGATCTTCCTCTAGGCTTCACCTCTGAAAGCTTCTAACACCTCCCAATAACACCAACCTGAGGACCAAAACTTCAACACATAGGCCTTTGGGGGACATTTTAATATCCAACTACAATATCAGGGATCTTTCTAGTTTGCCTAAAAAACCGTTTGGTCAGATAGAATATATTCAGTCAAAAAATACATATGACAATTCTCCTAAGTAAACCTTGCTGCCTGCACTGATACTCTCAAAATTATATAACACTGCTTAGGAAATGTACATGGTGAAATAGAAAGAACATTGTGGTTGAATCAGACTGGTCCAGGTGTGAATCTGAGACTTATCACTTATAAATTGCATAATCTTGCAAGATATTTCTCAGTTCTAGTTTCTTCATGTATAGAACAGAATAATGCCTAGTCTGTAGGCAGATAGAAGAAAATAATATGGTTTGCTTATTTCAATATATCTAACAGATTCTCAAAACAGTTTACTCTTTTTGTTGCATATAGTACCTTACATAGAATAGGTGTGCTTTAAAAACTTTCTGGAATAAGACAAAATATGCATAAACAGGGTTAGGGCTGTAACTCAGTGGTAGAGCACTTGCCTAGCATGTGTGAGGCATTGGGTTCCATCCTCAGCACCACATATTAATAAATAAAATAAAGGCCCATTGACAACTAAAAAAAATTTATATGTACAAACAAACACAGAAGATGCTGGTTGTCTAATTCATGCCTGATATATAGCAGCCACTCAAATATTTGCTGATTCTGCCATCATGTTTCCTTATCAAGAGTCAAGAGAACAGATCCCAATTTTATGACCCTTGCCAAACCACTCCTTTCTTTGAACCTCAGTTTCTTCACTGAACAATTGGCCTAATTGTCACAAAATTTGAGAGTTGGGAAAGATCTTAGAAATCACCTTATTGCAACCCCTTTGCCCTAAGTGAGTAGTAAACTGGGTCTTAAATTGGACTCTTAACCATCAAGCCAGGTAGTAATCTCTGAAAACTGTGCTACTTATAAGATCTCTTTCACCTTATGAAATACTTGGGCTCAAACTGATTTTTAGAATATCATTCTATTCTGCAAATCCACTAAATCAATAAACAGGATAAGTTACACCTTATTAAAACCAGAAGGTATAGTAGAATAAACAAATTGTCACTATTAATTCTAGTTAGCTAAGAGAAATTATGACTGTACTCTGCAAAGGATCAAAATTATTTCACAAAAATACTGTTCTATTTAATAGTCCTCAATTCAATCTTCTTTGTAATTAAATGGAATTATAATCACTGGTCTATGGAACAAATAGGTTGAACAACTAGTATTCTCAGATTTCCACATCTCTGTTCTTGGTATCCCTTACTGTACCTTAGAGAACATTTTTTTTTTAAATAATCAGTGCCCTCTTTTAAAAAATATTTCTATTTATCTCCCTAGGGCCTTTCAAACTGCTAACTATTCTTTTCTTTTTGAAATTTACTGCTGTTCCCCTTGGCATTCAAAACATCACTTTCCCCTGATTTTGCTTATAGTATAAGTTTATTGGTCAAGAATACATATCTGGATCTACCACTTGCAAGTTCTGTGACCTTGGACAGGTGACTTAACTTCTATGTGCCTGTTTAGTAAGTGCTATACATATATATATGCCGCTGTTGTTATTCCTCTTCTTAGTCATTGCTGCATTTCTTTGACCTCCATGATTCCATATGGCTGATTCCATTCAATCAAAGAAATCTTTAACCCTTCCTATCTGAAAGGCCATTGTTCTTCTTCTCAATACCTTCATCTGAACATTTAAGATCCAGTTCAAATGTCATCCTCCTTTCTCTAGGGATCCAAAGATCACCTTCCTCCTCTGTCTTAGAATCAACCATTCTTGCTCTTATTCTCATAATACTTTGAATATATTTCAGAGCACTTGTTATATTAGACTGAATGAGGATACCCATATTAGGCCATTTTAAATTTATAAAACCAGAAATTTTATATGATTTATCCTAATAATATCTCTTTACATCCCCCTTCCTCCTTGTATTACACTCGTAAAAAGGGCAATAAGCTATTATTCTCTTTAAATACTATTTAATTAAATAGTTCAGATTCATTAAAAAAGTAAAAATAATAATAAGTAGACAACTGTATATTCATAATTCAGTTGAAATGCAATTTAAGCTTTATATAAGTGTGTTCTGCCATTAATTTATGCAATTAATATATATTAATAACTATAAGCTTAAAAAATAAAATAAAATTGTAGTATTCATCTTTGTTACAGTACACTGTATATGGCAGCAATTAGATACATCAATAACTGTTGAATGAATGAACAAATACAAAGAAATCAGACAATGTTTCTAAACTCCTATATTCCCTTAATGTGGAACTATAAACCTGTTAGAATTATGCCTTTTAGATTTTATAAATTTTTATTCTCCCAAATTTATTAATTTTTAAAGAAACTAATTGATTTTATTTATTTGGAGATTTTCATTGTCCCTTAAGGTAACTAAACACACATCAGGGCACCACATAATCAGGACTGGAGTCTAAAATTCTAAATCATCTGACCTCTTCTTAAATATTTTCAAAAACAAGTATGCAAATTCATGTTTTCTATTATACTTAACAAAGGCATAGTGGCTAAAATAGCTTTATTTCCATCATGTTTGAATGTCCCAGATGAAAAATCTACATAAGCATGATGTGAAGCAATTATAATAAATAAGAAAATACTTGGGAATGAGCCCATAATAAGTCAATGAACAACAGGCATAGTAGTTAAAATGAATATACATATATAGGCTTTCATTTTAAAAGGGAACAATTATATTATTTATAGTAAATACAAAGGCAAAAATAATGCAGCAGCCTTCACATGCTTCAAATTTTAAGAAAATTAACTCATGATGACTTGTTGGAGAAACAATAAGAGGTTCAAACAGCACATGGTTTTAAAAAGGCAGTCTAAAGAGACCAGGAGTTATTCTGGACAACACACAAAATCTACAGGGAGAAGACCTAGATATGAGGAGTTAGTCCTGACACTTACTCTTTGCAGCTGGACACAACATTTACTCCATCTGCACTTTAGTTTCTTATCAGAAAATAGGGTTTACAATGACCTTGCATCCTACCTAACAAGATTATTATATATTTCAAATTATATAGGAAAATGTATGTGACATTATCCTTTAATACTCTGTGACTGTAATTATCTATCCTTCCATACTCTTGCTGCTACTATACCTACACTATCCATGCAACCCCTAGGCATAACCAGATATTAACTTCTCAGAGAAGGATTCTGTATTAGTTTGCTAGGGCTGCTATGAACAAATACCACAGACTGTGCAGCTTAAACAAAATAAATTTATTTTCTCTCAGTTCTGAAGTTTGGAAGTCCATAATCAGTATGTCAGCAGAGAAGATTTCTTTTGAGGTCACTCTCATAGGCTTATAAATAGCGGTATTCTCCCCCTCTATCTTCACATGGTTTTCCCTCTGTTTATGTCTGTGTCCTAATCTCTTCTTACAAAGACTCAAATTAGGGCCTACCCCCTTGACTTTATTTTACCTTAAATATCTCCTTAAAGGCCCTATTTCCAAATATAATCACATTCTGAAAAACCAGGGGTTAGATCTTCAACATATGAATTTTGGGGAGATATAATTCAGATTATAACATATATAGATATCCTACCATAGCACATCACCATTACTATGATACTTACTATACTGTAATATAATTTTCATTCTTGACTCCCTGAATAGGCCATGAATGCTTTCACAGCACTAAATATTTCCTGGTTTTCTGTCTTCTAAGTGTCTAGTGCAGAACATATGTTCAAAAGAATGCTCCAATAAACTGCTGATAATTGAATCTATAATACTTTTTACTGAGAAACAATTAGAATTGATCTATCCCATGAAAACTTACTAAACAAAGTTTATAATATTCCAAGGATTTACAAAAAAAAAGGATGAATTTTCACTCTTATTCTCAAAGCAGCTCTATGTCCAAATTCCCATACTTTCTATCTCATCTTCCATCCTTAAATTATCTATGTTGAGCTTTCCTCAGGCAATGAATTTGGAGGCTTTATACAACCATCCCAGAAATTAGTGAATTTTTCCTCTGCCTCTGAATTTCTACAGTATTTATGCACTTAGGTAGCATTTAACTTGATATCGTTTAAGAGTTAGTTAAGCATATCTTACTTTCCTCCACTCGATAGTGAGTTTTCCGAGAAAAATAACTATGTCTTATTTCTTATTCCTCTCTATTTAAGTGATCAACAATAACCACTGAATGAACTCTTGAATTTTCTCTAAACCAGAGGCACCCCTCAGGAAGAGAGGAGGTAAAGTAGAAAAAGTGACAAAAATGTTGGGTACAATTTGGGACACAATGACTTTGCCAGACTTCATGCATAACTATTAATGAAGCTGTCTATAGGCAGCAAAAGGTAAAGTCTAAGACTCCGAAGAGGTATCTTGACCGTAGACAAAAATTTGAGTCATTAGTACACAGACACTATTAGAAGCCAAGTGACTGGATGAGATTGTCAAGGGAATGAAGGTAAGAGGACCTAGGACCAAAAACACGCAACAGAAGCTCTCACCCAAAGAACACTTACAATGAAATAGCCAGGGAGGAACCAAACCACAAAAGTATACCAAAGCCCAAGGGAGGAAAAATTGTTTTAAGGAAGAGAGAACATTAAACAGGAATGTGAAATGATGCAGCAAAGGCCTAGAAATTGTTGTGCAGTGCCCCCCAATACACACACACACACACACACACACACACACCCCTTTGTCCCTATCAACACCAAGGAGGAGATTGATGACTTTGATCACAGAAGTTCCAGGGACTCTGCCCACTTCCTGTGTGAAATGGGCAAATTTCTAGATCTTTAAATCTCAGTTCCCTTCATCTGTAAAGTCAAGAGTTTATTACCTCCTCAGGAGTATTTTGAAAATTGAGATAATTTTAGCAATAATGGTAAAAGAAAAAATACATGATTATAACATATATAGCATTCTATAATTTGCTAGATACTGTCCTGAGCTTCTTCTTATACATTACCTCATTTAAATTTTTTTCATAAAACTTTTAGATGCTATAGCACCTAGCAAGTGCTATTATATCCTCAATTTCAGATGGAGAACTAAAGTCAGGGTATAGAAAGAAGAATCAGAAAGTTTTTATGTCAAATTTAAACAAACATTCAAGAGGCCTGAATATGAAGGGTAGGGTATTTATAAGATTGATTTTGTTAATAAGATTTATTAATAATTCTAAGCAGATTTAAATATAAAAGAAAATGTACACAAAGAGAAAATGAGCAGAAGGAGAAAGAGGTTGAAGGCAACAAAAAGATGGGGCTCAGAGATTTGGCCTTAAGTAAAAGGAAGAAGCAGAAAAGCATAAGTAGACAATTTTAAGTAATTTAGATTGCTAGCAGTCAAGTAAGACAGATCTCCTTTAATGATCTCTACTTTTTCTTTTAAGAAGCGGCAACACACGCTGAGAGTGAGAGGAGAAACAGGGCGATCAAAAACTGAAAAGAAAATAGGTTTGACATAAGACATGATAGAAAACAGGACACAGAAATGACTAGGTAGTGAAAGCCCAATGGCAGCAATCCATTAACTATGTGTTTTTCCTCCAGCAGGGTTAAATAGAACTGATATAGGCAAGAAGAGAGGGGTTAGGTTGATTCAACAAGGTCTGGGACCTTGCCCAGACAGGAACAGGAAAAATGGAGCATGAGAATAAAGGATAATGGCAAGAGAATTAACAAAATAGTGGTGTCTTAAGATAATCAAGCTATAGTGGGAAGTGAGTGAATATAGATTTTGATAGTGGGAAAAATCAAAGTTCAGGTAGGAGAAGAAATTTTGAACAAAGCTGCATACCTTCATGTGTAATTTCAGAGGTGGACCATCTCTGAATGACAAGGTCCAAGGCATGACTATGGAAGTTGATTAGCTAAAGAGATGATCGCTTGAGTTGAAGAGGGCAACATGTTGGGAAAGAAATCATCCATGTTAACACTGGAGTCAATCAGGATGAGGACAATAATTGAGGTGGGAAGGCAGATCATGTGTGTGCCATGATATAAAAGATCTAAAAGTGATGATCTATTTATCAGAAGATGAGGATGATATAACCCTCATGCCAGGGAGCATGGGGGTTTAAGATGATGATACCTGGATAGTGATGTGTAAAATATTAGTTATCCTCCTCTCCCCCTACTCTCTTGATTGGAGGGATGTAGTAGAATGAGCTGCATCCATTGCAACCATTTAAAAGAGATTCAGAGCAAACAATATGCTCTTCAGGTCTCTGAAGAACCCTGGCTTCAACTTAAGGTCAGGACACACAAAAATAACCAGTAAAATGGTTAACAATGTAGGAAACAGGAGATTGAGAGAGAAAATGGAAAAATTTGAGAAAGAGCAAACAAGAACAGTTGGGAAAGAGGAAGAGGAAGCCAGAAAAGCACAAGAATAACAGTTCAGAAGATGAAAGATGACTGAAGAGGCTGGAACAAAGATAAGGTGATAAGACTTGCTGGGTTTATTTAGCCATAAAGTTATCAAAATAATTAGTTCTAGAAAATGTGTCTTGGCTACAGTTAACATTAAGGCCTTGACAAAGGTATCAGTTACAAATAGGGAGGTAGGGACTCAACATTTTTGTTCCTAACATGTGAAAAACACTGTGTCAAGGACTTGAACATGCCATCTTTCTTAAATTTAACAGCTACAACTTCCCTTGTTTTGTAAGTCAGAGAACTGAAGATCTGAAAGTCAAAGTGATCTGTCTCCAGTTGTACAGTTAATTTTTGGCGACACTGAGGAACCCAGGCTTCTTTTCAAATCTAAATAAGTAAGATGAAGTGAAAAACAAATCAGAGCATTTTGGTCATTTTCTATTGATGAGATCTGGTACATTTCTTAACTCCACTAAGTCTACTAAACAAGGTGACTGCAAAGATTAAACTACAGATTCAAAACAAATCCTAGTGGCTATTTTTTTTAAATTAAAATTGGCCTACATAGTAACTTACTTTCAAATGTGGAATTTCTTATTTGGTATCCTTCAGAAAAAGAATCTGAAGTTCTAAATTAATGACTATAAATTTTACACATAGTAAACTGAGGTAGGGAGAGGATGTATAAGCTATGGTGTCTAGTATATCTAGAGTCAAATCCAAACTTCATAGTTTCATATCTGTAATATAATGAATGGTCCCACACCTTTTCTTTAGCTACATATTATACTACTGACTTACATAAATATAATACTCAAACTTGTGGCAGCTATTACTTCTTAACAAACATACTCTATACTTGACCTTACTTTGCATCTCTAACTAAATTCTTTCTTGGTCTATTGAAATTTGTTCTCCAAGGTCCAAATGAAATTCTTCTAGAATATAACCTTGTTTCCAAATGTTGAGAAATGATGGCTTCTTCCTCTGAACTTTTAAATCTTTCTGATTTTACTTCTCTTAGAGTACATACTATATCATGCCTTGTAATTTAGGTAAGTATGAAAAAATTTTCATTTCTTCTGGCAGAGCATAAGCCTCTTAAAGCTAGATGGAAGGGAACCAACATTATTTTGCAACTATAAGATGTCTGTTGCTTTTCCCGTGAATATATATTTTTAGTGTAATCTTTATGACACCCTATGAAAAAGGAATTTTCTTTTTACAGATAAGGACCTTGAATGTCACAGAGGCTAAACAATTCACTTACAGTCATAAGGCCGGTAAATGACAAGAGTCTAGATATGAATTCTAATCTTTCGAAATCTAAAACCTTGGCACTTTCTGAAATACTCTGCCCAGTGACCATGGGTAGATCCTCACTGATTTATCTGTTTCCTGTCCACCCACTAATCATCAGAGGAAAACCTTTTGTCATTACATATTAGCAGAAAAAATTGATATGGGGTATTGCCCTCCTACTTTTCAAAACTAAGAACAAACTCTTCAGAGCAAAGAGAATGATTAATACGAATCCTGAATAAAGATGAAGTGATAAGAACTCTGCTTGCAGGAGAAAGCAGTCAAAAACCATTATTTTTCCACTCCTGTTTAAAAACTCCTCCTCCTTTGAGGTTTGCACCATCTGGCTATACCATTCTCCACCCCACCTCCTCATCTGTCATCTACCACCCTCCTGATTAATTCCTATTTTTACTGCACCTGGGTCACAATCTTCCTCTCTTCCCCACATCCCATCATCCTAAATCACTTCACTATCCACACATGATGGTTTCAATATATACCAGCCTCAGAGTTCCTTGCTATACTTAGCTTTGCTGACCTTAATTTCTACTGTATTTCAGCTACCCACACACAGAGACCTAGCTGTTACCTACAACAGCTCCAAATCAGACAACTTAACTCCATGTTTATATATAATTAATATATATGTATATATCTTTTTTTAGTTATTCATGAACCTTTATTTTTACTTATTTATTTGTGGTGCTGATAATAAAACCCAGTGCCTCACACATGCTAGGCAAACGCTCTATTACTAAGCCACAACTCCTGCCCCATTCATGTTAATAATAAATTAATATTTCATTTTCTGACTACAGTACCCAGCTTACTTCCACTAAATTTACTCATTGAACTAACTCAAGCAATCACAAAATATTCAAGTCCAAAACAACTCATTGTACACTGTTTCCTGTCTCAGCCAATATTACCACCATCCACCTGATCACTCAAGCTAAAAACCTAAGCACCACATTAGACTTCTCATTCTCTCACATGCACATCCAATCACAAAGCCTCAGATTTTTTTCAAATTATCCTTTCCTCTTCTCCTATGACCACTTTTTAAAAATGCTATGTCAACCATGTCTTATTTTTAAAATATCACCCACTGAATTAATTTCAAGATTCTTATGCATAAAAGGCCCACAATGGTATGGCTTCTGCCTGTACTTCCAGCCTCACAATTTACACTTCTGTGTTTACTATTATATTCTTATCAGTCCCAAATTGCTGTGGTTCATTACACCAGCCATTTCTTTTCTCACACTGATTCCTCTACTCAAGCAGTTTTCTGTTTGACATATACTTTCTACTCATCATTGCCTACCTTACTCCTACTTATCATTTAAGATTTGGGTCACGTATCATCTCTTCCCAAAATGTTCCCTCAACTCCTAGGCTAGCCTAAAAGCACTAACTTTGGGTCAATCACAGCATCATATGCACAGCTCTTATTTTTCATTCCAAAAATGACCAATTTAAGCATCTAATTTGCCAGCTCCACAAAGATTAGTATTCATCTTTGTATGCTCAGCTAAGCACAGAGCATAGCATAGTGCTGAACATACTATCTATAATAAGTATATAAATGTAAAAGAATACAGTAGGTTTAATTTTTCAGTAGAATGTTCTCCTCTGTGCTTTCTCACTGGTTAGTTTCTCCTAACTTTAACTCCAAGTTCTTTGAAGGTTCAGAGTCTTTTCTGGATCTGTAGAGTTTTACACTGAATGGTGCTATACAAAAATGTACCCAACTTACATAAAAGGGAAACACAATTGCACAAACTAGAAATCAAAACTTGACATATGTGCTGCAAACTTCAAAACCACTTACCAATTTAAAAAATGAAGACATTAAGAACAAAGATAAAGAGCCAATTCTGACTGTTGGTATGTGCTTGTCTCAGTCATAAAAACAGTGAAACTTTGCTTAAAACTTGAACAGGGCCCCAGATACAAGATTTTATCTACAAGGCCATCACGTCCCTGCTGAGTTTCAGAAATTATTAATTTGCAGAGTTGTTTAGGCAGGGGTTTAGGAAATTGGTGAAAGAACCTTTTTAAAATAAAATTTAACCCCACTTACCTCTAAAAGCTAACTGATTTTTAAAAAGTAAAAAATAATGCTGTTAAGTGAGCAACAAAAAGTTGTTATTTTTCATATCAATATGGGGCCTTCTGCTGGCAGAAAAGGAGCAAAGAGTTCAGTGTAATAAAGCATTTTCCTCTCCAACCAAATATTAAATTGTAGTTTGGCACCAAACTAGGTCTCAATCTCTTTCAGAGTAAAAATAATAAGCTCTTCAATTCACATGGCACATTACAGTTTAAACCCCTTGGATATACATTAGTTCGTTTGATAAAGCATTTAGACATTTTGTTAAAGGCGGGGGAATGTGAAAATTTCCACGAAATAGAATCTCAGCTCCTGAGAACAATCACTACTGGATGGCTATTTTTTTTTCTTTTTTCAAGTTCAAAACACAGCACAGCAATGAGGAAGGGAAAGTACTTTTTATTATAGCAGGCCAATCCTTGGGGCCAAGGACCTTCCTATAGAAACTTAACAAGGTTTCATCTCTTTGGTCACATCAAGATCTTTGAAGAGAAATCATCCAGGGAGTGGATCAGAGAATTATCCAAGAGAAGACAAGCCTCAGAGGACGTGATTATTACCTTCAGATATCTTAACAGCTGGCCATAAGGGAAAAGATATAGGAAGAATGGGAGGCAGCTGTTTCTGTCAAGCTATAACCAAATCTGTGAAGGTACATACTGAATGGGTTTCCCTGGGAGCAGATCAGCTTTCCATCAATGGAAGAATTGTCCAAATACGTCCAATTTCTAGGGTACTACTCGGGATTTTGAAAGATACTTTGGCAGGGGATGGGAGAAAGGGACCCTGGATGACTTTCAGTTCCCTTCCTGTCTGCAGAAGTTCTGGGGTTCACCAACCCCTTTCAGTGCTGCGCCCACGTGTCCAGCCCTCCAGGGCTGCTGGCTGGCCTCGGTGCTAGCTGCGCCAGCCCGGTCTGAGGTTTGAAACCTGCTCTCCCGGGCCGCTTCTGGCGGGGCCCCGGGCAGGGGCAGGTGGCACACGTGAGTTCTCCCAGCCTGGAGATCCCTGGCTGACAGCTCCAGGCCTTCGCTCCCAGGACCCTCCGTCTTCGCCTGCCCGGGGACCAGGGACCGGCCGCCAGCACCGCAGGCATTGTCACCTCCGGCATCTGGGCAGTCCAACTGACCCACGCAGACAGACATCACGCAGACTCCTGCCCGCCCTTCCCCAGACCGCCCGGGCGCGGGCTGCCAGGACGCAGCGACCGCGCACCCGCCGCCCCGCGAGGCCGACCCTCAGCAGGGCCCCTGTGCTTGGCTCCAGCGTCCACCCTGGGCCCGGACGCACACGCAGCGCGGGCCGCCGGGGATCGCGGCTGGGCTGACACGGCCAGGGCAGGGCCGCGGACACGCAGGCCGCCGCGACAGACGGATGGGCGGCAGGGGCCGGGAAGGGCAGGCGCAGCGACCGCGCAGGTCCGTCGCCGGCTTCTGGTGGCCAGCGGCCCCTCAGGGCGCGGGCTCGGCGGGCGGCGGGAGCCGCGAGGCGCTTACCTGCGGGCGCGGCGGCGCGGGGCACGGGGCGGCTCACTCCCTTCCCGCCGCCATGTTTCCGCTGCGCAGGGAGCGAGCGAGGACGCGGGAAGGGGGCGGGCGGGCGGCTCCGGAGAGTGGCGGGCGGGCGGCGGGGGGCTCCACCGAGGCAGCGGCGGCGGCCGAGGGGGCGGGGGCGCGGGCTCCCCGGCCCCGCCCCGCCCGCGCCTCCCGCCGTGAGGTGGCGCGCGCCTGGGCCGTTGGGCTCGCGCCGGCGGGCGGGACGGCGAGGCGCGCGGGGAGGGGCGGCCGAGGGAGCGACCCCGCCCGGCCACCCCGCGCCTCCCGCCCGCGGCCCGGCTGGCGTCCGACCCACTGTCTAGTTGGCGTTTCACGCACCGGTAAACTGGCGCGCTCAGAGGGCTGGGGTTCGAATCCCGCGGCCGCGGGCAGCCGGCTGCGAGCAGCCCCGCCCCGCCGGCAGCTGACTGTGGTGACCTTGAGCGAGTTACTTCGCACCTCCGCGCCAACGCGGTCCTCTCTGACACCTTGGCGCTTAACCCCGAGGGCTAGTAGGAGGAAAAATATAAGTTAGTGCGCGTCAAGCCCAGGCCGATGGGCCGAGGGCCGAGGGCCGAGCGAGTGAGTATAAGCGGTTCCGGCGCTGTCCCTTCGGCTAGCGGGCAGCCTTGGCGTGCCACGCTCGGTGCACCGGGTCAAGCGCCCAGGGCTCCTCGCTGCAGTTCTGTTTCATCGCCACGTCGTTTCAGTCGCAGGTGACGCTCCTTGTGCAAGTCGCGCAGCTAGCAAATGACGTGCGGAGACTCCTGTCCACTTGGGCTCTGCCTGCAGGGGTGGGTCCCCGGAGGCCTCCTGGAGCCAAAGACATGCAAGCTGGCTCTGGAAGGAGTCTGCAGGGAAAGCTCATCTCAGGCAGAGGGAAGGTTGAGTGCCAAGGTATCAAGGCGTGGCAGGGACAGCTAGCTGCAGGGACTGGAGTGGGAGCATGTGAGAGACCTGGGGTACGCTGCTGCTGCCCTTGCAGTAGGGCAGGAGGTGAAAGGAGGGTCTAGTACGTTCTAGGTAGAGAGCTTCAATTTTATTTTCTAGGTCAAAGATTTCACAGTGTGGTCCTAGGTGACCCCTTCTAGGGGTCAGTGAACTAAAACAACAACACCAACAAACAAAAACAACAGTTTTTTGTCATTCTCACATGAGTGTACAGTGAGGCTTTCCACAGAACATACGATATCGCAACAGATTAAAGACAGAAGTAGATTTTAGAATCCAGCTGTCTTCGTTTAAGCCCGGTGTTGAAAGAAATTTGCACAAATGTAAAGCACCGCTCTTCTCATTAATTTATGTCTTAGAAAATATAATTATTTTTCGTTGAAAAATGTGCTTGTGCTATTATGTAATAGGTTTGTTATTGTAATTTTTGACGAATAAATTAAGTTTTTCAGTTTTGATTTTATATGGTAAATATAGAAGAAACACACTGCATAGAAAAAAGTCCTTTGAAGTCTTCTGTAATATTTTAGGAATAGAAAGGAGTCTTGAGACTGCAAGGTTTATGAATGCCTGCTAGGCAATAGGAAGCTCTTGGGGAGTTTTACTTAGGGAAATGACCTTCTCAGATTTGCATTTCAGAAAGAGCTTTCAAGACCCTAGTTAGGCCTGAGGGATGATTTCCTGCCCCTGGCAGGTTTTCAAGGCAAAGGGATAAAAACATGGAAATGCAGGGTTGATGAGCTACAGAGCTGGGATCCAGATGACTGGTCACTATTCCTGATTTGGTATTGCCTTTCCACCAGACACACTGCAGGTCAGGTGCCCCGTTTTACACCTTTGTTTCCACTTCACCCCCGTGTAGGGAGGGTTCTGCTGTTGGGTTCTGTGGCAGCTGCTGTTTGACCCAGAACACTGTGACCTCCCCTTATTGTCCACTTTCTGAGAAGTAATCAAGTCAGCCAGGCAGAAGGGAGGAAAGGAACAGGTTATCAGTGATGGTGTAGGTGGGCATGAGAGCCCTGGTGGAGTCCCCAAGACTGCACAGCTCAGAATATCCTTTACATGCTTCTAGGGCTCTTCAGATGAGTGAGAGGGAAACAATTGTGTCAAAATATCTGCTGTCTGGGAAGCTTTTTTTTTTTCTTTTTCTTTTTGAAGATATGTTTCCCAAAATGTTTATGTCAGATGAATCTCTTGTAAAAATACATTTAAAACTTCATTGGCTTTCTAATTTAAGCATACAGAAAGAAATTTAATATTTTCTAAACTCATGAACACAAATCAGTACCAAGCTTTATTATTAAGGAATCCCCTAGACTGTTAAGGAGTGAAGGACATGTAAATGCTGTGTTATGAGAGTTCTTGATGCTTTCAAGTTTCTAGTTGTCAGCTGTCACTTTTCTTGCTGTTATTATCCCTTTCCCCTTTCTGCCAGCTTCTAATCTGCTAAAACCAAGAAGGCAAAAAAAAAAAAAAAATCCAAGTTTACCAGAATTGTGTCAAACAGCCTCTGAGCATGGGTGTGAGGGACTGTCCTGGGATGGAACACTGAGAAGGCCTGCTGTGGAGAATTGTTCTTAACATCTCTAGTTTCTGTTCCTTCCCCTTTAAGATGAGATGATCATATACCCATCTCTCAAGTTGTTAAAAGGATTAACATTTAGCCTGTGTCATCAGCTCCCTGCCCAGACATTTTTTTTTTTTTTTTTTTTGTTCTCAGCACCACTTCTATTAGACAGTTCCACTTGGAGCTCCAAACTTTACAGGGTAAGAAGCAAAATCATGACTACCCTGAAGCTTCTTTTTCTGTGTTTCCCATTTCAGACAATGGCTCCACCGCAATCCCTGTGATGGTGTTTTAAATGTCTCCCTTTCCTCTTCCATATGCAGGGAATTTCCAAAGCGCACTGCCTCTGCTCTGGTGAACGTCCCATTCCCTGGATTGTGGGAACTTTAACCTAACTCTGGACTCTTATCTCCCAAACTTGCCTTGCATAGCTGCCAGATTTTGGAAGCATGATGTTTTCCCAGTTATTAAAACTCAGTAAGTCCTCTGCAGCTATAGGAGAAAGTCAAGGCTCTCCGTGATCTGCCCACAACCCTCCTTTCTAAATGCATTTCTCACTCCCCTCCTTTACTTCCCTTTTGATTCACTTGTATTCTAATTTGTACTTTTCTTGTCTTGGCTCTCCCATATACTCTTCTAACTTTTTAGAATGCCTTCCTCTCCATTTTCATGTATCTGAATCCTAACCATCTTTAAACACTCTGATTTTATAGTGCCTTCACAAAGCCTTCCACGATTCTCCAGCTTGAATTTAAGCATACAGAAAGAGTATGAAGAGCTTGAAGAGTCAGAGCATTCAGATAATGCTTGCTGTGATCCAGGCACTCTTCCAGTGCTTTACAAGTACTATTTTAACTAATTCTTGTGACATTTTGCTTCTTCACGACAAATGAATATGTAAGTAGCATTGTGTCAGCTTTTTTCACTGTGACAAATACCTGAGCATAACAACTTAGAGGGGGAAAGATTTGACTCGTAGGTTTCAGAAGTTTCAGTCCATGGTCAGCTGCTTTGGGCCTGAGTCAGGACATCAGGGTGGAGGGGTGTGGCAGAGCAAAGCTGCTTACCTTAAGGTGGTGGGGAAGCAAAGAGAGTGAGCAGAAGGGGCTGGGGCAAGGTTTAATCCCCAACAGCACTCCCCCAAGGACCCACTCCTTCAACTAGGTTCTACCTCCTACAGTTTCCACCACCTCCCAATAGTCCATTTAGCAGTGAATTCCTCAATGGATTAATCCACTGATGAGATCAGAGCCCTCATGATACAATTGTTTCCTAAAAGACACATGTTGAACATTGCTACACTGAGGAACAAGCCTTTAACACAAGCCTTTGGGAGTGCTTCATATCCAAACCACAACTATGATGATCTGTATTTTATAGATAGGAAAATCAAAGCTCAGAGAGGTGAAGTAACTTGTCCAAGGTCACACAGCCAGTAAATGGTGGAGCCACAGAAGAACCCAGGTATACCTGCTCCAGAGCCTGTTTTCCCAAGAGTGTCAATATGAAACAAATTCTCCTGCCTCTACTCCCATTAGCTTTCGTGGCAAGCCATATAAACCTCTCCTAGAACTTTCATTTTTTCAGTCCCATTACTGAGTAAGGAATCTTATTTTTCTCATTTACACAATAAGTTTCTTTTTTTTAATCTTTTTTTTTAGTTGTAGTTGGACACAATACCTTTATTTTATTTATTTATTTTTATGTGGTGCTGAGGATGGAACCCGTTGCCTTGCACGTGCTAGGCAAGTGCTCAACCACTGAGCCACAACCCCAGCCCAATACACAATAAGTTTCTTAAAAGTAGAATTAGGGTCTGGTCGGCAACAGTTCTGTGTAGATGCTTAGTAAGTTTTTTTTTTTTTTTTTTAATGAATGAGTATACAGTAAAAAGCTACAGCGAGAAAATAAACGTTTGGGAGCAGGATTGACAAATAATGTTCCTTGGGCCAAATCTGTCCCTTCTTCTATTTGCATTCTGTCTAGGAGTTAAGATTGATTTTTACATTTTTAAATGCTTAAAAAAATCAAAAGAGGAGTAATATTTCATGGTATAGGAAAATTATATGGGAAAGTTTTCTTGTAACTTAGCTTGCTTGTTATGGCTGCCTTTGTGCTACAGTGGGCCTAATGACACATGAAACCTAAAACATTCACTAACTGGCCCTTTACAGAAAATTTCTCCAACCCTCCGTCTTGAGCTATAGGTAATAACATGGAAACAGCCTAGAAAGAGTACTGATCAACAACCAAGGGATGAGCAGTAGGATGCCACTTGAAGTTTTAAAATAAAACAATGCCAGTTTTGTTGAGGGACACACACACACATATGATCAAAATATAATGAAAACAATAAACACCAAATTTAGGTAGTGACTCTCTTTGGGGGTTTGGGAGTGGAGATTTCATCAGGAAGGAGTCCACAGGGATTTTAACTGTTCCTAAATAGTCATGGTCATTAAATCACCCTTTTCTCTTTCATATTAAAATATAAAATGTTTTACAAGAAATGAATAAATGAGGGCTGGGATTGTAGCTCAGTGGTAGAGCACTTGCCTAGCATGTGTGAGGCACTGGGTTCAATCCTGTGCACCACATAAAAAATAAATAAAATAAAGGTATTGTGTGTGTCCATTTACAAATTTTAAAAAAATCAATAAATGAGGTTCAAAGACTTCCAGTTTGGCTGTTCAAAAAATATGTATGTTTGGCTTTCACATACAGCTAACATGTTAAGTGAAATCTAAATCCTGAGACTTCTGCTGTGCTGAGTGTGGAGTGGGTTATGAATATCATTTAGAACCTGGCAGCTTTCTATTTGCACGAGGGGGTCCTGATTATGATCCTCTGTGAGCAACACTCCTGGGAGGGAAGTCCACGTTAGCCAAGGTTGGGCAGGGGAGGCTGGCCTCCCTACTTTGTCTTTGGACTAGGCTGTGGTGCAATTGACTGGAAGGGAGTCTCCTCCTTCAGTACAAGTATTAGTCTCCGTGTCAGTCTATGCATCATTGGGAAAAGAAAATGGACAGAATCTTAAACTGCATTCCTGTGTCTCATTTAAACTTTCATTCCATATTAGCAACTGGGTTTCAAAATAATTAATTAGATGAGCTTAAAACCAAGGAGCTTAGTTGAGAAAGCAAGTATGTTAACAGGAGAACACTGTGTCATTAGTGTTCATCTTAGTCTCTATTGCTGTATGACAAATTAAAACAAACTTAGAGGTAACTAGTTCATAGTTCTGGAGCTTAGAACCCTAGTGTCATGTGGCTGGGTGCCTCAGTCTGGCTGGGCACAGAATCACGAGCCACTCAAACAGGAACAAAACTTTATTTTTGAAAAAGCCGCCAATACTCCGTACACGCCGGCAAGCCAAAAACCAGTCCACCCAAGCGCGCGTCTACCGGAAGGGGAGGCCAAGGTGAACAGCAGGAGTCCAATTTCCATATGAATGTAAATCTTAACATAATCATATCATCTCAATGGCTAGCTGGCGTCACCTTACAACCGAAAGTGCCATGCATCATATTATTTGCTTGTGGCTCCTAGCATCTGCCCCCTTCTGTTTAATCAAGCAACAGGCAATGTGGCTAGGGACCGTGCCTGTTAGGTATGTCCAATTTAACATATGGTTCTTACCCGTCATCGGAAAACTGACCTCTAGGCGTCAGCCTCCTGTCTTAGGTTGATACCACTGCAACTGAATCATACCCGTCACTGACTACCGGTCCAGTATATAGCCATACCTGTGGACAGGCCTACGCACCAGTGGGGGGGTGAGGTTCTTTGCCTCACCTCTGTTGGCCCCCAAATTTGACCTTGGTGCCGGTGGGGGGGTGAAGTTCTTTGCCTCACCTCAGTTGGCCCCCAAAATTAGACCATCACTAGTAGAAGGGAGGAGGATACAGAAATGCCACGACATCAAGTCAATAGACGGCTCTTTAGGAAAAATTGCATCACTGGTGACACTACAGCAAAGATACGCCAGCACTACCATAATTCGCTGCATCAACAGATAGAGCACAATGCATACAAGTGATACATAGTCCAGGCAAGTTTTGTAAGCAGTTCAAAGTGGAGGAATCTATCAATATGTCCATTTCCTCCCCAAATAAATCGACTCAGTGATTGAGCATTACTTGTTGAGTTATTATTCATTGATGCATCAGTTTATACAGTTTGTTGTGATAATTATTGAAGAAGTTGTAGTTTGGTTTCATCTTTGTCTTCACCGGCACTGGGATGAAAATAGGGATTGACAATGATGTTAAGAAAAGAGAAGAAAAAAAATGTAACATTTCAACAGGTATTAAGAAAACAATTTTTAGAACATTACATTATCCTGAACAGAATTATTAAATATAATGAAAAGGAAAGGTGAAAGTAAACAAACAGATCTGTTAACCTGCTTATTTGTACACATATTAAAACAGTCTTCAACAGCTGTTTACCCAAATTAAATTAAACCATTAAAATCACGTGAATAATAAAAAAAAATTTGGGATCCATATTTTTATGAGCGCTCCTCATATATGATATATGGACATACGCACCTACAGACATACGACACAAAACAGAAATGTGCACACGTAACATACAACATATAAGACAATAGTAAAGGCCTTGTAGATTACCTAGGTGAAATTTCCATTGCAATGTTTAAAAACTCCATAGTCAAAAAGTAAAACTGATCAGAAAAACATTATGTCTGTATGAGCTCAAAATTAAAATGGAACTTTATGATGTGGGAAAAGCAATAATAAAATAGATATTGAAAAAAGCATCCTGGTTGATCACCGTCGAAGATGTAAGAATAGCCAAGCTGGAGTTCTGGATATCAGCTGTTATGGATTTGAGTCAAATCATCTTCTTTTTCTGTAGAAATTGTTTTGGTTAATCTCTTTGGAATCCAAATCGGCTGCTGTTCCTCCTGTGGAAAAACACAGACAGAGCCCCGACTCCAGACTATCACTGGATCCGGACCTTTCCATTGTCCTGTTAGAATATCTTTCCAAAGTACCTTAGGCTTATGTACATTTTTTTGGATACAAATGTCTTTCCGCAGCACTAAGTCCCGATGAATCCAAATTTAAAAAGTTTAGAGTAAAAAGGGTTATTTTAAGTTTATCTTTGGGGGATATATACCCCTTTCCAATTCCCTCCTTTTGTTTTAATAAGTACATTTTAATAGTTTGATGAGCTCTTTCAACTATGCCTTGTCCTTGTGGATTGTATGGAATTCCTGTTATGTGAGTAATGCCAAATGATGAGCAAAATTGTTTAAAAGAGGTGGAAGTATAACCAGGACCATTGTCCGTTTTTAACTGTTTTGGAACGCCCACAGTGGCAAAATTTTGTAAGCAATGAGCTATAACATCTTTAGTTTTTTCTCCGGCATGAAGGGAGCCCATCAAAAATCCGGAAGAAGTATCAACTGTAACATGTAAATATTTTAATTTTCCAAATTCTGGCAAGTGTGTGACATCCATCTGCCAAATATGGTTAGGTATCAGTCCTCTAGGATTGACTCCAAGATTAACTTGTGGTAAAAATGTCACACAATTTTGACATTGTTTTATTATATGTCTGGCTTGTTCTTTAGTTATTTTAAAACGCTTTTGTAAAGTATTAGCATTGACATGGAACCTTTTATGAAAATTTATAGCTTCTTCTATTGTGGAGAAAATATGTATGTCATGTGTAGATTTATCTGCTAGTTCATTGCCCATACTAAGGGCTCCAGGCAATCCTGTATGTGCCCTGATATGTCCTATAAAGAATGGATCTTTTCTGTCCCAGATTAGACTTTGTATAGTGGAAAACAAAGAGAAAACACTAAAAGAAGGTGAAATCCTACCAGCATCTTCAAGGGATACTATAGCATTAACTACATACTGACTATCAGAAAATAAATTAAATACAGAATCTTTAAACATCATAAAAGCTTGTAATACTGCATTAAGCTCTACCTTTTGAGCTGATTGTTTGGGTACTAAAAATGTAAAAGTTTGATCAGGAGTAACTACTGCTGCTGTACCATTGTTTGACCCATCAGTGAATATATTTGGAGCATTTATGATAGGGGTTTTTCTTGTCATTTTTGGAAAAACTACAGGATGCTTAGACCAAAAAGACAACAAAGGATTAGATGGTAAGTGATTATCAAATGAAACACTAGTTTTACACATGATTATTGCCCAAGTATTTAACTCATTAGCTAACTCATCAATTTGATCCATAGTATATGGAGTAATAATTTTATTGGGAGAAATCCCAAACACTCCCTTTGCTGCTTTTATTCCTTTGAGTATTAATTGTCCTACAGCCTCAGGATATCTAGTAAGAATAGTGTTAGGAGAATAAGATAAATGTATCCACAATAATGGACCTTCTTGCCAAAATACTCCTGTAGGAATATTTTTTGTTGGTAGTACAATAAATAATAAAGGCAAACTTATATCAATTCTATCCAAATGCATATTTTCCATATATGTTTCAATGATTTTTAATGCTTTTCTTGCTTCAGGCATTAACATGCGGGATGAATTTGGATCTGATGGACCTTTTAGAATATCAAATAAAGGTCCCAACTCTCCTGTTGGTATGCCTAGATAAGGCCTTATCCAATTTATGTCTCCCAATAACTTTTGAAAGTCATTAAGTGATTTGAGTTGATCTACTCGTATTTGAATTTTTGGTGGACGGACCATGGTTGAGGATAATAGAACTCCTAAATAATTAATTGGAAGATTTAATTGTACTTTATCTATTGCTATCTCTAGATTATAATTTTTCAATAAGTTTGTAAGTGTGGCATAACATTCTAGCAATGTGTTTTTATCTTTATGTGCCAATAACACATCATCCATATAGTGAAATATTTGTAGTTTAGGATTTTGATTTCTACGTGGCTGGATTGCTTTATTAACATAAATTTGACACATAGTTGGGCTGTTAGCCATCCCTTGAGGGAGTACTTTCCATTCATATCTCTGATCAGGACCTTCATGATTCAGTGCAGGGATAGTAAATGCAAAATGTGGACTATCCTTGGGATGAATTGGAATTGAAAAGAAACAATCTTTAATATCTATAGCTAAAACATGCCAGGTTTTTGGTAAAGCAGACAATTGGGGAATCCCTGATTGAGCAGGCCCCATAATAACCATCTCATTATTAATGGCTCTTAAATCTTGTAATAATCTCCATTTACCAGATTTCTTTTTAATGACAAAAATGGGAGTATTATGGGGGGATACGGAAAGTTGTATATGTCCTTCTGCTAATTGTTGTCTGACCAAGTCATGGGCTACTTGTATCTTTTCTTTAGTCAGGGGCCACTGAGGAACCCACACTGGTCTTTCTGATTTCCAAGTAATTTTGATTGTCTCAGTGGCCCTTTCTGAAAACCCAATTCATGTCTATTTATTTATTGATCTATTTGAATAGGTGTTGTCATACCTTGTTCTTGTTCTCTTAATCTTTTTTCTTTCCTAAAGCCTTGTTTAGCCCTAGTAGTGGGCGCGTTAGGATTGATGTTATTTGTTAATGTCAATCCTAATTGATCTAGGACATATCGTCCCCATAAATTTACAGGAAGATGATCCAATGCATAGTTCCTTCACATCCTTCAGGATCCCTCCAATCTAATACCATAGCACTTCTATGGGGATTTGTTGCCACTCCTAGGCCTCGAAGCGTTTGAGTGGCTTGTTGTAATGGCCAATGTTTTGGCCATTCTTGACGAGATATGATGCTGAGGTCAGCACCTGTGTCCAGCAGCCCATTAAAGTCATGTCCTTGAATATTTAATTTTAGCATTGGGTGAGAATCTAAATTTAAAGACAGCATAGCCCAATCTACACCTGTGGAGCCTAATCCCTTGGGACCTCTTTCTACATTACAACTGGAAAATTTATCATGCAGGCTGGGTATTATTAATAACTGTGCTATTTTATCTCCTGGTGAAATTACTGATATATATATACCTCTTGGAGAACTAGCTATAATTTTTATTTCACCCTCATAATCAGGATCAATTACCCCAGGACTTATCATAAGTCCTTTTAGTGTAGAAGAACTGCGTCCCAATAATAAGCCTACTGTTCCCTGGGGAAGAGGTCCTTTTACTCCTGTGGGAGTGATTTGAACTCCCATGTCTGGAGTTAGTACTGCTCTGGTAGAGGCACAGATGTCCAACCCTGCGCTCCCTCTAGTTTGTCTGATGAGGGATTTAATGGATAATGCGTCCTGGGCACTACCTTGATGGTGCTGCTGGGTTCCTCCATTGCCCCATATATTTGTGGTTTTGGGCCCCGGGGCATTGGGCCCTCTAGTCCGTTTTTTGGCAATGGAGCCTGATACCTTTCTCCATGATAACGTGGGTAAACACTTGGTCCTTGTCCGTTTTTTGATAACGGAATACCCTCTATGGTGGTTTGAGAACGGCATTCATTAGCCCAATGTCTCCCTGTACGGCATCGTGGGCAAATACCCGGTATTCTATTCCTTTGATACCTAGTTTTGTTAAACCCTCCTCTTATGGGGCAACTCCTTTTAAAATGTCCTGTTTGATTACAATTATAGCATGTTTTTGGCCTAGCATCTAAAGCCTGTTGTACTGCTGCTAAGACTTGCCCTTTTTCATTAATGTCTCTACATAATTTAATATATGTGTTTAAATCTTCATGTCTCCATGGTCTAATGACCTCTCTGCAGCAACGATTTGCTTGGTCATAAGCCAGTTGTTTTATAAATGGCATTGCCTGTTCTGTATTTCCAAATATTCTAGAGGCTGTCTGAATAAGCCTATCTACAAATTCAGCGTAAGGTTCATTAGTTCCTTGTATTACCTTAGATAATTGACCTTGTAAATCTCCATGCCCCTGTAAAGTTTTCCATGCCCTAACTGCATCTACAGCAATTTGTGCGTATACGCTAGGGTCATACTCAATTTGCTGTCTTTGACCCTCATAAGGTCCCTTTCCTAATAACATATCTAGATTTCTTTGAGGGTAACCGGCTTCTGCATTTCGCCTAGCTGTCTCCATGCAAAATTCCTCATTGGCAACCTTCCATAACAAATATTGTCCTCCATTTAGCACAGATCGACACATGTTAGCCCAATCTGCTGGTGTCATGTCCAAGTTGGTAACAGATTCGACCATGCTTACCGTGAAGGGAGCTTGCGGCCCATAGGTTGTTACAGCCTCCTTTAATTGCTTTACTGTTTTGAAATCTAAAGCATGGTGAATTCGTTGCCCTCCTGCCTGCTCAAGTACAGGGCATGCTAATCTTTGGGGTCCTGCCTCAGAATTCTGTCCATCAACTATGGGAGTTGAGGGCCGCTCAACTGTAGATGGAGCTGTTGGTTGAATTACGCCCTCTGGTGATAGAACGGAGTTAGTAGCAGCCTTCTGTTGTAATTCTCCACCTGATGGCTGTTTTTCCTCTAAGCTTTCTTTCTTTAAATTTTCCTCTGTCTGACTAGCTTGAGAGACCTTCTCTTTTGCTTGACCTAGCATTTTTTCTACCATAGTTTGGACCTCTAACAATTAACAGTTTTTCGGTTTGTTTTTTACTAGATTCTAATCTACTATAAAGGTAACATAACCCAATAAGATAGGATAAAACAAAGCTGAAGCAGAATGAAACAAAAACGGAGCAGAGAATGGTTATATCAATTTTCTCTTTCTCAGGGCCGAATAACTTCAAACCTTGAGCCAACCATTTTTCCCAGTTCGCCTGAGAAAATTCTAGGGCTAGGGAGCTTGAAATAAAAACAAAATAAATCAAAACAAGAACACATTGTTTTTTGAAATGGTCACCCATTCTGTCGCCTTCCCTCAGGGGCGAGCAATTTTACTCACCTCTAAGCTTCAGGCGTTCCCCGTCCGGGCCACCAATTGCCTCAGTCTGGCTGGGCACAGAATCACGAACCACTCAAACAGGAACAAAACTTTATTTTTGAAAAAGCCGCCAATACTCCGTACGCGCCGGCAAGCCAAAAACCGGTCCACCCACGTGCGCATCTACCGGAACGGGGCCCCCCTGGTCCTCCCCCGGAATTCCCTCCTACTATCCTTCCCCAACCAATGGGAACTCTCCAGGAGTCCCGTAGCAGGCCAAGGTGAACAGCAGGAGTCCAATTTCCATATGAATGTAAATCTTAACATAATCATATCATCTCAATGGCTAGCTGGCGTCACCTTACAACCGAAAGTGCCATGCATCATATTATTTGCTTGTGGCTCCTAGCAGCTGGGTTCTCTGCTCAGTGTCATAAGGCTGAACTCAAGATGTCTGGAGGCTCAAAGGAGAGGTCTGCAAGTTGTTGGCAGAATTCATTGCCCTGTGGCCATAGGGCTGAGATCCTCATTTTCTTGTTCACTGCCTACTCTCAGGTCCTTGCAAGGAGGTTTCCTTTAGCTCAACAGAGAACCTCTCTCATATTGAACCCATCTCATCCTTTGGAACTCTCTGACTTCCCTTCTTCAACCAATCAGAGGTTACTCTGAGCTTTGAAAAGACAGGTAACTAAGTCAGGATCACTCAGATGCTCTCCCTGCTTTCAGGTCAACTGTGCTATATCACCTAGCCTAAAAATAGGTAATAACATGGAAACAGCCTAGAAAGAGTACTGAACAACAACCAAGGGAGTAAAATTCACCACAGTCACAGCCCATTATTCACATGTGCACCAGGTGCCAGGAATCTTGGGGATCATCTTAGAATTGTACCTACTACATCTAGTGAGAAATGAAATGATCTCTGCTATTTCCTCTAGAAGTTTGTTCTATAACTTTTTTCATGGCATAACATGCATTATATCGCTATTATTAGGGTATTTTGGAAACTCCTTTTCTAGCCTAAAGGCTTATTGAGATCAGATACCTCACTCACCTGTAGCTCCAATGCTTCTGACAGGCTTCGCATAGAGATATTCCTACATGTTTGCTTAAAAAAGAAACAAGTTAAAAGTATATACATATTGTCTTTTGGATCCCTGCTTCTCTTTTAGATCCACTTCAATACTTTCCTGACACTACTCTGGAAGAGTTAATTGCTCCCTCCTCTGCACTGTCAATTGGTAAATATCTTTGTGTGAAATAATTCACACTGTGGGATTTTAAGTTAGACTAGTTTCCTTGAGCACACAAATTTCACTTTTATTCCACTTAGTATCCTAGGGCACAGCACTTTATAGCACATTAGGGGTGGCATTGTTTATATTGGTGGGGTGGGGAGGTTTACTGGGGATTGAACCCAAGGGCAGTTTACCACTGAGCTACATGTCCCGTCCTTTTTATTTATTTTTACTTTGAGACAGGATCTCCCTAAATTGCTGAGGGTCTTGCTAAGTTGTTGAGGCTGGCCTCAAACTTGCCATCCTCCTGCCTTAGCTTCCTGAGCTGCTGGGATTACAGGGATGCACCCTGCACCTGGCTCATGCTTGTACTTTTAAAAAGGAGAGGAATATAGAGCAGAATTGGGCTATGACAGACCCTGTGACCCTTGGAAAAGGTAGAGGGATGCCAAGAAGTACAGAGGCAAAGAGAGGAATGGCAAAAGGAAAAGTAATCAGGATGTATTTCTTTTAAAGAAGGGTCTACAGGTTTATGTATTACATTAAGGAGTTAAACCTGGAAAAGCCTTCCACAAGGGACAGAAAAGAGAGTGATCATTCTGTCACAGACATTGAGGGACATTTTATTTTTATGGTGGCGTTGTTGACCTGGAGGAGAGAACATGAAGGAAATGTAAAAGATGGTTTCTGGTGCTTAAAGGAAGCTGGGGTGAAGGAGGCACTAGAACACACAAGCTCTTCACCTCCTTGATTTTGGTGGTTCCCTTTCATACCTCCTCCTGGTCATTGGCCTTTTGAGACTTCATTTCTGCTTCGAGGGTGCCCAAAGTCATCAAATGGGCTGTTTAAACAGATTTTATCTGTATGTGAAATTTGGGATCAGAGGAAGAGTTGGAAACTTTTTGATCTAGGAAAAAGATCATTTACTAGGAACTCTGAACCTCCTATCCCCTCAGAGAAGCTGTGATGTTGAATGGCAGTTGTGATTCAGTAGGGAGTGCGTCTGACCTGACTTTGCACTTAAGCTCTGCTACTTAATATATGACCCTGAAGAGGAAGATGGCAGCGAAGGGAGTGCATCACCCCAGTGTGCCGCGTCACTGTGCGGGAGAAAGACGAGGTGAAACAGCTGAAGGCTATCTTGTTGGGAATTTCCAGTGAAATTGAGGTGCTCCAGAATCTAGTGGACGGATTTCCATCGCGCCAGGTTCGGCTGCGGGGGCTCGGTCGCGGGCGATTTCTCCGCATGGAGGGTCGCATTGCCTGATTGGCGGACCGCCCCGCAGCTGGAGTCTGTGGCACGCGCTGGGAAGCGGCAAGGTGCCGGAGTGGGGGTGCAGTGATGCGGATTCTGGGGGCTCCTGCCAGTGGTGCAATGGCCGTGCTTAGTGCTGAGTTCCGGCTTTGAGACAGGAGAGAAGCGGTCCAGTTCGATTCTAGACACTGGTCGGACCACGGAGGAGGACAGCAGCCGCCATCTTGGAGAGCTGATGTAATCATCCCTGTTTTCTACTGATCTCAGCTCATTCAGCTACGGAACAGGTGATTTCGGGCTGGTATTTGCCTGCGTCTCGCAGACAGATCGCTCAGGCTCGGGGCTGGAGAACCTGTGGAGAATACTCCTTGGGGCTCGCTCCTGGCAAGGCGTGCGCCGGGCTCTGAGCGGCCGGATTCTGGTTCCCCGGGCTGCTTTGGCCCAGGGCTGGGGAACCTGCGGAGACTGCGTGTTGAGGCCAGCTCCAAGTGGAGCATGCGCTGAGCTCGGGGCGACTGGGCTCTGACTCCCAGAACAGTTTTGGCCCGGGGCTGGGGAGCCTGCGGGGACTGCGTCTTTGAGCCTGCTCCCAGCGAAGCGTGCACCGAGCTCGGAGAGCTTGGAGTGGCTGGGCTCTGGCTCCCGGGGCTGCTTTGGCCTGGGGCTGGGGAACCCGCGGGGGTCGCTCCTTGGAGCCTGCTCCTAGCGGAGCGTGCGCCAGGATCGGAGAGGCCGGGTTCTGGCTCCCGAAGCTGCTTTGGCCCAGGGCTGGGGAACCTGCGGTGACTGCTTCTCGGTCCGGGTCCTGCTGGGTGCTGTGGGGGCCTGGGGGGCAGAGTGGAGTTGCCGCCTGTGCCCAGAGCAGGCCAAGTGACCCGCCGGCGTGGTATCAGGACACCCCAACTGCAGCTGGGGCCGAAGAGAGTAGCCGCCCACGCCTAGAACAGGACCAGCGACCCGACGGCGCGGTAGCCAAGTCACCCCATTTGGAGTAGGGGCTGTGCAGAGCCGCCGTCTGAGCCTGCAAGGTAGGCAGACCTGTGACCCACTGGCAGGACAGGCCCGGTAGCCTGCCAGCGTGGTGGACAAGTAGCACCGAGGCAGTCACGTCACACTGGTTGGAGTAGGGGTGGAGCAGAGCCACTGCCCGTATCCAGAAAAGGCCCAGCGACCCATTGGAGAGGCAGTCAGGTACCCCCATTGGGAGTGGGGGCTGAGCAGAACTGCCGCCCGAGCCCGCAAGGTAGGCAGACCTGCGACCCACTGGCGGAACAGGCCTAGAGGCCTGCCAGCGTGGTAGACAAGTCACACCAATTGGAGTAGGGGCCGAGAAGAGCCGCCGCCCACATCCGGATCAGGACCAACGACCCGAGGGCATGGTAGTTACGTCACCACAATTGGAGTGGGGGCAGAGCAGAGCTGTCACCGGCGCCCGCAGGGTGGGCAGACCTGCGACCGACCAGCGTGGTAGACAGATCACCCTAATTAGAGGAGGAGCACAGCCACTACCCGCCCTGCAAGGGAGATTTCCCAACTATACAAGAGCAATATAAATAAATAGGGGGAAAATTTCAAAAACACAACAGTTTCACCAAGCAGAAAGAAACGCGAGCAGTATGAAAAGACAAGGAAAGAAAGGACCACAAGCAATGCAGGTCAACTCAACTTTAGAAGAGGTAATAGCTGCAACAGATGGAATGTCAGATAAAGAGTTCAGGATATACATGCTTCAGATGATCTGGAGTCTCAAGGAAGACATGAGACAGCAAAATCAGACAATGAAAGAACACTTTGACAAGGAACTACATAAACAATTCCAGGAAGTAAAAGATCATATTTCACAGGGAGATAGAGGTAATAAAAAACAAACAAATAGAAATCCTAGAAATGCAGGAAGCAATAAACCAACTTAAAAACTCAATTGAGAATACTACCAGAAGACTAGATCACTTAGAAGATAGAACATCAGACAATGAAGACAAAGTATTTCAACTTGAAAAGAACATAGACAGCTCAGCAAGTCTGCTAAGAAACCATGAGCAGAACATCCAAGAAATATGGGATAACATTAAAAGACCAAACTTAAGAGTCATTGGGATACAGGAAGGCACAGAGCTCCAAACCAAAGGAATAAACAATCTATTCAATGAAATAATACGAGAAAACTTCCCAGACTTGAAGAATGAGACAGAATCCCAAATCCTAGAAGCCTATAGGACACCAAATGTGCAAAATCATAAGAGATCCACACCTAGACACATTATAATGAAGATGTCCAACATACAGAATAAGGAGAGAGTTTTAAAAGCTACAAGAGAAAGGAAACAGATTACATTTAGGGGTAAACCAATCAGGATAACAGCTGATCTCTCAACACAGACTCTGAAAGCTAGAAGATCCTGGAATAACATATTTCAAACACTGAAAGAAAATGGGTTCCAACCAAGAATCGTGTATCCGGTGAAATTAAGCTTCAGGATGGTAGATGAAATTAAAACCTTCCACGATAAACAAAAGTTAAAAGAATTCGCAGCTAGAAAACCATCTCTTCAAAAAATCCTTGGCAAAACATTACAGGAAGAGGAAATGGAAAATAACATTGAAAACCAACAGTGGGAGGTAGGACAGTAAAGGGGGGGAAAGTAATCAAAGAGGAAAACAAATCAGGTTTAGTAACATTAATAAACAAATATGGCTGGAAGAACAAACCATATCTCAATAATAACCCTAAATGTTAATGGCTTAAACTCACCAATTAAGAGACACAGGCTAGTTGAATGGATCACAAAACAAGACCCAACAATATGCTGCCTACAGGAGACGCATTTGATAGGAAAAGATATACATAGACTGAAGGTGAAAGGTTGGGAAAAATCATACCACTCATATGGACTGTGGAAGCAAGCAGGAGTGTCCATACTCATATCTAATAAAATAGATTTCAAGCCAAAGTTAATCAAAAGGGATAAAGAGGGACACTACATACTGCTCAAGGGAACCATACACCAACAAGACATAACAATCATAAATATATATGCCCCAAACAATGGTGCAGCTATGTTCATCAAGCAAACTCTTATCAAGTTCAAGAATCTAATAGACCACCATACAATAATCATGGGAGACTTCAACACACCTCTCTCACCACTGGACAGATCTTCCAAACAAAAGTTAAATAAGGAAACTATAGAACTCAATAACACAATTAATAACCTAGACTTAATTGACATATATAGAATATACCACCCAACATCAAGTAGTTACACTTTTTTCTCAGCAGCACATGGATCCTTCTCAAAAATAGATCATATATTATGCCTCAGGGCAACTCTTACACAATATAAAGGAGTAGAGATAATACCATGCATCTTATCTGATCATAATGGAATGAAACTGAAAATCAATGATAAAAGAAGGAAGGAAAAATCATGCATCACTTGGAGAATGAACAATAGGTTACTGAATGATCAATGGGTTTTAGAAGACATCAAGGAGGAAATTAAAAACTTCTTAGAGTTAAATGAAAACACAGACACAACATATGGGAATCTATGGGACACATTGAAAGCAGTTCTAAGAGGAAAATTCATTGCTTGGAGTTCATTCCTTAAAAAAAGAAAAAACCAACAAGTAAATGATCTCATACTTCATCTCAAAATCCTAGAAAAAGAAGAGCAAAACAACAGCAAAAGAAGTAGAAGGCAAGAAATAATTAAAATCAGAGCTGAAATTAATGAAATCGAAACAAAAGAAACAATTGAAAAAATTGACAAAACTAAAAGTTGGTTCTTTGAAAAAATAAATAAAATTGACAGACCCTTAGCCATGCTAATGAAGAGAAGAAGAGAGAGAACCCAAATTACTAGCATACGGGATGGAAAAGGCAATATCACAACAGACACTTCAGAAATATAGAAGATAATCAGAAATTATTTTGAATCCTTATACTCCAATAAAATAGAAGATAGTGAAGGCATAGATAAATTTCTTAAGTCATATGATATGCCCAGATTGAGTCAGGAGGATATAGACAACCTAAACAGACCAATAACAATAGAGGAAATAGAAGAAACCATCAAAAGACTACCAACTAAGAAAAGCCCAGGACCGGATGGGTATACAGCAGAGTTTTACAAAACCTTTAAAGAGGAACTAACACCAATACTTTTCAAGCTATTTCAGGAAATAGAAAAAGAGGGAGAACTTCCAAATACATTCTACGAGGCCAACATCACCCTGATGCCTAAACCAGATAGAGACACTTCAAAGAAAGAAAACTACAGACCAATATCTCTAATGAACCTAGATGCAAAAATCCTCAATAAAATTCTGGCGAATCGGATTCAAAAACATATGAAAAAAATTATACACCATGATCAAGTAGGATTCAACCCTGGGATGCAAGGCTGGTTCAATATATGGAAATCAATAAATGTTATTCACCACATCAATAGACTTAAAAATAAGAACCATATGATCATCTCGATAGATGCAGAAAAAGCATTCGACAAAGTACAGCATCCCTTTATGTTCAAAACTCTAGAAAAATTAGGGATAACAGGATCATACCTCAACATTGTAAAAGCAATCTATGATAAGCCACAGGCCAGCATCATTCTGAATGGAGAAAAATTGAAGGCATTCCCTCTAAGATCTGGTACAAGACAGGGAGGCCCTCTCTCACCACTTCTGTTCAACATAGTCCTCGAACCACTGGCCAGAGCAATTAGACAGACGAAAGAAATTAAAGGCATAAAAATAGGAAAAGAAGAACTTAAATTATCACTATTTGCAGATGACATGATTCTATACCTAGCAGACCCAAAAGGGTCTACAAAGAAACTATTAGAGCTAATAAATGAATTCAGCAAAGTGGCAGGATATAAAATCAAAACGCATAAATCAAATGCATTCCTGTATATCAGCGACAAATCCTCTGAAACGGAAATGAGGACAACTACTCCATTCACAATATCCCCCCAAAAAATAAAATACTTGGGAATCAACCTAACAAAAGAGGTGAAAGACTTACACAATGAAAAGTACAGAACCCTAAAGAGAGATATAGAAGAAGACCTTAGAAGATGGAAAAATATATCCTGTTCATGGATAGGCAGAACTAACATCATCAAAATGGCGATATTACCAAAAGTTCTCTATAAGTTCAATGCAATGCCAATCAAAATCCCAACAGCATTTCTTGTAGAAATAGATAAAATAATCATGAAATTCATATGGAATAATAAAAGACCCAGAATAGCAAAAACAATGCTAAGCAGGAAGTGTGAATCAGGCGGTATAGCAATACCAGACTTCAAACTATACTACAGAGCAATAGTAACAAAAACAGCATGGTACTGGTACCAAAACAGGCGGGTGGACCAATGGTACAGAATAGAGGACACAGTAACCAATCCACAAAACTACAACTATCTTATATTTGATAAAGGGGCTAAAAGCATGCAATGGAGGAAGGATAGCATCTTCAACAAATGGTGCTGGGAAAACTGGAAATCCATTTGCATCAAAATGAAACTGAATCCCTTTCTCTCGCCATGCACAAAAGTTAACTCAAAATGGATCAAGGAGCTTGATATTAAATCAGAGACACGGCGTCTGATAAAAGAAAAAGTTGCCTATGATCTACATACTGTGGGGTCGGGCTCCAAAATCCTCAATAGGACACCCATAGCGCAAGAGTTAACAACTAGAATCAACAAATGGGACTTACTCAAACTAAAAAGTTTTTTCTCAGCAAAAGAAACAATAAGAGAGATAAACAGGGAGCCTACATCCTGGGAACAAATCTTTACTCCACACACTTCAGATAGAGCCCTAATATCCAGAGTATACAAAGAACTCAAAAAATTAGATAATAAGATAACAAATAACCCAATCAACAAATGGGCCAAGGACCTGAACAGACACTTCTCAGAGGAGGACATACAATCAATCAATAAGTACATGAAAAAATGCTCACCATCGTTAGCAGTCAGAGAAATGCAAATCAAAACCACCCTAAGATACCATCTCATTCCAGTAAGATTGGCAGCCATTATGAAGTCCAACAACAACAAGTGCTGGAGAGGATGCGGGGAAAAGGGTACACTTGTTCATTGTTGGTGGGACTGCAAATTGGTGCAGCCAATTTGGAAAGCAGTATGGAGATTTCTTGGAAAGCTGGGAATGGAACCACCATTTGACCCAGCTATTCCCCCAGTCTATTCCCTAAAGACCTAATAAGAGGGGCTGGGGATGTGGCTCAAGCGGTAGCGCGCTCGCCTCGCATGCGTGCGGCCCGGGTTCGATCCTCAGCACCACATACCAACAAAGATGTTGTGTCCGCCGAGAACTAAAAAATAAATATTAAAAATTCTCTCTCTCTCTCTCTCTCTCTCTCTCTCTCTCTCTCTCTCTCTCCTCTCTCACTCTCTCTTTAAAAAAAAAAAAAGACCTAATAAGAGCATGCTACAGGGACACTGCTACATCAATGTTCATAGCAGCACAATTCACGATTGCAAGATTGTGGAACCAACCTAGATGCCCTTCAATAGATGAATGGATAAAAACAATGTGGCATTTATACACAATGGAGTATTACTCTGCATTAAAAAATGACAAAATCATAGAATTTGGAGGGAAATGGATGGCATTAGAGAGAATTATGCTAAGTGAAGCTAACCAATCCTTAAAAAACAAATGCCAAATGACTTCTTTGATATAAGGGGAGTAACCAAGGACAGGGTAGGGACGAAGAGCTTGAGAAGAAGATTAACATTAAACAGGGATGAGAGGTGGGAGGGAAAGGGAGTGAGAAGGGAAATCACATGGAAATGGAAGGTGATCCTCAGGGTTATTACATATAAGAGGAAAGGAGGGGTAAGAGAAGAATAATACAAGTGGAAGAAATGATTTACAGTAGAGGGGGTAGAGAGAGAAAAGGGGAGGGGAGGAGAGGGGAGGGGGGATAGTAGAGAATAGGATAGACAGCAGAATACATCAGACACTAGAATGGCAATATGTAAATCAATGGAAGTGTAACTGATGTGATACAGCAATCTGTATACGGGGTAAAAATGGGAGTTCATAACCCACTTGAATCAAACTGTGAAATATGATATATTAAGAACTATGTAATGTTTTGAACGACCAACAATAAAAAAAATTTGAAAACAAGAAATACTCAGATGGAATTAAATGCTCAGAGTTGAAGTAAAAAAAAAAATATGACCCTAAAATTTCTCTAATTTCTCTAGTCTCCTGAACTCTCTGAATTTTTTCCTTTATGAAGTAGGAATGATGTACTTACATCAGAATGCTAAATTTTAGCCAAATGGAGGCTCTCTAACTTTCTTTGCAGGCCCTTTCTTTAATTTGTCCCCCTCAGATCAGCCACCTGCTCCATGGATGCCATCTACACCTTTCAGCTAGCTTTATCCTCAGGCTCCCATTCCTAAAACAAATACAAGAATGGGTAAGCTGGGCTGGAGTTGTGGCTCAGTGGTAGCGCGCTCACCTAGCATGCATGAGGCACTGGGTTCGATCCTCAGCACCACATAAATGTAAAACGAAGATATTGTGTCCACCTAAAACTAAAAAATAAATAAATAAAAAGAATGGGTAAGCTAACCACAGTCCACTGCTGGAACTGAGTTCAGAGGATGACGCAGGAATAGTCAAAAGAAGATAGAACCATGGTTCCAGTTGTCCTTAAGTGTTAGACAAACAGAAAGTTCATTTAGACTCTGACCATTGTGCTCAGAGCCTGTGTGTGGTGGAGCTGGCTTTCTTGCCACAGTCTGGCTGGGCACAAATCACGAGCCACTGAAGCAGGAACAAACTTTATTTCTGAACTCCACCAGCACACTCCACCCATGCTCCCCGGGAACTCTCCCTGAACGCCACGGGGCTCCTCCAGGAACTCCACACACCCACTGGAATTTCCTCCTCTGGCACTTCCCCAACCAATGGGAACTCTCCCGGAATCCCCTCGAGAACTCCAAAGTAGCAGGCGAGGTGGACAGCAGGGGTCTAATATACACAGCTTAACATAACCATTATCATCTCAATGGCTTGCTGGCATCACCTCTCAACCACTCCGATGCCATGCGTCATTCGGACTTGGCTATGGCTCTCAGCACTTTCTAGTTGGCTATTGAGTCCTACCATGTGGGAGACAGTTGAAGAGATATCAACCTGGGGTAGCACTTTTCCTCAAGGAGTCTATAGTCTGGTGAGGACAGATATTATGATACAAAGCAAGAAGTTACAGGTACCAAGAGGGAAATGCAATCAGAATATTGTGGTATTTGGAAGATTCAGGAAGGGTTACTAAGAGAACTCTTATTTTAGATGGGCCCTGAATGATGGGTAGAAAAAGTTGTTTAGAGTGAGTATTAGGGAAGTGGGCATTGTATGGAGAAATGTAATGAGGGATAGAAAACTGAGGGACATATTAAGAAATTATAAGTAGTTTTGTGTCGCTGGAGCAGAGGATCCACATAGTGGAGACATGGGACCTACACTTAACTATGGAGAGTCTCAAATGTCAGCTGAGAATTCTGAGGGCAGGATAGAAGGGGCTGATGGAGGGAGCCGAAATGTAGGGCTGGTTAATGTTTTCAGTCTCTTGTTGCTCCCCTTGCCTGCAATGCCCCCGACTCAGCCTCTTCCTCAACACTGCATCCTGGGGTCCATCATAAATGCCATCTCCTCCAAGAAGCTTTGCTCTACCCTCCACACTAACTCTCCCAACTTTGAGCTGTCCACAACTCACCATCTGACCCTTTCCAGTGGCATTTATTACAGACCATCCTGCCAGATAGCAATTTTAATCTGGATATTTTCCAAATTCAGTGCACATTAATTAGATGTTTGGTAAATGTTTTAAGTTGCATAGGATCTTCTTGAATATTCCTCTGCCTATAATTTGGGGATGCACAATCATGATGCTCAATCCACTCATAATATTCCTATAAACATGGTAGGCAGACCACAGATTTGAATGCTTTTCCACTCAGTTATGCCAGAGTCTGAAGTTAGATGGGACCTTAGAATTCACTAATCCTCATTTTACCAGGGAGGCCCAGAGAGGTGCAATGACTTGGTCAAAGTCACACAGAGAGTTAATGATGTAAAATAATGTAAGTGAAGGGTTTGTCACAGCACCTAGTACACAAGAGGCACTTAATAATCCTATTTACCTCCCTAGCTTCTTGAACTTTAAGACACTGAACTGCTTGTAATTCTTTACACACTTTATGTGAGCTTGATGTTGTTCTTGCATTTGAGGCTCTGCTCGAACTTGGAACTTTTTCTTCGTTCATTTGTCTCTTCCTCTGCCTTCAGCAGATTAACTCCTACTCATCAATTAAGAATACCTTCCCTGAGAACTTCTTCTAATACCTTCTCTCATCTCCTCACCCAAGGGTGGGTGAAATGCCCCTCCTCTTCCTGACCTAGTACCCTGGGTACATACTTTTAACATTGCATTTTCTAGAAGCTCCAGAGGGTGGGAACCCTCTCTGTGTTCTTCACTCTATCCCAGCACCTTGCATCTGCAACATGGTGCTCAGTTGATATATGTGGAATGAACATGCCCAGTGGGGCCCTCTCAGACCCAAGCCACAGGCCAGAGAGGCAGCCTCCTTATTGTCTATCCTGCAACACAGGGCCCCACTGGCTACTCGGATTTTCATTGTGTTTGCAGAGATGTGCCGAGCCCCAAGCCTCATTGTTTATCTAAGACACTTCTACTCTTTCTCCTCTTGTAAGATACCAAATAAAAATAGTTCCAGGAAACTATGTGGTTGAGAAATTTCAGGCTCTGTCTAAGCTCCTAGATAAAGGCTGTTATTGTTAGGAAGTTGGTCATTAATCCAACATGCTTTTTTTCTGTGCTTTTGTTTCACACTCTTCTAAAGGCACTGATTCTTTTTGTCCTCAGTTGCCCTTAAGTCTACCACTAGCTGGTAATGAAAAATAATAATAACTTCACAGCAGCCAATATATAAACAATCTAAAGGTATTGGTTGGCCACAAACTCACTTTGTGCTCTAGACTTGTGACTTTTAAGATGGCTTTCTTTCAAAGTGCCTTACTAAGTGGCTAGTATCCTCATCCATAAAATGGGAGAAATAGCACCCACATCACCAGATTATTCAAGAGTGGAAGATAGCAAGGCAGGCAAAGGCTCCTAGCATACAGCAATGATAAAGGAAATGTTCCCTCCAAACCATAAATTGAAATTATCTCACTGTTCTGCTGCAACCAGCCCATCTGGGCCATTGAGTTATGTTTTAGGTGTCATATATTTAAAGAGAGATATTGAGCAATTAACATCCAGGAGCAAATGACCAGATAAGAAATCTGGATATCAGACTTTACAAGAAACAGATGAAAGACTTGTGAAGATTATCCTAGAGAAGAAATAAATAGAAGTGGAGTGGGGTAAGGCAAGTTCTTCAAGGAGGTCTTCAAATAATTGAAAGGCTAATGTGGAAAAAGATTAAGCCTGGGGCTGCGGTTGTGGCTCAGTGGTCGAGTGCTTGCCTTGCATGCTTGAGGCGCTGAGTTCGATCCTCAGCACCACATAGATATTGTGTCCACTTAAAAAAACTAAAAAAATAAATATTAAAAAAATTTTAAAAGAGATTAAGGCCGTTATGTTCCATAAATGTCAAAGGGACATTTATTAGGTGCTAGGAACTGGGAATGCAAAGAAAAGCTAAATAACAACCCCTGTCCTAGACCACAAAGGACCAAGACAATGCAAAAGAGGCTCTCACAACAGAAGGAGTGCAATGTACAATATGCTAGAGAAAACAGAGAACAGGGAAGACTTCACCAAGGAGGTGACTTTTGAGTGGAACTTAAAGGAACCTCAAGATTGCTCTGGTCAGAGGAAGAGGGGAAGGGCATGCAGGAAGCAAGTGCAGCATGTTCAGAGACAGAAAAGCATCCTCAAGGGAAACCTAGGATGCACTAGAAGAGTGAAGGAAAGAAAGTCTGCAAGGCCTGCTTGGAGCCAGATTGTCAAGGTCTGGATTATTCCGCTAAGGAGCTTGGACTACTTACCTCAAGTGGATACTGAAGAGCCATCAGAGGCATTTAAGCATGGTATTTTTATTTTAAAGGAGAGCTTCAACACAGAGTGCTGATGGCGCTGGACTGAAGAGAGACAGGAGGCAGGCAAGGCAATCATCTCAGCACACCAGAGTGTTTATCAGCTGAATCTTCTGCTTGTCACAGATGAACCTGGGCATGTTTTTTAAGCTCTCTGAATTTTGTATTTTTCAGGCTATGATTGGGATATAGGTTGAGCATCCCTAATCTAAAAACTGAAATCCCAAACTTGAACACCATCATGATGCTCAAAAGTTTCAGATTTCAGAATTTTGTCTATGAGCACCATTTCCCTCTTTGTCTTTCTTTTAATGGACAGATTAGAGAAACAAGAGTTCTGTTCAATGAAGCTTGAAGTTGTGGCAAATAATGGCTTGAATTTCTTTGGGAGAAATGAATACATCACTGGATATGTTTAAAAAGGCTATTTCTTTGGTGGAAAGAGAGTGGAACCAAAGAAATCTCTACAATCCCTTTCTTATCCTAAGAGCCTGTGATTCTATCACTTCTAGATTCCTAGTACTGAGGAAATGGTCAAGAACTGGGGTATTTTGGCTTAAAGCAACCAGTTGGACCTAAAGGGGAAAATGAACACCCATTATTGAAGTATACAATTTGAAATGGCCCTAATTTAAACAAGTTACAGTGCTTCAAGGGAATCTGTAGTCCCGGAGAAAGAATACTGGATTTGAAGCTTAGAGGTCTAAGTATCAGTGTCAGAAAATAAGGTTTTTGCTGTATGGTCTTATATAGATCACTCTCTGTATATTTGCCCTCAGTTTATTCACCAGGGAGATATGGAGGTTGGAACTCTGAGGGGTCTTCTAGTACTAACATTCTGGGATTCTGGGAGTTTAAGTTATTAAAATCATGAAATTATGCATGCAAGAATGTTAGGAGATTCTGAGTGTTCCTACAGTAAGAATATCACTCCCAGGTTATACATATGTCTCAAATCAACAGCATCAAACTCCCATTTAAGATATATTCCAAAATGTGACACATGCATTGGGGGTGAGACTCACTTGACATTCTTCTTCAAATCAGAACTTTGGAATTCAGTGCATTTCAATTCTCAGCATTAACTTAGCTGCAAATTGGATTATCTCATATTTCTGGCTGAGAGAGAAAACACTTTCTCTAGTACAGCACAGAAATAAAAACACCAGTCATCTATCAAGAAGGAGGAGATTGTTTTTATCTCCATGTTAACTTTGAGGCCTAGAAGCTAGCTTATCTGAGAGATAAAAATGAAGTCTAGGTGTAGGACAGTGTTGCTTTTGAACACATTCTCCCCTCTACTGAACGTCCCCCTGGCCAGCTAGATCCTGCTCATCCTGTTGGAAGTTTTCCCCTTTCCTTTCTCTATTTGGTAGAATGAGTCCCTCCATTCACTATGCTTCCCTAGCACTTTGTATCTGTTATAGCACTGATCACAGGGTATGGTAATTATTGCCTGAGACATTGATTCTCTATGGATGGGTAAGAAGCAGGCCACTAACATTTAATGAGCACCTGCAATGTGTCAGGCATGTGTATCATCGCCTGTAATCCATGCAGCACTCTTCATGGAGTAGGTGGTGTGATTCCCTGTTTAGCTGGGGAAACTGATACCAGAGAAGTTAAATAACTTGCTCAATATCATATAGCTAGTAAGTAACAGAGTTGGGCTTTGAGTCAGGTACTATTTTGGTTCCAAAATATGCTTTGGATTGTTCATGACCCTTTTTTTGGTCTTATTTTTCATCTCTGTTACCCAAACTCTTAATAAGGGGCCAGTCTTTGGAATACATCAATTATCATTGTGGAATGACAATCCAATTCTGTCCAATCAATCCCTAAAGATTTCCTCAATGGAGTGAAGTGCTGGGTGAACTACAAAAGAGAATGTAATTGGGTGGGGATTGAGCTAGCCTTTCCTTGACTTGCAATGAGACATCTGCTTTGAAATAAATACTCTCATTAGCTGTGTTGGTGTCTCAGCTCAGCAGGAGACTGTGGTAGTCTTTTGACAGGGCCAGCTGGCATGATAGACTTGTTTAAACCAAATTAGTTTCACGTTTTTCCAACAATCCTGCCTTAAGGTCCTTGTGTCATAGGAGAAACAGAAATCAGAAACAACTGTTATACATATGAGGGAGCTACCATAGAGACTGCATTAGGTTCTTAGGGCAGAACAGAGGGAGGGGTTAATTATTCTGCCTATACAAATTACAGAAGCTTTACAGAAAAAAAAAAAAAAGAATTAAGGAACGTTTCACAGAGAAGGTGGTTTTTGAACTGGGACTAAAAGAATTGTTATTTAATTATTTATTAATTTTTCCCCTTGTCCTTGTCCTATTCCCCACTCCCCACCCCAGAATAGAAAATGAAGTGTATTCCTAGTTGAGAATATATAAAGGTACCAACCAGGAAGTACCAAGTGGTTCTCTGTGATGCAACACTGGATACCGGATGACAGCAAAGAGGTGAGATTAAAAATGCCTGGCACAAGGAGTCAAAGGGACTTGTGTGGGATTTGAAATTATTCTGTAGATATTCCAAGATATTCCAAAGTCCCTGAGCTATATAGCTCCTAGGTATCACCTAATTTTATTTTTTGTTCCCAAATTTCTGACAGTAAGCAGAGATAGAAGTAATAGAGTATGTTGGAAATTGTCAGCCAGAGAATCTAGATTTTAGTGTGACAGTGCTATGTTTTCACTGGTGACTCCATTTCTGTAGGATTTTGTTTTCTCCTGAGTAGAATAGTTAGCTGTGGTTTTTCAAAGCACTATTATGCCACAAGTCTGTGTCTACCAGCTTCACCAAGGAAAAACATTCTGAAGTTCATCTTGGCTCCTGTGGTTGACAGATTTTTTTTAAACAGATACAACATTTTTGATACCTTTATTTTATTCATTTTTATATGGTGTCAAGGATTGAATCCAGTGCCTCATATATGCTAGGCAAGTGCTTTACCACTGAGCCACAACCATAGCCCGGGTTGACAGATTCTTGAGACCATCATCTTACCTGTTACATTCATGGCTTTGTGTAATTTATTCCACATGAGTGGGGGCAGGTCCTGTGACTTGCTCCTGACAAGTAGAATCTAGTACAGGTGATGGGACAGACGGGATGCCCATTATTATATAAATGATGGAAGGGTGGCACCCATCTCAGGCAGTCCTCCTGCCTCTGCCTTGTTGGCTCTGAAGAAACAAGCTGTAGTGTGGTGGGATGACTGAGAGGCCCACAGATGAGGAACAGAACTGAGGGGGCCTCTGACTCAGTCAACAAGAAATGGTAGCTCTCAATCCTACGAATGTAAGGGAATGAATTCTGCCAACAACCTGAGCGAGCATGGGGTTAGATCTTTCCTCAGCCAAGCCTCCCATGAGACTCCAGCCCTGGAAAATCCCTTGATTGCAGTTTGTGAGACATGAGGTGGAGGACTCAGCTGGGCTTGGATTCCTGACCCATAAACCTGGAAGATAATCAATGTGTGGTTTCAAGCCTGTAAGTCAATGGTAATTTGTTACACAGCAGTAGGTACAATTCCCCGCTCTAACCCTTGACCCCAAGCCTATGATTATACCTGCATACAACCTCTCTGAGAGTAACTCCTAAGCAGATTTATGTGTCGGTGGTTTTATGTCTGTTTCTACATTTGGATCATATATATTTGTGGTAATTAATTTTATGTGTTAACTTGACTAGGCTGCAGGTACCCAGATAGCTGGTTAAGTGTTGTTTCTGGGTGTATCTATGAGGGTATTTCCAGAAGAGATTAGTATTTGAATTAGTAGACTGAAGGGACTATCTCCCCAATGTAGATAGTATCTTCCAGTCTGTTGGGAGCTTGAACAGAACAAAAAGGCAGCAGAGGGTTGAATCTGCTTTCTTCCCAAACTGCTTGAGCTGGATGTTGATGTCCTCCTACCCTTGGCAGTCCTTGTTCTCAGGTCTTCAGTCCTGGGCTGAAGTCTCCACCATCAGCTTTCTGACTCTCAGACCTTGGAGCCACACTACGGGCTTTCCTAAGTCTTTCCTAACAGACAGAAGACTGTGAAACTTCTCAGCCTCCATAATCATGTGAGTCAATACCTTATGATAAGTCTCCATATCTTTCTTTCTTTCCTATTGGTTCTGTTCTCTGGAGAACCCTGGCTACTACAATTAGTATTCAACCATAGACTTTTAGGAAATACTTAGTGTGCTAAGCATACTCAGAGATGGGTAGGCCCAGGGCCTCACTGAGGTGCTCACAGCCTGGTGAGGGAGACAGTTCCATGATGCTGGGGTTGAGGAGGGTCCACTGTAAGGGCAGACAGCTGAGGGAATGCCTGTGTACTCAGAGCTGGGTAAATGAGTTTGCCTTCCCAGCTCTGTCTCATTTGATTTTCATAAACCTCTGAGATGAATGCTGGTTTAACAGAGGGGGCAGACCAGCCTAGAGAGGTTCAGGGGGCTTGCCTTACATCTCACACACAGCATGGATCAGATCCAGGACTCCAACCCAGTTTTTTTTTTTTTTTTTTTTTTTTTACTTTGAACTTTTTAGCTAATTAAGAACCAACTATACATTCCCATGTATTAATAGGTTCTACTGGAAGATCTAGCAGGCAAACTCATCTAGAAAATTCTGTCTGATTCTAATGTCTAAACACCAGTGGGGTACTATGTCATCTCAGAGTTGAGGAAACGGGGTCAGAAGGCAACCTGGGCCTGTCTATCCACCCTCAGCTAGTAGGTGGCAGGACTCAGGAATTGAGGCAGAATTATGTGTTTGGGGGGAATCTAAACATTGCCCTCTGTGTCTGAGGTGTCATTTGATATGACAGTGAGGTTACAGAGCAGTGATATTCAAACTCAGGAACCAAAAAAATCATCTGTGGAGACCTGACAAAATGCTGAGATTCTACAGAGATTCTGGTTCCCTATGGCCCAGGAAACATTTTCAACAGGAGCCTCAGATTATTTGGACAAAAGTAATCACAGGCCACATGAATATTAATGATAAAAATCACAGTTTTCCTGTGCTCTGACAGAAGTTGCTCCTGAACATCCCACCAATGTTTATTATTCCTTATTGAGAGGAAGCCGATGGTGTGCTGGTAAATGTTTAACAATCAGTTCTCTGTAGCAACTTCAAATGAAAAAAGAAACACTTGATCTCTATCATTTGCTAGTATTTAAGGTTAAGTGCTTGAACTGTGAGCAAGAGCAAGCTACCAGCCCAACTCAACACAGAGTTGGGAAGAAATATATGTCACTGGCCCCTGCCAGCTGAACGGAGGCAGCTTGAGCAAGCACTAGAGCGAGTCTAGAGAGAAGAGCCTAACCTCATAGGCCTGTTTCCTCCTTACAAAGTGAGAATGGCTGCAGGCCTTCTGATGGCTGATGAATTATGCTTTACTCAGACTTAACTGTTTGGTCTTAGCCCCAGGACTGCGGGGATAGAGGAGTCTGCACTGAGGTGGTCAGGTTGTCTGGGCACTAGGGATAAGGAGGCAGAGTGGACAGCTCTGATCACCCCTTCTTTCTTAGGGAGGGTGAAGGCATTCTTAGGCTGGGTGTACCAAGCAGAGTCTTGGGAATCAGTCCTGCTTCAAATCTTAACACCAGATATTTACTTAACAAACATCTCTGGGCCTGTGTGCTTATTTTACAACTGGGGGACGTAAGGCTGTAACAACCCTGTGGAGTGTTGTGAGCATTGAATGAGATAGAGACTGGCATATGATCAAATTTTGTAAATATTAATCTCTCTCTCCTTGTCTCTATTTCTTCCCCTCTCCATGAGAGTGATTTCCCAGATTTTACCAGAGACTACTTAGGCCAGGGGGCCGATTTCTCTCACAAGCAGAGTAATAAGTCACCCACACTGTGTAAGTGGAAAGAAAGATACTTTGGATAAAAAAAAAATTATATGTATACTTATATACATACAAAAATCGTGTGTGTGTCTTTCTTTTCTATTCTGTCATAGGGACTGAATTTCCACCATTTAAATCTTTGTCAACGCCCCACCACACTGCAGCTGTATTCAGTGCTACGACTATTCCATGCTGCACAGAGGGCTTGGCACACCTTGGGGCACTAAGAGACATCCCAGAAAGAGGGTGTGAGTAAAGGCTTATTATAAGTAGGTGGTGTCAGAGAACAGGGGCAACTCAGCAACTGGGTATATATAAGTTTTCTCTAATAGAGGGAGGAATGGAGCTGGGCTGACAAACAGAAGCTGGCAAGGGACGTGGCTGACTCTCCAACGGTGCAATGGAGAGTCTTCATGTCACCTGGAACAAGTCATCCCCCTGCTTTGGGCCTCCGTTTCTTTTTCTAATGACACCTGCACTCAAGAAATATGTGAGTAAATATTTGTTGAATGAATGAGTAAAATGCTTGAATGGCTTTCTACAGTCAGGATTTTGTTGCTTTTCGTGTTTTCCTTCTCTTTTTGGTGTAGCTGGTTCTGTACTTTTCCTCTCCTCTCCTATTGCTTTCCCACCCTCCCTCTACTAATTCTCGGGATCCTGTACTCTTCTGGCCCCGTGACCCAGCAGCAGCTGCTGACATAGCTACATCTCTCAGCAGCCCTGGGTTCAGCGACCTCAGCCTCATTCCCAGATGTTCCTGCCACCTCCAGCCACCTCCACTTGCCCAAGCTCAGAATATATCCCTTAAGGGCTGAGGTTTGCCTTAGAAATGACCCATTTCAACTTCTTCAGGCCCAGACAGAGAACACAGTTTACCACACTTGCAAGCAGAAACCAGGCACCCTGATTGTTAGTCATACCTCCCTTATCTTCTGGATGAAGTTTGTTTAATTTAAAGCCTGTAGTGTAGGTAGTATATATCAAATATTTGATTCCACACACATTGACGAGTCTTCTGTTGTGGGTTCTGGAGATAGAAATAATCAAGCTGGTTGATGTCTTAACGGAATTCTAGTCAAGTGGGAGACAGAAACAAAACTTTTATTTCAAGTGCCCTAAGTAGACACAACTAAGCAGGAAAAATGCTGCAGGAGAATGGGGAGGGAGCAAAGATCTGGTTGTGGAAAAGGTGTGATGTCTGAGTTGGATCTTGAAGTATGGGTACGAGTTTGCTATGCAGAAAGAGTGTAGGAGTGGGTCAGAGGGGCATTTCAGTCAGGGTGTCTACCAAGCTGTAGGGAGGCAGGGAGCAATGTAGAGCATGGCAGAGGTCCCCAAGCATGCAGGAGTGATGCAGGGAGAGATGACCATCATGGGATAGGAGCAAGCCAGGTTCTGATTTTAGTTCTGTCGTGGAGTCACTGAATGCCTCTAGGCAATTCACCAAACCCACAGTGTCTCAGTTTCCTCATTGCTTCAAGAAGATGCTTGATTTGATCTTATAGTTACAGAGCAGCTGAATACAATCTAGTAGCCACCCGCCACAAGGGCCTCTTTAAATTAAAAAATTTTTAAAGTGAATATATTTAAAATTAATGTTCTTTAGTTGCACTAGCCACATTTCAAGTGCCCCAAAGCTACTGGTGGCTAATGGCCAGTTCAGATCTGCAATGTCCCCCAAAGACTTAAGTGTTGAAGCCTTTGTTCCCAATGCAGCGATGTCCTGAGGTAGGCTTTGGGGAGGTGATTGGATCATGAGGGCTCTGAGCTCATCAATGGATTAATCTGCTGATGGGCTTATCATTGAATGGACAATTGGGAAGTGGTAGAAACTATAGAAATAGGGCCTACTTGGGAAAACGAAGTCACTGAAGTTGTGCCCTGGAAGGGCATATCTTGTCCCCAGTCCTTTTCTTGCTCTTTCTCTGCTTCTTGGCTGCCGTGTGACCAGCTTTGCTCTACCACATGCTCCCGCCATGGTATCCTGCCTCACCACAGGCCCAGAATCAATGAAGCCAAGTGACCATGGGCTGGAGCCAAAAAATAAATGACCATGAGCCAAAATAAATCTGTTCTGCTTTAAGTTGATTTTCTCAGGTATTTTGTCACAACCACAGAAAGCTGATCAACATAACCACCATATTGAACAGCACATGATATTGAAATCTTCTATTATCTCTAAAATTCTATTGGACTGTACTTCTATAGAGACCTATGATTCTGAAAAGGGAAGGGCTTTGTCCCATCATGTATCAAGGTCTCCAACTTCCCACCTGTGAGTTTTCCAGGAGACCTCAAAGAATCGGATGGAGAGGATGCGCCATTCTACTGCCTAGCCTTTGTTCTTGTTGTATAATGACCCAAATGAGAGGGCAGGGATCCTTGTCCCCTTGACAATGCACACTCTTCTCCCATGTAGCTATGTGAACACCTATGACAGTGCCTGACCCATAATAGGGGTCTTTGTAAATACTCAGCTAGTTTTATCCCCAGTTGTACAAATGAGGAAACTGAGGCCCAGAGTGGCCTGGTATAAGATCCAGGTCTCTAGACTTCCCAGTACCTTGACATTGGAATTTAGGATTCGGTAATGGTATTTGGGCCTCACTTTCTCTTGAGAATTTTATTGAAGTTATAATCTAAGAGCTCCTAGAAGGAAGTTGTATGTCAGATATATGACCTTTATCATTGCTTTTTTCTATGATTTTCTATATGATAGTCCTTGACCTTAGAGAAGTTAACCATTGGACCATCCTGTTTGTAATACACAAGACTTTCATGTGATCTGGCTCAATGGCTTAACAAAAAGAGTTAGGTAAAAGGTAGAATCAATAATTTTAAAATGAACACAAATTTATCACCTATTACATACCAAACACAGCTTTAAGAGGGTGTAATAGATAATTCAATAACTGTGAAGTAGAGAATGAGTATTCTCATTACCTTTATTTTTCAGACAAGGAAATGGAGGGCAGATCAAATAACTTGCCCAAGTTCTCACAGCTTCTGATGGGCAAAGCTCCAGACAGATGCCTCAGACTCCCCACTATTTAATCCCTGCCCACAGCACTTCCAACTTTGCAACTGTTATATGTTTAGACTTACAGGGACCTTTGTGACCAGTAGTTCAATCATTTTGTTTTACTCATGACAACACTGAAGGCCACAGAGTGGCATAGATCCACCTAAAATTACTTGGTTATTTTTTTGAGAGAGAGAGAGAGAGAGAGAGAGAGAGAGAGAGAGAGAGAGAGAGAGAGAGAGAATTTTAATATTTATTTTTTTAGTTTTCGGCGGACACAACATCTTTGTTTGTATGTGGTGCTGAGGATCGAACCCGGGCCGCTCGCATGCCAGGCGAGCGCGCTACCTCTTGAGCCACATCCCCAGCCCGACTTAGCTATTTTTTATGACAAACCTTGGACCTGAGTGTGGGTCTCCTGACTCTTGTTCAATGTTCTCTTTTTCCCACTACTTTAAAAGAGCCATAAATAGAATGACCTAGTGATTATCTGCTGTATGCCCAGTTTGTGCTGGATGTGTTTATAGAAAAAACCCTCAGATTTGCAGAGAGGAACCCTGGAGTCAAATCTCAATTTTGTTGTTTACCCAGGTGCTTAAGCAAGTCACTTTCCATATTTTGGACTCAAATTTCTTGAGATAAAGACTAAGAATATAATTTCCTTAGAATTAAGTCCAAATGCCTGGCCCAAAGTAATTGCTCAAGAAAAAGGAGTAGATGCTAAAGACAGTTTCTATCCTCTACAATCTGGATACCAAAGCAAGATTGACATGCCCTGGCATGATTAGGAGGTATCAAAGGGCAAGTTTTGCTACAAAGTTAGACAGTGAATGTTACAACAGTTAATATACATTTGGCTCCATCTGGCAGTGGAATATTTTTTAACCTTGAGGTGATTTCAGTATCAAGAAATCATTCTGGGGAAAGGCTTGCCTGCATAAACCCATGCTGGACACTAGGTGGTACTGGTGGCCTACCTAGGAACTGGAGAGGCCCATATTTAGTCTGGGAAATCCCATGACTGAAGTTTCATTCTTGCTGCTTCTGGGATATGGAATTTATAGTTCGCAGTGGTCTGAGGGTCAGGGAGCTCTGCCCCAGGAAAGAAGGATAAAGGGAATTGCCTGCTTCTTATCTCCTTTAGTCTTCACACCCACCCTTTCTGGCAGTATGTCAATTTCATGTAGAAGGCACTGTGATGCAAAGAAGATAAGAAATTTCCCCAAAGGTTGGTATTGAGAAATGACTCCAGGCCCCCAAATCTCATGCTCTTTCCAGGAAAACATGTTTTTCCCAGCCACCAGACTCACTCTGTCAACAAACACAAATCAGGACGTGAGGTAATACAAGAAAATAGGACACAAAATTCAAGTAGCTCCTCCTTGGGAACTGTCCAGACCAGCTCCCCAGCCCTTGTTCACCAAGTCCACTGTAGTCACCTCCAGATCCATTTCCCTGTTTCCATTCCTTTCGCACACTGCAGACCTGTTCTCTACAACAACGTTCTTAGAATGAAGCCATACCACAGTTCAAAACCCTCTGATGGCTTTCTATTCCAATTAGAACAAAGTCTGAATTTCTCATCCCACCTATAAGCAGGGGAGTACTAGTAAATGCCGAAAACTGGATCTCATAGGTAGGGTGCTCTGATCCATAGCATTTGCTAAGAATGATGTACATTCTTGATCCATGGCCAGTCTCAAGCTTCCAATGTAACATCACCAAGCTCAGAGCAGGAAAGAGATGTAAATAATCAGTGCTTAAGAAACAGTCGGGGCTGGGGTTGTGGCTCAGTGGTAGGGCACTTGCCTAGCATGCATGAGGCACTGGGTTAGATCCCCAGCACCACATAAAAATGAAAACAAATAAAATAAAGGTATAAGGTATTGTTTCCATCAACAACCTTATATATATATATATATATATATACACACACACACACACACACACACACATACACACACACACACACACACACACACACACACACACATATATATATATATATATATATATATATATATATATAGAGAGAGAGAGAGAGAGAGAGAGAGAGTCTGAGTTGGCACTAGCACACTGCTGTACAGAGGCCCCACTCATAGAATCTGGATCCAGATTAGTTTTGTAGGCAAGATGTGAATTTGCTTTATTTGTGCTGTTCATCATTGAGCATGCATTGCAAATCCTTCTTTAATCCTAAAGAATTCCTTGTTTCTTCTGTCATGCTTCCCTAGCATCCCCTCTGTTCTGGAACTCCTACATAGCAGTCTGTGGATCTATGCTCCACATCTCTTAACTGCTTGAGGCATGAAATATCTGTTGTCTCCCAGTATCTGGTGCTCCCCTTTTTTCCTTAATAAAATCTCTGACTTTTAATTAGGGGCACATGGCCTCTTTTTTTGTTGGGGTGGGTATTGGGAATTGAACTCAGGGGCATTCCACCTAGTCCTAAAGGACCTGATGCCCTATCACCCCATAAGAGAGAGTGGACTTGGTTCTTGCTTAAGCCTTGGTTATTTTCCTATGGGTCTCAGTTTGAATTCCCCAAAAGCAGATCCTGAGACAAAAATTTGCATGCAAGTAATTTAATTGGGGAGATGATTCCAGGAAGAAAAGTGAAGAAGTGGGGAAGAGAGGCAGGGAAAGAAATAAAGCTAACAAAGGATTTGATTGTGAGCAAGGTACTGCTAGGTACAGTTAGGCTCATAGCATTCACCTGTGGCCAGGAAAATGCCTTTAAGTGGAGACACCAGAAGCTGCCATCCAGAATAGAGCTGTTGTCAGATGACCGGTGGGGTCAGCCAAGGGAATGTGGGTGCAGACCCTGACAGGGTCTAAAACCTATCTAATTGCCTTAAAACATTCTTTAACTCATTCAGAGATCTTTTCCATAATTTATCTCTCCTTCTTTTACTGCATGCTAGGAGAAATCTCAGTTCTTTTTTTTTCCAAATAAAAAAATTAATCCTATCTTTACCTCATCCAATCTAGATTTATTCTGCCCCCTTAGCTTATTTAAAAAAAATATATATATATATGTAATGTTCCCATTACTGGTGTTCCTAAATGGTTCTGGTTAGTGTCCATCTGTCTTTATAGTTTATTATTCTTTTCATGGATGGATGTTATTCTTGATTTTATTTGAGGAGCCCCAAATATATTTATTTTGAAGTTGTTTTCAGATAATTCTATCATTTTATGTTTTTCTGTCATGGGTTCCTTCTCCCAGTTACTGATTTTGTTGGTTGTCTACGTCAGCATTTATCTTCTCCACGTATTGTGAAATTTTAGTTTGTAGGCTTTTCAGGGGTGCTACTAAGTTTTCTGTACAGATTCATGCTGTATGGCAATTTGATGGTTTCTGTGCACTCCCAGGACCCCATTAGGAGTCAGGTTTTATGGTGAGGATTCAAGGCTTTCTTCCTTAGATGGGGGGTAGGGTGTTCACATGTGTAGTCACTTGGCAGCCGTCTCAAATGGGGCTTATGAAGATACTTGTACCCTAAGGGAATCAAACTCTGGGCCACTGGACCTGCTACTGAGCCACCCTATGCCATCCATCTCTTTTTGCATTTCTGTTCCAGAGAGCTGTTTGTCCTGATTCTGAGCACCGTTATTCCTGTTTGGAGTAGACCTTGTTCTATTCTTGCTGTGAGTTTTGTGCATGAGGATGGAACATGAATTTGCAGCACCATCTCTACCAGAAGTTTCTGGATCCCTGAATTTCTGCAGGGTAGACACCCCTGAGTGTGGCTAGGGTTGTTTCTAGTAGCCAGCATGCAGATGCAGATAAAAAGGTATCCGCCTTTTTGGAGGCCGCTGTTCTTTTCTCCAACAAGGAGCAGGCCCTGGAGGACCCAAAGTGTACTCAGCCCTCCTGGCCTCCCAGCCTCGGGTTCATCGCTCTGGATTCTCCCCAGTCACCCCATCACAGGGCATCCTGCCAGCACTCCACCTCAAAGGTCTTCACTGCCTGGGGCTTTAGGTGTTCACAGCCATATTTGCATTTCAACAAGGGACTCATAAAGATGTTTTCATCTTTAAAATGTACAGGAATGGAATTCAAATGGCGGAATGACAGGCTGTGTGTTGGGTTGATTGGCTGGGTCAGAGACATCACACCTGGCTGCCGAGGAGAGCTTTCTGACAACAGGAGCTGTCCAACAAGGAGTGGGCTGCTGTCACTGGAGGAACTCAAGCGGTGGACAGCTGACCTTCCACTGGGTGCCAGGCGGGGCCCTGGATGGAGGGAGGCTTAAAGCAAGAAGGAGAAGCAAAGCAAACAGCTCCACAAAAGCATTTTAGAAACTGTGAAGTGTCACAGACATGCTATTTCTGAGCCAGGAGGCTTCATGGCCACTCTGAAAGCAAGCCTCACAGCCCATGCTAATGTATTTCCAAAAGCATATCCTCTGCTGCCCCATACCAGTGCCCAGAGCTTGGGCACAAGCTTTCTCTTTTGTGGGTCTCATCTATGAATGAAAGAGTTGGCTTCAAACTTGGTGGTCCTCGGAGTCTTAAGCAGTAAAATGCAGAGACAAGGTGATACAGTGCTTCTCCACTGTTCCTGAGAATTCAGCCTTCCAGGTCCACTCGACTCACATCTACCCACCTGTGTGGTCTCCTCTGAGCAGGTGACGCCAGTTGCCAGTGTTACTGCTCTTTGAACCTGCCTTGCTTTCAGTGTTTCACAGTTGCCAGAGCAGAAAGACTTGCTTTCATCTGCACAATTGAAAAATACTGGTGGAATTGCCATTTTTGTTTCCATTTCGAAGCCATAGTGTTCCACCCCTCACCACCAAATTCTGCCACATTTAAGATGCCCTTAAAAATAACTCTTGGGCTGGGGCTGGGGCTCAGTGGCAGAGCGCCTGCCTCGCTCATGTGAGGCACTGCGTTCGATCCTCAGCACCACATAGAAATAAATAAATAAAGATATTGTATCCATCTACAACTAAAAAGAATTTTTTAAAAAACTCTTAAAGGTAAATATAATTGTAGAAAAAAATTGAGGGAAAAAATGGGTATTTTCCCCCTAACTTTTGTAGGGTTCCTGTGTAGCTCTGTGGTAAGGGAGCTTGCCTAGCATGCCGGGTTCCATCACCAACACTGCAAAGCAAAACAACTTTTATAACACGCTTGATAGCGTGTAAGGAATTCTCTTAAGGAAACTTCTGGTGTTAACTTTCCTTCCTGACTCCAGTAGGTAAAGGTGGGCCCCCAAGCCCAGGTCACAGCTGGTGGCTGCCTCGAAGAAGGAAGAGACCTCATATCCATTAAGCATTGCGAGCTTCAGGAGCGCTGTCTCCTTTAATCTGTCTAGCAGATGAAGAACCTGGACTTAGAGAAGTGGAGTCACACAGCCAGGAGGAGGCCGAGGACATGTCCTGCTCAGCCGCTCTCTCTCCAACTCCTCCAGGTGGCTTCTGTTCCGCCTTCTACTCTCAGGGTGGGTTTTTAGATTACATAAGAATTTCTGTGTGGATTATAACCCCCAGGTCATGACATTTTGTCATGACTATTTTAGCTTCCATCTGTGTGGTGCTTAACATTTTGGGATAACTTATCTGATTATTAAGAATAGTACATGAGTTTATAGATAACACTAACCCACATCCCCAAGTGTTTGATCCCCAACACACACACACACACACACACACACACACACACACACACACACGATCTGCTTTTTGACAACTATGTAGGGGAGGTAACTTTTTTTTGTTTAAAGTAATTATAGAGCCATGGGAAGTTGCTAAGATAGAACAGAGTTCCCATGACCCTTCATCCAGTTTTCCCAACAGGACCATACCAAAACCAGGAAACTGACACTGATATAATGTGTGTGTCCTATGTCATTTTTATCACATGTAGAGATTGGTGTGACCACTAAGAGAACTATCCCATCATCCTACAGGTCTCCCTTGTGCTAGCCCTCATAGTCATGGCCACCCCTTCCACCATCCCTAGCCCTGGCAGTCACTAATCTGCTCCCCACTGCTATAATTTGTTATTTTGAGAATGTCATATAAGTGAGATTGTAGCATAGGTATAACCCGTGAGTAGGTAACTGACCTTTCTCACTCAGCATAGTGCCCTGTGATCTATCCAAATTCTTGCATATATATCAATAGATGCTTCCTTTTTATTGTTAATTAGTAGTCCATGAAGCAATATATTTTAATGTGTGGTATTGGTAATTGAACTCAGGGCCTCACATGTGCTAGACAGGCATTCTATCATTGACCTTTATCCCCATTTTAATTTTTTTTTTAATTTTGAGACAAGATCTCACTAAATTGCGAAGCCACGCCTCAAATTTGTGATTCTCCTACCTCAACCTCCTGAGTTGCTGGTATGACCAATGTGCACCCCACTTCCAGAATTAACTGTTTTTTAAAAATTCAGAAATACAAAAATATAAAGAAAAAATATAGCAAAATAATCCCAAGCCCCCAGATTGGGGCCAGAAGACTCTTAGATTCCTCCTGGCTCTGGGAAGGCCAGAACTAGCCCTGGACTTGCCGGGCTGGCTCTCTGCAGACCAGGTGCCAAAGACTGGGCCATTCGCCCCAAGCCCCACTGCTCCCAATGTTCTCCTCACTGGGACTCCATCTGGCTGCCGCTGCCGCTCTCTCCACATCTGTCTCCTTCTTTCCCCTATCTCTTTCTCCTTGCCCCGTGTGTCTCCATCTGTCTCTCTGAGTCAGTCTCTCTCTTTTTCTCAAACCACAAAACATGGCTAAATGCAATTTCCATTGAGTGCAAAATCTTATGTCTGCACTTCATTATTCTGTCTGGACTGGTACATGTTTTCAATTGCATAATTCCCCTCCTTCCTCATTTTCTCCCCAAGACTTTCTCCCACATAATATGAACATTTGGGGGCCCGCTTTTGACAGTTCTGCTTTTGAATGCTGTGAAAAGTAGAGCGAGTGCCTCTTTCAGTCCTGCACCCCCAGGGAAGCCTGGTTGGCAAGTTTCCCTGGCTTCCTGCTGGGTTTTGTCCCTGAGGCCAGACCTGAAGTGGGAGTGCCCCTTCCCCAGTGCTCCAGTAGCCAGGGCTTTGTCTGCAGCCCCTGCCTTGGAAGGGTTCAAAGAGCATTCTCATCGTCTTCCCCTGCACTGGGTCTGGACTCCCCTCTCTGGCTGTCCAGACCCTTAAATATTTGGCCAACCCGATTCATTCATTTGTTCTTTCTTTCATTCATATATGACTGGGCAGTTTTGTTTCTTGCTTCAATAGCCATTGCAGTTTTAGTAGAAAATAATCTAAATGTCCAACAAGAAGAGGATACTTAAATATATTGTGATATGTCCTGTAGGATCAGATATTACAAAGTCATTAAAAATCATGGTTTGGAGAGTTTTCAGAATGGGAAAATACTCATGTACTGTTAGAATCCTAATGATGTGGAAACACATAGGCCTGAAAAAATGGCTCAGAGAATAGGCATCAAAGTGTTAATGGTTTTATTTCTGGATTGTGGGATTATAGATGACTTTTAAAATTTCTCTTAATGCTCACAATGAGCATGTTTTATCTTTATAATCAGAAACTAATATTCATTATTAAAGCCAAATGAACTCTGCTGGATAAAAAGTCATGTCCACAGCCCTCCACTCAAGTGGTGTTACAGGGATTCAGCATCTCCCCTCTGGCAATTATGGGGGGTGGAGTGGGGCACTGTCCAGACACTTCTCCTTGAACTTGGGCCCTGCTACTGTGCTGGGTGGACAGAAAGCCATGCTCTGCATTGTAGCTGAGTAACTTCTCTGTCCTTTCCCCCGGACATGTTTTCAAATGGAGTTTGCACTGTGGGAAGGTCCTACCTGACGTCCTGCCTCTCTGCACTGCATTTCTGAAGCCAAGGTACTGTCCAACCCCCTGAGATAGCATCATGGGTCCTCCTCAGCAGCCTGAGGATGGTTTCTGTGCCCTTTGTGTACCTAACACCTAAGTAGCACAAGAGCAGCCATGTAGGCTGAGCCCTGTCCCCACAGGGACCAGCACTGACCTTGGCCTTCCAGATACTGTACAAGGAACCCAGTACTCCCTGGTTTCAGCCCAGCAAGAGTTCTAGAAGCCATTCAGTCCTTTCCAAGAGGAGAGGACCAATAATCCCATTTGCTATGTGGACAATTATATACAGTGTGTGGACACTTGTGTGTTTTGTTTGTTTTTTGAGTGCTAGGGATGGAACCCAGGGCCTTGTGCATGGTGCTCAACGAGTGCTCTACCACTGAGCTACACTCCTAACCCTGACTGAGGAATGGCTGAGCCAGTTCTGAGCACAAGCAATAACAGTTGTGCTTCCTCAATGGTTTAGGGCTGGGCTCCAAGGCCAGTCTTCCTCTGTTCCAATTCTAGCTCCATCCCCTTGGGCAAGTTTCTTTCTTTCTTTTGACTCAGTTTCCTCACCTGAAAAACAGGAGAAATAATATTACCTACTTTATAGGATCAGTCAAGGATTTAGCAAGCCTGGAAAACAGCACCTGTCTTAGAGTAGCATGCAGTGAATGCCAGCTATTATTCTTATTATTTCAAAATGTGTTCATGGGAATGAGAAGATAGGATATTTGACATTGGGGCGCTCCCAGAAAAGCCCAGATGTGATGAATACCAAATGAGGATTACCAATTAAAAATCCTGCCTCATATCTGTTCCCGAGTGAGGAGAGATATAAAGAATTGCAGACTGCTCTTTGAGGGGATCTGGGAGAGAAGGGACTGGGGTACTGCTCAGGAGGGGCTCCCCACGCTTGGCCTTGAAGGAGGCAGATCAAGGGGCCTGACGGGAAGGACAAAATCACCTTGTGAACAGAGAGGGTTGTAGCAAGCTTCTTTGGAAATTGAGGTATCCCAGCTGACAGGAGGTTCATGGGTAAAGTTGGGACAAGGGATATTTTTTAATCCAAGCAATGTCCACCCTTCTAACAGATTCTTTTGTCTCACAACCACATGCAGGGTCGACATACATAAACAAAATCAGTGAAGGCCCAGATTGGGTGATTGCTTGTTCAAGACTCTGCACCTGGAAGGAATGGGGCTAAGAATCCAGTCACAAAATTCCAGGGCTGTGCACACAAGCCCTCTGCTCCTGCCTTCCCCAGGGCCACAGAAGCCTCCACTCCAGTGGTGGGGACAGAGAGGTCTGGGGCCTCAGAGGGGACACCTGGCTGCAGGGAAAAGGGAAAAGCTGAGGGAGACCCAGCCCCAGGTGAGTGAGAGACCCAGAGCTGGGCAGCCACATGGGAAAAAGCAGAAAGTAGGTCAGTCACGCAGGAGACAGAGCGTGAAATTAATGAGCACGGGAGCTGGAGTAGTCACCTTCCAAGAGGGCGGAGAGAAAGGAATGCAGTCCCTCTGAGAGAAGCATGGGGCCTGAGGAGGGGCTGAAGGAGACCTGGGCTTGCCTTTCTTCTCCCAGTCCCTAGCATTTGGGGAACATCAGTGGGGCAGGATGGGAAAATGATGGGGGCATCAGGGACAGAGACTGGCTGGAGGGGACGTCAGATATGAGCTCTGGGAGGGAAGGGATCTTGTTTGTTTTCTTGATGCTGATTGATTCCTGCTGCCTGGTACAGTACCTGGCACACAATGGGCACATTTGACTGAATATGTGCCGAGAAACTGCTCTGCTGTGTACATTATTGTGAGACCTGGGGGAAGGGAGGCCTTTGTTCCTTATTTGTGCAGAGGGGCATCAGCTGAATTCAGTAATGTTTGCTGAGTGCCTGCCAATGTGCTGCCTGCTCCTGAGCTAGGGGAATGTGACACATGGAGCCCCTTTCCTGCAAAGCTCACCGTCTAATGGACAGCCAGGTTTACAAAAGACTATGATAGCATATGCCAAGCACAGAAATGGATGGATAGTGGGGACACAGTCAAGGGACAGTGCTGTGTGCTCTGGCTAACACTGCTTCAAGGAAGTGGACAAAGGTTTGAAGCTGGGGACAGATCCACATTGTGACTTTCTTGGGTCTTAGGCCTTTTTGCCTTTGTGGGTCCTTTTACATACACACACACACACACACACACACACACACACACACACTTAAAAAGCATATTTACAACCCCTGCTCTAGTTTGGGTCTTGAATTCTCCAAAAGCTCATGTGTTAAAGTCTCCAGGGTGGTGCTACTGGGAGGGTCAGGACCTTTAGGAGGTAGGGCCTGGTGGGAGGTCCTAAGGTCCTGAAGGGAACTGTGAAACTCTGTCTCCTTCTTTTTTCTCCTTTCACCTCCTGGATGATGAGGTAGGTGGCTTTGCTCTGCCATGTGTTCCCTCCATGATACAGTGCCGTGCCACAGGCCTGGAGCAATAAGGATTGTGGACCTCCAAAACTACAAGCCAGAATAAACCTTTCTTTTAATTAGTAAATTATCTCAGGCATTTTGTGATAGAGACAGAAAGTTGACTAACACAACCTTGGTATGAATACAAATATACGAATATTACGAATTATGAACATTTTCTTTGCCCCAGAATTTCATTTTTTCCCCTTCTGATTTTAAAAGAAATCAAAATTTTTTGGCTCCTAAGTGTGTGGGCCCAAGGAACTGGATAGGTTAGTCCAGCTTGAGAAAAGATTTGCTTGGCCAAAAGAATGGGGAAAGGAATTCCCAGGTGGAGAGAAAAACACATGCAGATACAGGTGTGAGGTCCAGCTGTAGGAAGAGCAAACCATCTTTGTGAAGTGGGGAAGAAGATGGAATAGGAATTTTGGATGGCCTGTTATGTGTATCCTAGAAATGTAGCTAAGAGTTTTAAATCCTATCGGAGGCTCTGGAATAGCGTTCACAGTTTGCCGGTGGGAAGGGCATAATTCTGGTCCTCTGCTCCTGAAACTCTGCCAGGAATGGTGACAGGTGCTTGCTAAATTTTCTCCCAGCTCTGGGGACTCCCTCACACTGGCTGGGACAAGGCTGGAGGTGGGGCAGGGTGCATGGAGAAGTGAGATTCCTAGTTGCTCCCTTCTCCCCACAGCACAACGTGGTGTTACTTTGGGCTGGGGGAACGGGTTTCTCCTATATCTGTCCTTCCAAAAAGATCCCCTGGAGAGGTGGATAGAGGGGATGCAGAACAATTTGGGCTCAAATCCCAAGAGATCACCTATAGCGCTTCACCTCTGTAGGCCTAGCTCCTGTGAATATAGCATCTCCCTGCAGGACTATGAAAATGCTGGACAGGGCACAGACACAGGGGCACCTATGGGGGCAGAGGTGGATGTGACTTGTTCTCCCAGCATTCAGCAGGGGATGTGTCATGGCAGGAGCAGCCCACTCTCAAGAGGATGCTTCTACCCTGAACAAGGGGATCATCACATCAGGGCTGCCTGTTGCAAACCCAGATTGGATTCTGCTCCTGGGGGACTTTAGTTGGCCATAGCTTGACTGGGACTATGGTGAGCAGGAAGCCAGGCTATTGACATCAGAACCCTCCTAATAGGAGCAGCCAATTTACCACCTTCAGTAGTGAGAATTTTTAATGTCTATTTAGCACTTCACTCCTGGGTAGGTCAGGGACTATGCTTGGTTTACAGGGAGGAAGGGAAGTAAGGTGGCTCCCCAAGGGCCACTGGAGGGTGAAGGTGGGGAGAGCCGACTTGAGCTTATGTTGGTCCAATCTAAATGCCCAGGGCTGCCTCTGAGTCAGGGCAGAGCAGGGACTGGGGACCTAAGGGAGAGGTAGAGCCACAGACAAAGGTGACTTGAATCCCCTTTTCTGGAGACACCTTCTGACCTCTGACCCCAGGTCCACAGCCCTGTTACATGAGAGACAGTGTGAAGCTGCAGTGTAAAATCAAGGGGTTTAAATCACAGACTTGTAGGCCTAGCACAGACCCAGAGGTTTTGTGTTCTGAACCATCTCTATCAGCAAACACTCATGGATGTCCTTTAGGAGCCACATCCAGCTCTGGATATAGAGAAGACTCAGCACTTCTTCTGCCTGCAGGGACTCAGGTCTGGAGCAAGTTCCTTCACCTTGGCATGGTTGACACTTTGGTCCAGATGATTCTTGGGGGATGTCATTGCAGTATAGGATGTATAGGAGCATCTTTGGCCTGTGCCCACTGGGTGCCAACTATGACAATCAAAGATGTCTCCATACATGGCTAGATCTCTTCTGGGGGGTCAAATTCCTCCTGGTTGAGATCTGCTGGCTCAGAGGGAAAAGCATATATGTCAAGACAGTATGCTAAGTGCTATGCCAGAGTTGAATGGCAAGGGAGGGGTGACAGAGAGGAGAGCCCTGGAAATCCACCCTCCAGCTTCCAGTGGAGCTGGGATTGAATCCCAGGAGCCCCGAACCTGGTTCCAGTGCTCCCCTGCCCGGCCCCTCAGGGCTTCTCTCTTCCTCCATCCACTCCCCGACAGTGGCTTCTGCTCTGGGAGGCTGCCCATGCTGCTTTGGTTTTGTCTGCCCTGGGCCAGTCTCATGGCCTTGCCCAGCTTTCATGCATGTTACAAAAGGCTCTGTTCTCCCCTGAGACAGCCCTTGGAAAGCTGGCTGGGTGGCCACTTAAGTACTGTGCTTATGCTAAGAACAATACTTCAACCAAGTGCTTCAGTGTAAGTACTTCCAGGTCCCCCACTCCATGGAAGCCACAGCGTGGGAAGGAGAAAGCTCTGTAGCCATGGAGCCTGGAGACTGGTTCTCAGCTCTACCCCTTACCAGCTGTGGGCCCCAGACTTGAGCTCTTGAATCTGCAGTGCTCCCTCCTCCTTACCTACAGAGCAGGCCGGGCCATCCCTCCCCTGCCTCAGGTCCTGGGGGTGAGTAATGCTGGCTACTTCGGAGAAAGGTTTTAAAATGAAAATGATTACACGTGTGAACTCTTTTCTGAGTTTGGAAACTCATTCGGGGCGTTGGGGGTAGTGTTCTGTTTTTACTTTCTTTTTAAAATTATTCGAGTCGTCGTCCACATATTTAACAAATGTTTGCAGAGCCTTTTCTATATGCCAAGAACTTAGCAGTGAACACATTGAATGGGAAACAGAAAGTAAACAAAAGAAGTGCGTTAGGTGGCAACAAATGCTGAGGGAGAAAAATACAGGGCAGGTGTTGAAGTTTTAGGTGGGGAAGACCCCTCTGGAAGGTGCCATTTAAATAAAAACCTGAAGACAGTGAGGGAGCAGGTTATGCATACATTATTTCAGGCACAGGAGAAAGTAAATACTGCAGCTAGGATGCGGGGGACAGCGAGAAGGCCAGCGGCAGGTATCGGGAGGGAGAGGAGGTGGCAGGGGTGGAAAGTGAGAGTTGGTGGGGGAGAAGGAGAAAGGTGAGGGAGGGGATGGGAGGCAGGACCTTGGTGGCCTCTAGGCCACTCTGGGCCTTTGGCTCTTGCTCAAGGAGGAGAAGCAGCGTGGTTGTAGCTGCTGCCGGAGGACAGGTGGACCAGAGACCAGCCACGTGTCAGGTGTTTCACAGATTTTGTTGCTGATCCTCCCAAGAACCCAGTCAGAAAGTTAATTCAGCTCTGCAGGTAGTTCAGGGACTTTGTCCTGGAAGAGGGATCGGGATTGCATAGTCCTTGATAGATCCAGGACGTGGCCCCTGTCTGTCAGACACCCAAGCCCTGGTGTTTCTAGCAGGCTGCTCACCGCCCACAGCCAGCCCTGTCCCACTCTAAATCCTGATTGAAACAAGCAAAAACCTCTCCCGGCGATTTAAGATTACTTCTGCCCCACTAAAGAGCAGTTGCTGAAGACTTACTCATTTCTTATCTGAGAACCGTCACTCCACCTAGAGATGCCCTTGGAATAGGGGGGAAAAGAAAACGCTTGCTGAAATCAGGAAGTCTCGAGTCTGGACTGGACTCTGCCTCATTATAGCTGCTGGACTGTCTGTTTCTGGGCTTCAAGATCCCTGACCTGCCCTTCTCAAGGTGGCACGAACACCCAGAAGGCAGATAAGGATCAGAAGCCATCTCTAACATGGAAAGGGAACCCACAGGCAGCCTTCCTCCTCTACCACACTGCAGTGGAGGCCGAATGCCCCTAGGTGGCGCAGTTTTCCCAGGCTCAGGGTCCTGCAGCCGATGCCTAAGGCGGGTTGGAAGATGTGGGGGAGACAAGGGCAAAAATGATACTGGGAATGAATAAAGTGGGAGTCTGGGGTAAAAGCTTGAAGCCAGTTATCCCTTCTGTCCCTCCAGTGGGCATTGTGGGAGTTAGTGGCAAGGGGCATTTCTGACAGTGTGGCCATTAGATCCTGCTGTGGGATCCTGGGGGATTGCAGGATTTAGGATGTGGGGTGAAGGACCAGGGGGGTATACAATGCCATATTTATTCTCCTTCATAGCTGGGAAGGTGAAGACCAGAGAGGAGGGCTTTCCTGGCCAACCTGAAAGTCAGGGAGGCAGCTGCTAGCCAGTTGGCCTCATTGCTGAAAGCATCCCCTTAACGTGCCGTCCCCTGGTGTGGCCATTTCTCCTAGACGGTGGCCTACTTCCCAGAATTTCTTCTTGGGCTTGCTCTTGTTCTTCCATGGATGTTCTCAGGAAAGCCTGGGAGAACACGCATCTGCTCCTCATTTAGAGAGCTGTGTCTCTGGGCAGTAGTTGGACATGGCGTGAGGGTCAGGAGACTTGGGTATACAAGAGCTGTGTCACCTTGGGCATGTGGCTTTTTTCTACCTGGACTTCCCTTTCCTTATTTGTACTGTAGGGTGGGCAAGGAAGGAAAGTTGGGCTGGATAATTCCAAGGTCACTTTCTCGTGTGCACTTTCTGAACTGCACTTGAAGTTTTCCTACTGTCCATCAGAGCACCTGTGGGGGAGGGCAAGGTTTACTTCTCTCATTTATCAAACCTGGGGGAGTGGACTGGATGATGTGTCTTTCTGGCTCTGACATCTGGCTTGACAAGGATGAAAGGCAGTCTCCAAGGCCAGAGCCATCCCCTCTGAGCTGCCAACATGATGACCACCCTGTCCTGTGAGGTTCAAACCTGATCCCTTGATGGCTCCAGAAGAGGCTGTGCAATGTGGAAGTGTGGCCCCAGCAACACTGTCCTTCTGAGCTGGCCTCCGAGCCACTGAAGGAGAGGCTGTTCCTCCCTGCTGTAGAGCTGGGGCCTCCATGGACACAGAGGGTATTCCTGCCAGGGCTCCATTACTTACCCTCTGCCTCTCTGGCCAGGGGAAACTCACAGTGACCATAGACTCTTTCCAAAATCAAATCCTCCTTCAAAGGAGTAGAAGACTGGGCTGGGGATGTGGCTCAAGTGGTAGCGCGCTCGCCTGGTATGCTTGCGGCCCGGGTTTGATCCTCAGCACCACATACAAACAAAGATGTTGTGTCCGCCAAAAAACTAAAAAATAAATATTAAAATTCTCTCTCTCTCTCTCTCTCTCTCTCTCTTTAAAAAAAAAAAAAAAAGAGTAGAAGATTAGTTACCACTGAAGAAATTCACGAAATGACAACCAGAGAAAGCTCATGTGCTAGGCTCTGGGTAGTAGCCTCCCCATATTAATATATTCATATAATCCCATCAACCACAATGTAACTAATTTTTGTATACACACACACACACACACACTCACATATATTAATTTTTTTAAATTTGTTCTAATTAGTTATACAGGACAGTAGAATGCACTTTGACATCATATATAAATGGAATATAATTTCTCATTCTCTGTTGTACATGATATAGAATCACACTGGTCGTATAGTTCCATATGTACATAGGGTAATAAGGTCTGATTCATTCTACTTCCCTTCCTACCCCCATACCCCTGCCCTCCCTTGATTCCCCTCTACTTAATCCAAAGTAACTCTATTCTTCTCTAGGGCTACACACACACACACACACGCGCACACGCACACGCATGCACACTTATTGTGAATTAGTGTTCACATATCAGAGAAAACATTCTGCCTTTGGTTTTTTGGGAACAAGGCAACTATTATAGTCCCTCTTTTCAGATGAGGAACCACTGAGGATGCACGTTTTTCTTTCCATAGTTGTGCAACTAGTGAATGTCACTGCTGGGATTTGAGCCAGGACTCTGACTCCATATCCCACCTTTGTCCCTCTGGAATACACCAGGGCAGGGAGGAGTAACAGGACGTGGGCCAGGAAGCTTGGCTTCTGGCTCAGCCTTGCAGGTGAAGGATTATGACAACTAACAGTCCGTGGTGCTTTAGTTTCAAAGTAATAACCATACAGTGTCTTATTTGTTCTCTGATCAGTTCATGGACAAATGAGGAAACTGAGACATACCTAGATCTAGTGACTTGCCCAGTTGTGGTCACAAAATAGCCAGATTGGTTTTGAACCGGGTCTTTGATCCCAGAGGCTATACAGCTCACAAATAAAGCTGATTCCTTGACAAGTTAAGCCTCTTCTCTTGGGATTCCTTCTTCTAGTTTGTGAAAATAAGGGGCTGGATTAGATTTATAGGCAACCTAATTCCCAGATCTTTTTACTGAAAGAAAAAAAAATTGGTGAACCCATAGAACTGGGCAACTTAAAATTTTGTCAACTCAGCACATTTCATAAAAAGAACATTCTACCTTTAAGAAACTAGGAGGACATAACTGCAATATAGCTGGAAGAAAAAAAATAATAATCGAGAACAGAATTCCTCTCAGGAATTAACTAAGCCATGTTTAGCACAACACCTTGATGAACCATTGTGACTATATAAAAAAGCTCTCTGGGCCTGGCAGGAGTGAACCAGAAGGGAAATGGAACTAGACTAATTCTCTGCAAAAGACTCAATTTGCAGTTGGGAACTTGGAGGCTGAAAGAAGAGGTCCAGATGCAGTGCAGGGCCTTTGGGGTCCCAGGACCGCCTGCGAGTTCCCCAGTTGGAAGGCAGAGAATGACCCCAGGACCTAGGGGACAGGGATGGCAAGTTTCTGCTGGCAGGTGTCTGCTTTCCTGGTGTTCAGTCAACCTGCCGTTCCCCATATCTCAAAGTGCCCCCGCATGGCACAGGAGTTCAGCACATGCAAACCTGGCTGGGCAAGGTCAGGGTCCCTTGGTTTAGAATCAATGGAGACTGGCAGACCTGAGTTGGAGACCCAGCTTCATCACTTTGAATCTCCGGGAGTTCTTCAGTTTCCTTCTCTGTGAAATGGAGAGAATATTCCTTAACTGGGAGGTGGATGTAAGGGATAAGTGTTACCATTGACAGCATAGCACCTAGTACTCCAGCCCTCAGCAAATAGCTACTTAGCTGCCTATTATTATTAACCATAGTTATTTGGATATTCACAATCTCACGTACTGTGGCAAGCTTGTAGGAGGTTTTTGTTTGTTTTGTTTGGGGAGGGGGGTAGTTATTGCTGCTGTTAAATCCAGCACAGGATGAGGCAGGAGTATCATCTGGAAGGAGAGAGAGGTGGGTGGAGTATCAAACTCGACAATGCACCCCACAACCTCAGCCCTTCCTCCCCCTTCAAGGCTGAGCGCTGTCTGTGTCTGAGAATCTGCTCCCTTGTAAATGACAGCATCTCCTTCCAGGGCTGAGCCCAGAGGGCAGGGGTCCCGCCAAGGACAGGCTGGGGGGCTGAGGGGAGAGACGCAGAGTTGGGGAGTGAGTAGGAGGAGATAGGGGAAAGAAAAGCGTTTCAGGGACTGACAGTCACTCACAAAGGCAGAGAAAGGTGTGCGTGCGTGTGTGTTCACATGGGAGGGTGACTGTGTAGTCACATGCGTGCCTGCAGTGTGTATGTGTGGGTGTGACAGCGTATGAATAAGTGTGCAAACCTGTCAGTGCACAACTCTGCACGTGAGTGGCTGGTGTGTATGTAGGAAGTCCATATGCACATGTGCCTTGGGTAAGCCTGGGTGTGCTGGGCTCCAGTGTGGGGCTGACTGTGTGACTCGCTGAGTGACAGTGGAAGGAGGTCTGTCTTGTGAGTGGTCAGTGCTTGGGGCCTATGTGCACCTTGATGCATGGGATATCCAACAGGAGGGACCTTCTGAAGCTTCCTTGGGGAACCTGACTTCCTACCCCACCCCCACTGGCTATGTCTCCCTTCCCAGTTCATTCCAGCCCCACCAGCTCCATGACCAACACCTGCTAGCTGCTGGGCCTTGTTCGGGGGAAGAAAGGAGAGACAGGAGGAGGGGGAGAAGTGACCGGCCTCCTAGCCCCAACCCTTGGTGCTGCCAGGGAAACGTCCTCCTCCCACCCCCCACCCCCAATCACCGTGATTCCTGCTGTGAGGGAGAGAGGAGCCCTCGTTTCCATGGCAACATAGCAGCCCTGCTTCTCAGCCTGAGCCCAGGCTCCTCTGAGCCATGGAAGGAGTGGGAAGAAAGCCCCCCCCCCAAGTACCCTCACCTCCAGATTCCCCACTCCAGAGACCCCCAGGCTCCTCTGTTGCTCAAGACCCTGTTGGGATGCCCCAGCACACACACACCCCACCGTTGATCCGGGGGGGCCCAGGGACCTGTCTTGTCCACATAGGAATGGCCAGATCTGAGCATGACCCTTGGAGAGAGGCAGGATGGGGTTGAATTCCAGTCTTCACCTATAAAAAGTTCCAGTGCTACTACTTCTCAGGGGTCTTATGAGGAGTGCTTATAGAAGTGCTTTGTAAGTTCAGGCAGGATCAGTGTGTCATACTGCCACCAGCAGTATGTAAATTGGCTCAGCTTCTTTAAAGGGGACAGTCTTCCTCCTGTGACTCCACTTTTTTTTCCCTCCCTCCCTCCCTCCCTCCCTCTCTTTCTTTCTTTCTTTCTTTCTTTCTTTCTTTCTTTCTTTCTTTCTTTCTTTCTTTCTATTTTTTTTTCCTTTTTCAGGGCTGGGAATTGAACCCAGGTCTTTGCACATGCTAGGCAAGCACTCTACTAGTGAGCTACGGCCCCAGCCCTGAGTCTCCACTTTTAATTTTCTCTCTGGGAGACACACGTGTGCTCACAGACGTACACTTGAGACTGTTAGCTGCAGGGTTCTCTCTGATAGTGGAAAATTAGAAACCACCCCAATGTCCACCAATAGAGAAGTGATTGAATGAATCGCAGCACATCCGTAGTCTTACGGCTCTTAAAAAGGGAGTCTGTGTGTGCTGGCATGGCACAGTCTCAAAAACATATTGCTAAGTGAAAAAATAAAGGGGGTCAAGTTGAAGCATCAGTACAGCATGATCCCATCTATGAACCGGTGTAGATATGTCAACGGGTAGAAGGGCCTACAAGAAACCAGGCCAGGCTGTGGGCACTGGTTATCTGAGGGGGCGTGGGACAGGAGGTGGGGAAGAGAAACTTGGGCTTTTTTTTCCATACATCTTGGAGGTGCCTGCCTACATAGCAAATGCAATTTAAGAATCATGTGTCACTATTGTTATAGTTGATGAGCAAAAACGCACAGGAGACAATCAGCAAGCAGGGCAAGAGAGTCCAGAGTCAAGGAGCAGAGCTGTTCAGAGAGAGAAGTCAGGAGGGCTTTCAGGAGGAGGAGGCAGCGGCGCTGGAGATGGGTGTGCAAGTAGGACTCGGAGACTGAGCCGGGGAGGGCAATCCAGCACAGGTGAGAGCTGGGAAGGAGGAAGTGCTGCAGGGGGTCGGGTCCTGAGGTGGGGGGAAGAACAGAGAGGACCGAGTCAGAGGATGAGGGACTGATTGCCATCTTGGCCCCACCCTGGGCACGCCACTCACTGCCATCATCCTCCACTGTCCACAGTGAAACGTGCAGACCTCGCTGGGTGGCTGAAAACTTTGGTGTCAGTAGAGAGGAAGCTGCAGAGTATCCTACAGATGTGAGTGTATTGTGGCCATGTTTTTTCCCTGGGGACAATGATAAGACAGATCTGACCACAGTCAGGCTATTTGCTAACCCTTGGCAGACCCTGGTCAACCCCAGACCAGCTCACGGCTCACATGCAGGGTGGTGGCAGATGGAGAGGGCACGGCTTCTGAAGCAAGGGAAGGGAGGGAGGCAAGAGCACAAAGTGACAAAAACCTTCATTTGTTCTTCACAATAATGCCAGTCGCACGCTATGTATTTTAACATGTTTACTTGCCAGGTACATTAGGAGAGAGCATGCCTATTTTTATAGGTGAGGAAAGAGAAGTTCAAAGAAATTCATCCATCCATCTGTTTCTTCATTCATTCATTCATTGACTGGATTAGAAAATATAGACACCATGCTAGTTGCTGAGTGATTTAAAAGTTCCTGCCCCGCAGTGGAGTTTACTGTCTGGAAGGGGAGACAGACAAGATCTGATAAACCTATGGTGCAGTGGCAGGTGATAATGAATGCTATGCAGAAAAAAAAAAAAAACTGAGTAAAGAAATTAAGAGCATCACGAGGTGGTAGGACAGGTAGCTCTGACTTTTAGGCAAAGAACTGAATTCTGCCATTGTGTGACTCCTCCCAGCAGAGACAATAGCCTATGCAAAGGCCCTGGGGTGGGAGCATGATTTATGATCAAGGGGTGCCAAGAAGGCAGGTGTGATTCGAGTGTGGATGAGGTGAGAGAGAAGTAAAGGATGTAGGGGTGCAGATTATGTGGGGGTTTACAGGTCAAAGAAAGGACTATGGTTTTAATTCTACGTGTGTTGGGAAGCCACTGGAGGGGTTTGGATCATCTCAGTTGTAGGTTTTCAAAGGATCACTTTGGAGACAATGTGGGGAACAAGAGTGGGAGCCGAGGGGTTAAGTAGAAAGCTACTGTACAAGTCCAGGTGAGAAGAGACAGTTTGGAGAGCAGTGGCAGCGTGGAGGTGGTAAACAGCAGTCAGCTCTGAAATATATTTCAAAAATAGCAGCAGCAGGGGTTCCTGCTGGATGAACGGGGGCTATGAGATAAAGAGAGAGTAAAGATGACTCCAGGACTTTGGGCCCGAGCAACTGGGTAAACGCTGATGCTGCTTACTGAGATGGGGGAGGTGGGGGTGGCAGGTTTGGGGACAGTGTGGGTTCACTTTAATTTTGAGATGGCTTTAGACATCTAAGTGGAGATGTCAACTAGGTAGCGGGATGTATGAGATGGGAGTTCAGGGGAGATGTCAGGGCTGGAGATATAAATTGGGAAGCTGTCAGCAGAGAAATGTTGTTGAAAGCCATGGGATGAGATGATCTCACCGGAGGGCGGGTGTAGACAGAGAAGAGGTCCCCAGGAGCTTTGGCATTTGCAGGTCTGAAGAGCAGTTGGACTCAGAGGACTTGTCCTGCTTTCCCTGGAAGGCCTCCCGCTGCCCGGGGAGAGAAGCCCCCCCATGTTGGGCAGTGGGTCTCAATCAACCAGGCTTGTTAAACCAGATGGCAGGGCCCACCCTGTAGGCCTGGGTGGCACCCACGAAAGGCATTTCTAACCAGTTGCCAGTTGCCGCTGGTCTGGAGGCCACACTCTGAAGGAGGAGTTGCAGTGGGAGCCTAGATTTTGGAGCTGGGCAGAACTGGCTTCAGATCCAGGCTCTACTTCCTGCATGATCTTGGGCAAGACAGCATCTGTTCCTGAGCCTCAGTGTCCTTATCTGTAAAGTGGGAACGATGTCACTGATCACCCAGGTTATTACAAGGGACAAACTAGTTAGCCTGTCTTCATGAAGAGCCCGGACGGGCTCGGGGCGAGGAGACGACTCTGGAGGAGCGTGGAGGCAGGCAGGGGCAGGCAGGGGCGAGCCGGGCTCCGTCCACCCAGGCAGCTCTGGCTGGTCGGCAGGGGCGGCAGGCAGCTCCAGCGATGTCTGCACCAGGAAGCCCTGAGGCTGGGCCTGCAAGAGAGGCAGAGCGTGCAAGGGAGCCTTGACCCGGCCCCTGCTGTCCTCTGAGCACTTCTGCTGGTCCACTCTTTCTCCATGTCTATCTTACCACCGAAGCGTTCTCTGGGTCCTGGTTCTTGGAGAGCTCCTCTTGTCCCTTCATCTCCAGCGACCAGTGGCTGCCTTCCCTCATGGCCTCCCCTTGCACCCTCCCCTCCCTGGACCTTGTCACTCTGCTTGCCCTAGAAGGGAGTATGGCCTGACAGAAGGAATCCGGCCTGGCATCAGACAGAGGGGACAGCAGCCAGGGACAGGGGTAACCCAGTGTGATGGGTGTAATGACGCTGCCCACCTAAGCTATATAGGCATGCGACAAAGCCCTGGCTCTCCTCCTGTGCTCCTGCTCTCCTGCCTCTGGCCAGGAGCCTCCCTCTCCTGCGGCAGCCCAGCCTGGGTGCACTGAGAGAGAGGGCCGCCTCCCCCACCTCCCCCGTTGCTATTTAATGCTGTTAACAATGGATTCATTAACTGGGATTAATCTCATAGACCAGCTCTCTATCCCCCTGGCTATTAATCACTCACTTCATTAACAGGACAGCATTAGTCAACCTGGGAGCCAGGACATGGCGCCCATACCAAGTACCTGTGTCTACCGGCCTTCCCTCCTGGCCGGTCCATCTTCTGCGTGCCTTTCTGCCTCTGCGTCTTCCTATGGCTCTCAGGCAGGCGTGTGTATCTTTCCCCGTGTTTCCCACGGTGGCCTGGTCTCTGCCCCAGTGCCTCCTAGCATCCTTTTCTCTCCGTGTCCTCCCCACTCCTGGGCCTCACACATAGTAGGCAGGCGTCTGCGCTGCTTGAACAAAGCACTGAGAGAGATGAGCAAGGAGACGCCAATTCAAGGAGGCTCATTTTTAAAAATTGCCTTTTCTGTTTACAAAGATAATATATGCTCACTGTACAAAATTTGAACAACACAAGAAAGGAAGAAAGCAGAAAATAAAAATTCCCTGAAATCCCCGCCATCTCCAGATAATAACCTTTAGCGTGTTGGTGAGCATCCTCTCAGATCTTGAGTGATATATATATAATTTTACCTAAATGGGATCATACTATGCATGCTGTTTTGCAACCTGCTTTTCCACTCAACAATATGTTGTCGAAATCTTTCCATATCAGTGAATATAAATATACATCATACTTTTTTAATGGTTGCATAGCATTCTGTCTTATGGAAGTAACACGATTTAGTCAATGGATCTCCTATTGATGAACATTTATATTGTCTCCCATTTTTTTCACTGCCAAATTTGACACAGAAAGCATGTATATATCTCTGTGCACTTGCCTAATTAACTCCTTAAGATTAATTCCCCAGAAGTGAAATTTCTAGGACAAAGGGTTTGCACAATTAACATTTGGGAACAGAATGGCATAGTGGAGCCAGGTGCCCAGGATTCAACACTACTTTTGCCATTTCTTAGCAAAGGTGCCTCCGGTGAACTACATAAGCTCTCTGGGCTTCAGTTTTCCCATCTGTGAAATGGGAATGATAGTAGGATTTGCTTCATGAGGTTACTATTTAGATTAAATAAACCATCGCCTGCAAAGCACTTAGGCTGAGGCCTGGGTGTGCAGTAAGGGCTGTTTATTAGCTACTGCCATGGCCACAGTGGCCCACTGGCCTCCAGGAACGCTGAACCTGTTCACATCTCTCCCACTAGCAGCGTGGGAGAGAGAGAGACCCTTTCTTTACACCATTATCAACAGCAAATAAGACCCTTGTCCATTTAAACAAACTTTAGCCCTCCTGAAAGGTGACAATTGACACCTCTTCCCAATGAGCGTTTCTTTGGTGAGGATTGGGCCAGCACTTACACTTCCTTCTTAATGGACATTCCCATTGCATCCCTGAGTTGTCTGATCAAGTTCTTGGCCTGCTTCTTGTCTGTGGGAGCGATTTGTAGCATATTATCTGTTTTGTATATTAGTAACCCCAATATTTTTTTCTACTTCATACTTACTTTCAACAATGTTTATTTTTGTCTTTCATCGGTAGTTGATTTTTATGTGGTTAAGTCTACCAGGCTTGTCCCTTTACAACTTTTATATTTCCCATCATGCTTAGAGAGGCCTTTTTTTCCCTTTAAACAATATAAACATTTATACTTTTAGTACTTGTGCTCACTTTTTACATGTTATGTTCTTCTCCCTTTGATTTATTCTGTGTAAAGAATGAAGTGTGACACTAGTTTTATTGTTTTCCAAAGGACTGATCAGTTATCCCAACAGTAATCAATGAGGACCAGAGAGGGGGACACGGTAAAACAAAAAAACTACTGTTCCGAGACCGAAGGGAGGGCAATAGGTCAAAAGAGCAGTTTGGGATGGGATTCCCCAGGGTCTGCTTGTGGCTAATTGTGAGTAATCAATCCCTGGGGATTCCTCCTCACTGTGGTCCTCAAAGGGCAGAGGTGGAATATGAGGGGGACCGAGTCAGACCTGGTATTTTATCCAAGCCCTTCCAGCAAGCTCTGCAGGCTCTTTTCACCCTTGTTCCCGCTGTCAGCAATTAAGAAGAAAGTCTGTCCTTCTTGTTTTGGAGTCCAGAGCAAGTGGCCTTGTGAGTTTGGATCTCTGTCCTAAGCCCACTCATTGTCACTCCAGTCTCCCCACTCCCAGGGACTCCGCATCCTGCCACAGCAGCGTAGGAGCAACCCATCCTGTCTTCCTCAAGACGCTGCTGCGCCTTCACAATGAGCCCAGGAGGGCTTGGGAACCTCCCTTCCTCAGGAAGGAGCCCAGGAGCCACCGCGGCCTGTGTGCCTGGTGGAGATGGGGAGGGAAAGCAGGGCGCCGGGAACACAGCCTCCGTGGTGGTGCAGGAGGAAGACTGAGTTCTCACCGGTAACCTCTATCCCCAGGCTCAGGCCGCAGGGTCCTCTTGGCTGCTGGGTTTAAGGCAGCTTGGGTTAACTGTGGTCCAGACCCAGGGAGGGTTCCACCTGGTGTTCCCTGGCCAAGTGTCAGCACAGGGGTCCTGGAAGATTGTGGGGTGGTGGGGCATCCCAGGTTCTCTCCACAGTCTTGCATGTGGACGGTCCTTACGTGAACTCCAGGGCCACTGCCATCCTCAGCTCACGGACACAGCTTGGTTCTGGGACCAGAAGGACAGGCCTGGAGTCTGAGGCAGGCAAAATGCCAGGCTGGGCAGTCAGACCACGGGCACTGAGGGTGAATTATGGGAAGAGGGCCCACGAAGCAGCCACAAATCACCGGGCTGTCAAGGACAGGGGAAAGGCAACACCCACCGCCTCCTGGGGCAGGATTGATGGACTGGGGTCCTGGGTCTGGGTTCAGGATGATTGGACTTTATGCTGTTTTATTTCCCCAGAGCACTGCTGGCGCAAAGCGTGGCACCCAGGACCGCGTGTGTGAGTGTGCTCGTGTATCTATCTTTCCGCACGACTCCACGGGAGGGTGGGCTCCGGCTTGCCTCTCCATGTGGCTCTGATTTCATTTCTGTGTGACCAGCCAGGCCTCTGAATTGATCATGGGCTGTGAGGGAGTGCACGCTGTGTGTTTTGTGGCTGGTGTGGCTGTACATGGGTGACAATCTGTGGAGCTGTGGAGTCTATGGATTTTGTGTGTGGCTGGACAGCAGTTTGCATGTGTCTGTTGGGGACAATTTGGGGGCCTTGAGGCCATGTGTCTGGGTGGCTGATGTGGTTATAATCCAGAATGGGGAATGAGAAGGAAGAGAAGGTTGAAATGAAGATTTGGGGCATGATGAATCTGAGGTCTGGGACATATCTAGAAAAGAGGGACAGGGGCTCAGCAGGGAGCCTGGGGCAGGAGGGCCTGGGCTCAGCTGCCTTCTAAGTTTGTCCAGATGACAATGCACTGGGGAAAGTGGCATTTGGCAGGAATGAGGCAAACACACACACACACACACACACACACACACACACACACACACCCCTCTGAAGCCGGAAAGTACACATGCTGTGCTAATCCTGGCTGGACGGAATTCAGTAGGAAATTTCCAAGGGTTGCTGAAATGGCATAAAGTGTACCAATTGGTGAAAGGCAGCAAAAATTCCCTGGCAGAGGTAAAGATTCAGGGAAATCACAAGAAAGGAGACTGTCGAAGGGAGAGGAGAATGCTCTGGTTGTAGCAGTGAGGAATGGGGATAGGGACAGAGTCGGAAGGACTCGGGGCAGGGACAGCAAGCTATTTTGATGGCATACCCTTAGAAGCCAAGGCTGGGCGATTGTTCAAGGCATTTCTAGTACCTGGCACAGGAGTCGGTGTTGAATTGAGCTGATTTGGAGTCAAAATCTAAAGCACTATAACGGGGAGAGTCCAGGGACTTTACTGAAAGAACTTTGAAAACTACATGAGACCCTGGGCGGGGCTGACGGGAGGGGAAGCGGAGTTGGTGTCCCCAGCCTGTCCCCTCTGCACTGCTCCTCTTCCGCTTCCTCCCTGGTTGGCCTCCAGGTCTGGGCTCTCAACCAGCCTCCTCTTTCCCTTCCTCATTGCTCTTGATCCCCCCCAGCACTGACCTGGACTCTGTTTTCTGGTCACAGCCCCCCCCCCCCCCGCTAGTCTCAACAGGGGGGACAGCATCTGTCTGATCTTTTGCTGAATAGGCCAGGTGGCCAGAAAAAGGGTGGTCCAGCTGGAGAGCACCCAGGACTTGGGCAGAGCCTGTTCATCCCCAGTTCCAAGGACCTGAATGCATTGAGGGGTCTGAGGTCCCAGATGTGGTAGAAGACCTAACACTAGAGTGCTAAGGGATAAGGGACAGGGGACTTTGGTGCCACAGCAGAGCAAGGTTATGGCAGGTCAGAGGAGTGCTGTCTCAGAAAATCTCAGACTGTGGTCCGAACAGGTGTACAAGGATGGGGACAGCCTCAGGGGCACAGGTGGTGAGCAGGGAGCACCTGAGGGACATACGTCATGTTTAGATACTAGTAGCAGAAGAGCTCCAATTCAGTGGCCTTAGTGATAAGAAAAGGCATTATCTCACATGACAGGAACTCCTTCAAGAGGAAGGAAGAGCCTCTACACAGTGGCTCAATGCTGTTATCAAAGAGCAATGTTCTTGCTGTCTTTTGCTGCTACCCTGAGTGAGTTGACTTTGTCATTAGGCTGGCTTCCCTCTTAGTCACAAAAGGGCTGCCCAGATCCAGCTATCCCACTCAGATACCACAATGTCCAGTAGAAGAAAAGATATTCTCCTTTTAGCTGTCTCTGAGTGAGATATCTTTCTCAGAAGTCCCTCTCCCATCAGGCTCCTCCCCACATGTCTGTACCTAAATCAATCACTGGCAAGGGGAATGGGATGCAATACTACCTCATGCATTTAGGATCAGTCCGTGGAGCTGGGGTTTTGGGTGGGCCTGCGGCCAGCTGCCCTAAAGCACAGTCCCATATAGGAAGGAGAATGCCTGAGCATAGCCAGACTCTGGTCAGGAGCAAGGGAGCGGATCCTGGGTCGACAGTGAATTATCTCCACTCCATCAGACCTCCCCCAGTGCCAAAGGGGAGCAGACGTAGGACGGAGCTGCCGTAGGACAGAACGCCGGCAAGCATTGTGCTCTGGGAGACCAAATAGGATCTAGTCATCCAAGGTGAGGCCTTGTATCTACATGGATTCAGCAGACAGGTCAAGTCACCAATAAAAAGCTCTCATTGCTGTCCCTGTCCCAACACCTCCCATGCCCACTTCAGGACCAAAATCCCTCATTAGACCTGAAAAGCCCCACATGATCCCATCTCTGCCTCTCAAGCCTCATCTGGAGCTCCTCCGTCTGCTGGCACTGTAGTTCTCCTTTCTGCCTCAGGGCCTTTGCTCATGCTGCCTTCCCCCCTCCCTCAGTGTTCCCCCATCATTCCCCACCTCCTTTTCTTCATTCTGCATTATATTCCCATAACTCTCCACAAATCTCTTTAGTCATCTTTAGGGAACTTATAATTACTTGTTGTCTATATACCCTCCAGGACTCCAGGCTGTTAGTCAGCTTTACGTCACTGTGGCCAAAATACCCAACAAAAACAACTCAGGGAGGAAAAGTTTATCTGGATTCATGGTTCATAGGCCTCAGTCCATGGTCAGCTAGCTCTGTCCCTTTGGTTCTGAGGTGAAGCAGAGCATCGCGGTGAAGGGTGTGGCAGAGGGAGGGGCTGTACTCATGAAAGCTGCCAGGAGCAGAGAGAGCAAAAGGACCCACAGGGCCTGCAGGAGAAGGCCGTGCCTCAGGGGTGCCCCAGGCCTGCGTCCTGCCTCTAGGCCCCACCTCCCAGCAGTCCCTCCGGCCAGAACCCTGATCATCCATCCCTTCCCCAAGCCCCACCTCCGGTCATTGCTACACTGGGGACACGTGAGACTGGGGGACACTCCAGACCCACAGCAGGCTCCTTGAGGTCAAGAAGAATGTCTATCACCTGGACACTGTGCTGACACCCGAAACAGTGCTTGGCACACCATCGGCATTTAATGAGTATCCACTGAATGTGGGAATGAATGAATCCCCACAAGGAAGGCCAGCTGGGTCCTAAGCTTTGGGCAGGGACTGTGGCTGGGGGACTGATGAAGAGCGTGGCCTGTCAGAGGCCCCTGGGGATTTCTGAGCACAGAAACAGCATGACTATTATGGGCTCAAGGGCAGCAAGGATAGCTGTGTGTCCAGGAGGGTAAGGAGGCCAGTCAGGGCTCTGCGCTCTCCTGCAGGGACTAGGTTTCAGCCATGGAGATAGTGTCCAGGAGATCAGCAATGACACCCTGAAGACAGGTGGGCTGGTGTGGTTCAGCACTGGGGCCAGAGATCTGGAGCAAAATAAGGGTGCTAAGAGCATCCGCCTTCCGGGGTCACAGGAAGAGTCAAGGGGACGAGGCGTGTAAGAAGCAGTCTTTTGTCTGTAGATCCGCTTTGCCCTTGCTCCAGTCCCCATCCCAGGCCAGGTCCGAATCTGTCCTATTCCTCTCTTTCCTCCCAGCCTGAGGCACACCAGGACGGTGCTCTCCACAAAACCAAACTTCCCTCAGCCTGTTTCTTTTTCTAGTTAAGTGGGTGCAGCAATGTCCCCCTCACCTGGCTGATACAAGGTGACATTAGAGAACACATTTTGGGGTGCTTTAGAAACTGTAAAGCACTGTGAACATGCGAGGAATCACTGTTCCTATTTTGCTAGAGTTGGGCTCATTCCTGGGCCTGGCATCTGCTTTGACTTTCCCAGTTCCTGTTTCTTGCCAGTCTCCGTTTTCTTGTAGCCACCCACGATTCTGGCACTGACAGCGTAAGGATGGGGAGTTTGAATGTAGAAGGAAAAAGGAGGAACGTGACAACAACCAGCAGCCCCCTGCCTCGTTTCCAGTCTCAAGGATGATCCTCCACCTCTCCAAGGCAGCATCCCTCAAGCCTGGGCATCCTCCATGTTCCAGTGACCTATCGCCACATAACAAACCCCTCCCAAACCTAGCGACTTGGAACAACACTGTATTATTAACTCCTAGGAGGTCAACTCCGACGGGCAGTTCCCCACCTCATGGACTCTGGTTGGCTGGGACCATCTGAAGGCTGGACTGGACAGACATTCCCCATTCACATGCCTCCTGCCTGGGTGAAATGGTTGGCACATCTGGGGCTGGATCTCCATGCAGCCTCTGTCCAGGGCCACCTACGGGGCTCAGTTGAGCTTACACAAGACAGCTGGCTTCTCTGGAGCAAGCCTGCTAAAGAACCAACAGAGAATTTCTTTGGCTTCTTCTGACTTAGCCTCAGAAGTCATGGGTTGCACTTCTAATGCATTTTCTTGGTTACATAGGGTCAGCCTAGATGCAGTAGGGGAGAGGATTCCCAAGGGCCTGGATACTGGAAGGCATGGCTTGTCGGGGAGCTGTCTTTGGAGACTGTCCAGCCCGATCTTAGTCTGGTGATTGGAACACTGCCCCGTGGAGTGCTCTTGCCATGTTTGGGTATGTGGAGTGTGTCTCCCAAAGATGCATGTGATGGAGGCTTTGTCCCCAGTCCTGGGAGATGGGGTGGAACCTTTGAGAGGTAGCTCATAAGGTTAATTGGAGGTGTGTTTGCAGACAGGGGTGATTCTCAAAAGAAGGTTGTTATGGAGCCTGAGCCTGGCTCCACTCAGCCTCTCTTGCTTCCTGTTTTGAGTTGTGGATTTTTCTCTTGCTCACATTCCTGCAGTTGAGATACAATATGCCATGAAGCCCTCACCAGAGCCAAGTTGATGCTGGTGTGTAGCCTTCGAACTTCCAGGATTGTGAGTTAAATAGACCCCTTTTCTTTATAAAGTTAATCTGCCTCAGATATTTTGTTGTAGCAACAAAAAAAGGACTAATATGCCTCTCAAAGTTCAGGACTTGGGAAGGAGACAAAGGAGACAGCATAAAAGGCACTGAGCAGCTAGGACTCCTGGCCCCAACTTTAAACAATATTCACTTAATATTTTGGAGTTTTACAAATAACTTAATGTGAAATTAAAAGTTCTGAAGTTCACTTTGCTAGAGTGATTTAGAGAGTAAATAAACATGAAGAAATATACTTAACATTAATCATTTGGGGAATGCAAAATAAAGTTTCAATGAGATATTACTACACACATCCTAATAAGAATGATTAAAGTGATGATTTTTAAAAAGTATCAAGCACCGGTGAGAATGGGAACAACTAGAATTCACACGCATTAATGGTAGAAATGCAATACTGAACAGCCACTTTGGAAAAGAGTTTCTTATGAAGTTATACATACACTTCACATAGGATTCAACCATTCCAACTTTCAGTATTGACTCTGCAGAAATGCAATGATATGTACACACAGAGACCTGTAAATGTCCCTAGCAGCTTTCCTAATAGTCCCAAACCAGAGAAACCAATCAACCAAAGAAAGAAATCCAAATGCCCATTGGATAAAGTAATTCTGGTGCATCCAGACAGTGACAGACTTCTCAGCAATAAGATACGAATAGGTAGCGTTTGCATGGATGAATCTCAAAAGCATTATTCTGAGTAAAAGAAACCAGTCAACAAAGCTCTAGACTTTATAACGATCCATTTTGATGATCTCTTCAAGAGGCAAAACTGGTCATGGAAAGCAGATCCGTGTTGCAACTGTAGCCCTGTCCTACAGCCAGCCTCGGGCCTTGGCTGGCTCTGCTCCCTCTTTGTGGACTCTTTCCTGCTCATCACTTGGATAACCCTCTTTATCCTTCAGTCTTCAGCCCTCACTTTCCCAAAGAGGCCTCTGCCCCTCCGATCTAAATTAGGTAGCTCTTTTCACTTGCAGGTGACACACTTGGTTTTTCATCTCTAATAGAGAGCAAGATCTCCACACATCTTTGGCACACAATTAGCACTTAGCTTGTTTCATGAATTAATAAATGTGGGAAAGATGTACAGTCTTCCTTTGTATAGTTATGTATTGCATGAATTTGTTTATTCACAAACATGTGCTACTTTTTTTCATTTTCATGTATTATTAAACTACTTGTTGGAGAATTGAAATAATTTTTAAAATATGTAAAGTAAAAAGTGAACATTTTTCATATCCACAGAGTTTTTGAAAGGTAAGGTTCTGCCTTTGTCTGTTAGTGTCCAGAAATCTCACTTATTCTTTATAATAGATATTTACATATCCCACAGTATGTTTATACCATTTTAAACATTAATTCATCAATGATGAGAATTTTGGGATACCCCACCACTAAAGTTTCAATGTTTTCTTATTTAGGATGCTGCAGTATATATTAGCACATATTGTGCAAGTATTATAAAAGGAGAGATTCCTAGAAAATTGAACTGTTAGAAAATAGGGAATTTGTATTTTAGATGTAGAGTGTATCTATCTACACTATTCCAAAAATAGGTGTGCAAACACCTATTGCCACTTCTGTTTAGGAGAGAGCCCATCTCATATGTCCATACCCTAACCAACTTTGGATAGCACCAATCCTTGCCAAGTTTCCTCACTCAGGTTAAAATATAATCTCATCATTTTAACTTCCATCCTTAGCATTATTACTGAGGTTGTGTGTATTTTCATAAGATTTTTAGCTATTTGTATGTCTTGAACTGTGAATTCCTGCTTATATCCTTTGCCCATTTTTATGTTTTTTGCCTTATTGATTTGTAGGAACTCCTTATGTATGTATGATATGGAAATAGTTTGCAGGTTATAAATAACTTTTAGGGGGTGATGGATATGTTCATTCTTGATTGTGGTGATGGGTGCACAGGTGTATACTTATGTCAAAACTCATCAAATTTTACACTTTAAATGTGTGCAGTATATTGTATGTCAATCATACCTTAATAAAGCTGTTTAAAAATGAAAGTTATATAATTTATAATATAAATAGTTCTCTCAGTTGTTCTTTCTCTTTAAACTTTACTTATTTATTATTTTTTTGGTCATGTAGAAGTTACATATTTATGAGCCCATTGTTTAGATTCTGTTCTGGAGTTAGTTTTATTACTGAGAAAAATCACCTAACCTCTCTATGCCCCAGTTTTCCTATGTAGAATGAAGATAAGAGTACTTACTGCATAGGGTTAAATGAATGAATACACATTAAAAGCTCCTTAAGTGGTAACCACCATAGCACACCATGCAGTAAGTATTAACTGTTACCATTGTTTGTGATTTCATCTTACTTAGAAAAGTTTCCCATCCCAGTATTATAAGAATATCCTTTTTTTCTTTTCTTTTAGTAATTATACAGTTTTTAATGGTGTGCGCTTTTAGTCCATTTGAGAATTAATCTTGTAGCATGGAACTGTAGACAGAAAAAGGGAAAAAAGAATGAAATTAATCGTGTAGATGGTATAAAGCATGGGTACAATTTTATCATTTCCCTTCTGGAGATACAGTTGTTCCAACACTATTTATGGCATAATCCATCCTTTCTGCCCTATTTAGAAATATCAACTTATTTAAACAGTGAATTCCCAGGTATAAATGGTGTGTTTCTCAACTCTGTTGGATCCTTTGCTCTATATGTTTGTTTCTCTGCTAATACTTTTTACCGGTAAATGATAATACCTTCTCTCCAACCCTAAGCCAGTCATAATTCTTGGTGATTTCAGCATTCAAATAGAACACCTTCCTGATTCCTTGACACTGTGATTTGAAAGTTGGTGTCCTCTTCAAAATTCATAGGTTGAAACCTATAATCCCCAGTGTGATCGTGGTGGTAGGTAACCTCTTTAAGAGGCATTTATTGATTAATGCCATTATAAAAAAGGCTTGTAGAAGTGGGTTTACTTTTCTTTTGCCCTCTTATCTTCTGCCATGTGATGACAAAGCAAGAAGGCCCTCACCAGATGCTGGCCCCTTGATCTTGGACTTCACAGGTTCCAAAGCAGTAACCAATAAATTTCTATTCTTCATAAATTACCCAGGCTCCGTTATTGTGTTATAAAAGCACAATATGGGCTAATAGATTTGCTCTCTTGGTCCTTGACTTCCTCTTCTGCTATAATCTAGGTCTCCACCCACCTTATTCACTCAGAGCTGTTATCACGCCATAGACTTGAGCACGACCAACTGCTCTGACATCTCTACAATCTGAATTTAAGCAATTCACCTCTTAGATCACCACATCCAATCTTTTTAGCTCCTTCCTCTTTTTCTTCTACTCTGACAATTCTTCAACCCACCAGGACCTATGATTAAGTGACACTGTGCTTATTTTTCACCCTATCCAGGTTAAATTCTGTGGTTCGTCATCAAACTTCCTTGTCCCCTGTTCCCCTCACCTACTTCATCTACTTATTTGGGTAACTCTCAGCCTTGTCAATTCCAGTGGTCCATCGATCCCTGTTTCTTCTCTACAACTGAATGAGTCTGGAGGAAAACCCACGATGGGCTGAGCAGTCTCATCTTAAATCCATGTCCACTAAGCTCAAGAGGCCCCGTGGTATTCCAGGTAAGGGGAATGTCCCTAATTCATTCACTGTTCTGCTCTCCCATTAAGCACCTCCTCATCCTTCCTCAAGAAGCTCAAACCACTTCATACAAGAGAGTATTCAAATGGCCATTAAATGTATGAAAAGGTGTTCAACGTCAATAGTCATCAAGGAACGAAACTAAAACCACAGTGGGGCACCATGACACACCCATCAGAAGAGCTGAAATTAAAAAGGCCTATGGCAGTATCAAGGAGGTGTGGAACAACAGGATGGCTCTGCAGGTGGGTGTGCAATTTGGAAAACTGTTTGTCAAAATCTACTAAATCCAAACATTCACCTACCCTGTAATCTGGCAATTCCATGACTAAGTCTATACCAAACAGAAATGTATGCATTTGTATACCAAAAGACACGTTTAAGCGTATTCATGGCAACATTGAATATAAGAGCATAAATAATAAAAAATCCAAATGTCAATCCATTAAAATAGAATGGATATGTAAATTGTGGAATAGTCATATCAAGGCACACTCGATGGCAGTGAATGGACTGTTGGTATTGTCATCTCACAAACAATGTTGAGAATGAGAAGTCATGTCATATAATTCCACTACGTAAGTTTTAAAAATAGAGAAAACTAACATATGGTTTGAATGTTGGCTACCTTTGGCCGGGGAAGGAGTGAATAATGACTGGGAGTGGGCATGAGGGGCCCTGGGGTTCTGGCAATGTTCTTTCCCAATCTAGGTATTGGTAACATGGATATGTGAACTTGTAAAAATTTACTGACTTGCACACTTACAATTTGTGCACCTCTTTGATAGTATGTTACACCTTAACAAAAAGCTATTATACATGTGTGCATGTATGTATTTATGTATAGATGTATTTTTATAATCCTCTCTTGACCCTACTGTCATTTCCAGCTATTATATCATTTTGCTCCTTCATTTTATAACCAAATTCCAAAAAAAAAAATGGTTTATATTCAGTCTTCTGGATTTTAAACCCTAAACATTCTCCTGAGATTGCCCTTGTCAGGGTCACCGATGACCAACATATTACAAAACCCAGTGGCCAATCTGAGATTTTATTGTTCTTGATCTGTCAGCAGAACTTGACACATTACCTCTGTGGATACCTACCAGGCTCCTCTGCCAGCTCTTCTCATCCTCCTGACCTCTCAACATCTGTTTACTCCAGGGTTCCACTTGTAGATGTCTTCCCTACCTGTGCTCAGCCCACTGGTATCTACCAATGTTCAGAGGATTTCTACCCATACCCTGATAACTCCAAAATTTATATCTGCATCTCAAACTTCCTCCCCAAGAGGTGTCATATGCCCAACTGCCAACCTGATATCTTCCCTCAGATGTATAATAGGCATCTCAAATGCATAAGTCCCCAAACCCATTCCTGGTCTCCTCCCATCCCCTAGAAGGTGCACCTCCTCACTACATGGTAACTGTGTTCCTCGGGTACTCAGGTCAAATGCCCTGTGGTAATCTCGGGCTTTTCCTCTTTCTTACTCCTCACATTCAATCAATCAGCAAATCATTTGTCTCCATCACTTCTCGTCATCTTCAAAGCTATTACTTTGGAGCATGCCACCTTCATTTTTAACCTGGATGATCATGTTAGCCCTTAACAAAGTCTCTCTGTTTCTGCCCTTACTTCTTCATTTCAATCAGAATCCACCCCAGGGAAACAGACACCATTTGGTGAAGGAATGTAAGACTGTGTGATCCAGGTATTTACACAGGGGATGGAAGAGTGAGCAGCCAAACGGGATGGAGGGGCAGCCTCATGGCCTCCCACTGTAGAAAGCTGCCACCACTCCTCAGCTGTAGACGTGACAGGAAAAGGCGGCATCACCCACATTTCCAGTCAGGGTTCCTCTGAAGGAAGCTGGGACCAAGGCCTTCTGCCTGGCCATTGGCAGGAGGTGGAGGCAGAAAGCAGAGGCCAGTGATGCCTCCCACGCTGCCGAGGGGAGGAGCTGGCTACTCCTTTCATCGACCTGCTAGTCTCCCACCGGGTCTCACTGGCCAGGACCTGGGAGAAGACTGCTGCAATACGGTCCCTGGAACAGGCTGCAGGGTCACTTCTCTATTGGAGAGAACAGAGCAGGGCAAGAGTCAGCAAGGGATCTGGACAAAGGTGCCCAGGGCTAGCACAGGACCCCTGCCCATTCTCTACTCTTTCCCAGGACAGTTATGTCTTGTGGGGCCCAATGCATATGCAATTTTGAAGACCCTCATTCAGAAAAAATAAAAAGACAAAAAACTCTAAGTATAAAAGCACATATTTATATAGGATGAAAAAAAATAGGAAGTGACAAAAATTTGGAAAGCAGATAATACCACAAACATCTGACATAATCCAGGAAAAAAATATTTTTTTATTAATGGTCTGGTCTATTGCTTTTATTAGCTTTTCCCCTATGTATTTGGGGCTTCATTTTCTTTGATCATTGGTTCATATGTTCGGATTTGTACTGTTTTTTTAAGTAGAAAGAATGTAAAATCTTCCCAACTATGGTTGATTAAAGCTTTTTTATTATCAATTGTTTAGAAAAGTTTCTACCACCTTTACAACTTATTGGTTAATTTATTGGTAAAGGTGGGTAAAATTTTTAGAGTTGTTGAATTCAGGAATGCTTTATCAAGTTTCTTTTATACACGAGCTGTGAGATGTCTGGGCTTTTCAAGTTTTCTTGTGTGGTGACTAATTTTAAAAATTTCTGTGAGCTGACAACACTCAATTAAATCTCTCACATCAAGATCTTGGGTTTGGCAGTGGAGTGGGCGGGAGGAGGATTCCTGGAAGCCATTCTTGCTCCAGGACAGCTGGCAATAACTTCCAATAATGTGGATAGCACTGTAAACTACTCAAATATATCCCACTAAACTCAAACTAAAGGTATCCCCAACTCAGTTCTTCTTAATAGGATCCTCAAAGTGCTTGGGATCACTCCAGCACTGAGAGAAGATGAAGAAAAATCAAGAAAGAGACTAAGGGGTCTTGACTAATTATGGTTAAAATGCCTTACTTTGGCAAATTTTACAAATAATTCAACTTATGTGAATGTGTGGCTGGGGTCTTCCAATGAGCCTGTGCCAGGGTAGAATTTAAGGTTAGAGCTTTGGGAATTTTATGATAAATTTGTCCCTGGTCACCTATAGCAGACAGAAAGTTCCTTTTAAAAGGAAAGGTGAGGTAGGTACCTCTCTGCTCTAGGCTCTCAAAAGGCTTTATTTATATCTCCTTCAAAGGAAAAGCAAAGGCCTGACAATCAAGGGCCTCTGGGTTGGCTTCACCCCATCACTCCTCCAGGACCCTGGGACCTGCTGCTCAGTACCTCCCGATCTTTTGTATTCCTCTAGAATTCCCACCAAGGGTCTTTGCTCTTACTTTCCCTTGTCTGATGCTCTATGCTCCCTGATAACTGATTGTTTTGCACCTTCTCTTCCCTCAAGTCTTTCTTCAAATATTACCTTCTGTGTTCATTTCCTATTATGACTGTAACCAATTACGTGGCTTAAAACAACACAAATTTATTATCTTGTCCATCTGGAGATCAGAAGTCTGACACGGGTTGGCACGGCTGCTTTCCTTCTGGAGGCTCTAGGGGAGCATCTAGTTCCTTGCCTTTTCCAGTTTCCAGAGGCGGTCCACATTCCGTGGCTTGTGGTCATATCATTTCTTTGACTCTGACTCTACTCCTCCTTTTCCCTTATGAGGACCCTTGTGATTGCATCGGGACCACCTGGTTGTTCCAAGATCCTCTCTCCCATCTAGATTCTTAATTCAATCTCACCAGCAATCTCTTTTGCCATCTGAGGAAAATACTCATAGGTTCTGGGGACAAGAACATGGACATCTAGGGGGAGAGGCATTATTCATCCTACTGCATCTTTGCTATAAAAACCCTCTCTGACCATCCCTTTAAAATGTTGGTCATAGTGTCCATTTTATCTTGTCCCTGGATAAAAAGGAATGTTTTTGGGAGGACACAAATATGCACAATGTTTGCTTCAGTTAGAGACTTGTATCAGCCACAGTTATATAAGAACTACCAGGGGATAGATAGTAAGAGATCAATTGCAAGGAATTGGTATGTGACTCTGGGAGCTGGCTAGGCATGTTGAGAACCTGTAGGGCGGGTTGCTAGGGAGGGCTAGAGCAGAAGCTGTAGTCCAGGGGTGGGATTTCTTCTTCTGGACAGCCTCTTTTTCTGCTTATAAAGCCTTTGAACTGATTGAATCAGGCCCACCTACAATATTGAAAATAAGCTCCCTTAATCAAAGTCACCTGATTATGAACTTTTTTTTTTTTGGCGGGGACACTGGGGATTGAACTCAGGGACACTCAACCACTGAGCCACATCCCCAACCCTGTTTTGTGTTTTATTTAGAGACAGGGTCTCACTGAGTTGCTTAGTGCCTTGCTGTTGCTGAGGCTGGCTTTGAACTCCTGTCTCAGCCTCCGGAGCCCCTGGGATTACAGGGATGGGCCACGATGCCCGGCCTGATTAGGGAATTTATCACAGCTACTGAAAACCCACCCCCAGCAACATATACATTATTAGTATTTGACTGAATAACTGAGATTGTTGTTTAGCCAAGTTAGACCTGTGAAACTGACAATTCCAGGACCCTTTCCTGGTAAAGACAGAATTTTATAAAATTTTTATCACCTCTAAAATTGACAACTTTGTTTTCTCTCTATAATGCATCTCTACAGTGAAATAAAATGTAAAGTTGAGTTTGTGACATTAAAAATCAATGCTTGAGGAGCTGGGGTTGTGGCTCAGTGGTAGAGTGCTTGCCTGGCATGTGTGAGGCACTGGGTTCAATTCTCAGCACCACAAATAAATAAATGAACAAAATAAAGGCCCATTTTAAAAAATAAAGGAATCTCTTAAAAAAAACATCAATGCTTGACTCTTAGGATAAAACCCATTTGGTCATGATTTATCAGTTTTATACTGTCTAGATGGGTTGAGTTGGCTACTATTTTATTTGTGGGTCATTGAGCTGTGCCATGCGATTGGGCTATATGTCCTTGTGTGTATCTTTGTCCAGCTTTGGTACATCAGGGTTAGTGGCTTCAGTCAAAAATGACAACCTTAGTTGTCATTGGTGAGCTGAAGGGCATGGGGGAGAGCATACTTCAGGCAAATGTTACAGCCAATGCTCATCTTCTCTTCATGTTGGGGTTCTGCATTTCCCCTGTGTCAGCTTTGGCCTCAGACTCCTCAGACATGGCCACTCCTGGATCTGTAACCTTAGTTTCAAAAACAACTTCTTTCTAGATGTCTCTGAAAAAAAAAATCACTTGCATTTCATTGTCATATGCCCATCGCTGAATCATTTGCAGCCAGTGGGGAAAAGCAAAGCATGCTGAGGCTTTTGAGCCCAACCTTGGAACTGGGGATGGTGTCAACTTCCCTGGAAGTATGTGGCCATAGAGTGGGATGGAGAGGGCTCCCTCTGAGGAAAGTTGGGGTGTGGTTACTGGAGGAATGAATGAGCACTGAAGAGCAAAAACAACAGATGCCTACTATAGCTGAGCTAGCCCAACAGAATGGATTGGGAAGTTTTCCATCTTTGTTGTACACTCTATAACAATTTAAATAACAGAAGTTATTTGTTCCTTGAAAGTTTGATATAACTCACCCCTAAATCCTTTCTGGGCCTGGTGCCATTTTTAGAAGCAGATCTTTGATGATCTGATTTCTTCTGTGTATATTAGCATTTTTACCTCTGCTTGAGCCATTAAGGGAATGAATAAATGAAAAAAAAAAAAAAAAACACCAGCATTTGGTTTTATTTACCAAGTCTACATTTGTTTCCCATTTTATTAATTTCTGCTTTTATCTCTATTAATTCCTTATTTCCATAAAGTATTTTTTTTCTGCTAGTTTTCTCTTTCCCAGCTGCTTATATTCAGTTCTCTTTCCTCTTTATAATAAATGTGTTCAAGGTTATCCATTTTTCTCTAAGTACAGCATTGGCTTTGACAATTGATTTCATTATATGATGCTCTCCATGCCATTTATAAAACAATCTATCATTTCAATTTTGAGTTTCTCTTTAACTTGAGTGTTATATAGAATAGTGTTTTAAAATTTCCAACTTGTTGAGTTTTTGTCATGTCATTTTGCTACATTTTTGTCATTGATTCTAGTTCTTTTTACATTGTAGTCAGAAAATGTGGTCTAAATGTTTTCCATTTCCTGGAATACTACAGACTGGGTAATTTATACTAAAAAAAAAATTATTTGGCTCGTAACTCTGAGGCTGGGAAATTCAAAATTGAGCGTTGCATCTGGTGAAGGCCTTCTGGTGGGAGTCATCACATGGTGAGGAGGAAGGCAGTTGAACTCACGCTTTCATCAGGAAACTACTCCTGAAATAACTAACTAAATCCTAAGATAAAGGCATTAATCCATGAGTGGCTCTGCCCTTATCACTTCTTAAAGGTCCTACCACTCAAACTTTTGCATTGGGGATTCAACTCCCCACATATGAACTTTGGGGACATACACAAACCATAACAATATGTACCATTATTTCAGTAAATTTTCCTATACACATCTCAAATAAAACTTAAACTATTATTCAAATTCTCCTATAGCTTTGCTTATTTTTCTTTACTCCATTTATCAATTTCTGGATAGGTATATAAAAAATCAAATATCTTTGTAAGTTTGACACTCTGTAATTCTAAAACCAATTCTTTCTGTATTTTAATACTCTGTTGTTTGATACAAAATTCACTTCATTATTGTATCTGCTTGGTAGATTGTGCCTTTTACAAAGTATCTGTTTTTGTTCCCTGGAGTACTATTATGTTGTATTCTTTTTTAACCTGATATTAATATTCCTATACCTTCATTTGTTTTGTTAGCATACATTCATTTTCCATTCTTTCATTTTTAGCCTTTTTGTGTTTTATTGTTTCAATGTGACTCTTTAAAATAATTACATTGGGTATGGACATGAATATACACACATATACTTGTGTAGGTTGTTGAGAGTTCTTTCATCTACTCTACAGAGAGTCTCTGTAGTTTAATAGATGGGTTTAGCCCATTCACATTTATTATGATTTCTGATATGTTTATATTCCCCCCTGCTTTTTATTTGATTGATTGATTTTTCTTTATTCTCTTTTTCTCTATTGGCAAGTTATATGTTTCTTCCAGCAGTGTCTTAAACTTCCTCCTACTTCTCATATTTTGTTGAAACCTAAGTCCCAAATGTTATTATTTTGCATTATTTCTATACTTTTAAAGAAATCATTTCTTAAAAACTGTATGAAGTCTTATAAATTCATTTTTACTTATTATTTAGAATTTTAGATATGTGCTAGTTTCTTTTTAAAAATCTGTAATCCTATGACATTCTTTTTATTGAGTTCCTTTTTTGTCTTGCTGAAGTACATAATTATTTTTTCAGAAGGAATGAATGGATAGTAAATTTTCTTTGTCCTTTATTATCTGAAAATATCTTGGACTTGTTTTCATGCTTGATAGTTTGGCTGATATAGAGTTTCAGGTTAAAAAAATTCAGAAGCATTGAAAATTTTGTTTTTATTTTGTAACTTAGAAATGTCACAGGATGTGTGTCTTTTTAGTATTTTGTGCTTAGCATTTGGTGAGTCTTTTTATAATTTGAGAGCTCAGATCTTTCTCTAGCTTTGGAAAATATTTTAAAATTAAATTTTAAATTGTTTCATCACCTCTAGTCTCTGTTATTTCAGGCTAGAACTTCTATAAGGTAAATATTAGGTCTTGTATTTTTCTCATATTCTGTATCTTTGTATTTTCCCTGTACCTTTTAGGGGATTTCCTCAACTTTTGTCTTCTGGCTCTTAATTTTCAAGGATGATTTCTTCTTTGTCTCTTCTCCATAGCAATCTATTCTTGTTTAAAAAGCAAATATCTTTTGGATCTCTTTGAGCATACAACCTAGAATTCTTTTAAAGTTCCCCTCTGCTACATTATTGCCATTTGCTTTAGGATGAATCCTATTGGATTTTTCATCTGGTTCTTTCTCATACTATAGATTTGCTTCAAATATCTAGCTCTATGGTGGTTGTCAGTCTTATAAGTTAATAACTAGGTTGATTTGTCTTTATAGGAGACTGATGTGAGTTTCTTTCACAGGTATGGACTCATTTCCAAAATGGGCCTTTTCCTCTGTGTGAGTGAGTGGGTAGGAGGAGCTTGTCCCTGGAGGCTTTCCTTTAGGACCAGTGAGAAGACTCCACACAGGGTGATTGGGGGCCCCTCACAATTGCCAAGGTAGGGGTGACTGTTTTCTGTGTGTGAAGTCCTGAGCCGAAAGAACTGCCTCACTGTCTTTGCCTTTTCCCTCCTTCCCAAGCCTATTGTGGGAATTCAGCCCTGTTCTACTTCTCTGGCTTCAAAGCATACACTAGTCATCCTTCCTGTGTCAGTTATCTAGTGCCACATAACAAAATACAACTTAGTGCCTTACAACAACAAAGCTTTATTATCTCTCACAGATCTGTGGACTTCCTGGAGTTATTATTCTGCTCCTCGTGGCGCTGGGCTAGATTCACTGTTGCTTTGTCAGTTGGAAGGACAAGGGAGAAGCCTTCAGTTATACCTGTGGGGCTTTGATGCTGCCAGTGGGCTGAGGCACCTTGTTTCTCCACCAGGTGGCCTCTCCTTCATGTCACTTTTTATCTTCCAGAGGCTCTTCCTTTGGGAGACAGTGTGGACTTCTTCCAGAATGAGACTGAGTTCCACGGGGACAAGCCTCAGTGTGTTAAGTGCTTATCTGGCCTCTGCTTCCATCATGCTAGCTGATGTCCCTTTGGCCAAAGTGAGTTATATTGCTGAGTGACATGTCAATATGTGAGGGGCTTCACAAGGAAGTGAATACTGAAGAGATGTGGCTCAATGCCACATCGAAGGTGGATTTTTCATCTTGTTTAGAAAGCCGGCACCAGGTTTCAACATCAGGGACAAAAGCCACAGCCGACATCCCGTGGATGCTGAGAGGAAGAGGCTGCTGGACCATTTGTTTATGCAGCAGTTCTTTACCTGATCGTTGGGCTATCACCTACTCCCTGCCCCTGGTTCTTGGAGTTTCTCCAAAGTTCTTTTGGAAAAGACAGTTTACATCTCTTTTGCCAATTTCCTCTGTGCTGATGTCACCACTCCAGTTTTATCCATAAATCTATCTGCTCTTTATCTTCCAGAGGGTCCTCAGATTTGTTTGATCTACTCATGCCATGATTTCTAGATTTCTTGGGCTCAAGTGAATGCATTCTTTTCAAAAAGGAAAAGAAAGCAGGGAGACAGGAATGCCAAAGAGATATGGTGGTTACACTAGATGACATTTTTGCTTTATGCCACTTCTGAGATGTTAAGATGCAGGGGCTCCAGCCACTACTTGCTCAGGAGTCCAGGCTGATGGGGTTGAATCTGGTCTGGTGTGGGATAGAACTGGAATGTTTGGAGCTGACTCCCTACATCTGCAGACTCCTCATTTTGCAATTAATAGACGAGGCTTAGAGATGGGAACAAGGTCACCTAGTAAATCAGCTGCAAACCTGGGGTTCAGACATGAGCCCCCTGCCTTTTAATCCTATGATATTTCCACCCCATACTTCCTTGCATCTTGCCCCAATTTACACCTTGGGGCACCCCTTAGATGAGCCTATATTCTACTCTTCTCTGTGGGGCTAGGCAGGACCTCCATCCCAGGACACAAGGCTTGAGAATTGAGGCTAGAGTTGCCCCAAATGAGACAGATGTCTGTCTGGCCCCTCCTCTTGAAAGGCGATTATTTGAGCTAGAGATGACAGCGGTGTTTGGATCACAGATTCTCTTTCTCCCTCCAGCGCCCTCTTTCTCCTACTCGGTTATCTATTTACCTATGTATTTACGTGAGCTCCCCCCACACACACACACCCAATGAATTACGTCTGCAAGGCAGTAAAATGTTATGTATTTGCAAGGCCCATAATCTTTAAAAGCCCAGTGATGCCAGCTCCAGACAGCAGTGAGCTCCCTCCAGTATGTTAATAGATAGTATTAGGGCAATAATGAAAACACTTGAGACAAGTAAGCTCCTATCAAAAGCTGAGTAATAGGGCTTCGCAGAGTGAATCACAATGCAGAAGAGATTAAGACGTCTGCCGTTGTGCAGTGTCTATTCAGACTAACAGCTGCTCCGTTTCTGATTAAAATGGGGTTGGGGAGACCTTTCTGAGAGAGTCCCCTTTTTATCCTGCACCATCCTCACCCTTCCCACCTCCACCTCCACACGTAGGCACCTTCGTTTGCACTCAGCCACAGCCACTCATGCACGCACACACACACACACACACAGTGGTCACAAACACGCGTTGCATCATCACAGACATTCAGAACCACCATTGCACACACAGCCACTGGCACCCATGACACCCAGCTACACCAGCACACCCAAGCACACACACACCACTACATCAGCACGCACAGGTGCACAGTCACACATGAATCAGTCTATCACACACTCACGGCCTCAGCCAGTCTCACACACACATTAAATTACAATCTGTCATGAACACAGTCTCACATATGCATTAAACTGCAATCTGTCACACATACATGCTCTTCACACACAGTCACAACCAGACACACAGAGACAACCTAACCACAGTCTGCACATATCTGGCTGGTAGTGTTCACGTACAGCCCTAGCAAATCCTTTGTGTGCAGAATCACACTTGCACACTCACACTTGTGATTGTAGTTTGTCATATACACACATTCCCTTCATTCGCAGGCTGTCACAAGTTCTCCTACCCACATCCAGCCATGGTAGTAAATACGTACACATGGCCATGTGCTCACCAGAGACAACAGCCCAGTCACATAGGAAGCCATGCTCTTCCATACCCACAGAGACAGAGCTAGTCTGTACACCTGCAAACCCCAATCACAAGTGCACACGTGAACAAACCACAGATAGATCTGTGCACAGATACAGGCACAGACTCTGCTCTGTACACCTCCCCAGTTGATGACTCAAGATATAAGACTTCCAAGTCAGAAGGATGGCTCCAAAGCTATTTTAGTGGGTTCAAAATTCTGAGGGCAGGTATATTGAGATTACCATTCTCTACTCCCTGCAAGGCTGTAGCTTGTAGAGAGAAACAGAATCATACTGTGGAGGATAAAAGCATAGAATCTGGGCTTGAATGGACTGCAGATGTAGACTTAGGAGAACTCCTAGCTGTTCAAGGATAAAATGGTCTACCTCAGGAGGCAGGGAGCACCCTGTTGGTGGAGGTGTGCACTCAGAGGCTGGGCAGCTAATTGGTGAGAATAAGGACAGGGAAGAACTGCACAGGGTTGACCAGATGCTCTGAAGATCCATCCCAGTACTGAACCCATGTATGCAGAATCACACTTGCACATTCACACTTGAACCTGTGCTCTGAGGTTCTGCGTGTCCTCTCCCAGCCCAGGTCTCCAGAGAGAAGTCAAGCACCCTGACCCTCTGCTTCTCTCCCTTTACATGATTTCTATTCCAAGATCATCTTTATGTTGATGATTGCAGCTAGACTTTCAAGACCCTGGCTCTAGGCTCAGGGGTAGGGGTGGTACAGGCCACAGTAAGCTATGGATTGTTCAGACACCCTCCATCTTAATCCAAGGGAACTTCCCTTCAGAAGCCAATTTAGTTGTCCAGAATGGAAGGCACTGGATCATGAATCCAGAAACACCAGACCTTGGCATCTGGAAGAATCATTACTAGGCAGCTGGTTAGTTCACATCAGGCTGTGGAAGTGGGAGGAGATGGGGACTTCCTGCTCTCAGCCACACTTGGCCGCTTCCAGGCTTTAGCTGGTGGCTGTTGCCCACGCCCCTTCCAGCCTCCACTTCCTGGGCCCCATCTTCACCCTGAGGGGCATATCATCACTATTCCTTTACCAAGCAGAGGACTCCCTCACACCTGAGGCTTTGTCCAAGCTCACCCCTTCTCTGGGGTGCCTTCTCAACCCACGCAATGATATCTGCACTTGTCCAACCCCCTCCCAGTCTAAACCACCGTGTCCAGGAAGCAGCCTCAGACCCCCTGGGCTAGAATCAATCCTTCCCCCTTCTGTGCTCCTACAGCCATTGTTTTTCCCCTGCTAGAGCACAGACCATCTGTCTTCCACCCGAGGGGCTGGGTCAGGCAGGGTGGGTGTGCTGCTGGGGGGGGGGGCTGCCCACAGCTGAGCAGAGGCCAAGTGGCCAGGATGGAGAACCAGCTCCTTGTACAGCAGCCCCAAGGGCATAGTTGGAAAAATTAGTCTCACATTCAATTGTGGTGCAAATTCGGGGGCTGAGGATTGAGCCTGAAGGGGCTGGCCTGAGTGGGGCCCATTGACTTGCGTTGCCTAGAATGGGGGAGCTTGTTCTGTGGCCCTGAAAGTCAGGACTCAGAGAAAAAGATACAGGACTAGGGCAGGACTGGTGTGGGAGAAGGTTCAGTCCTTAAAGGGTCAGGGCAAAGGGCACCCCAAGAGACGTATTCAGTGGGTCAGACCCAAAACAGGAGAAAATTAAAACATGAGATCAGAAACCAGAGACTCAACCCTAAATGGGCCAAAAAACACTTCAGAATCAAGATGTTCTTTCCATGGGGCCTGGTGGGATCTGGGTTCTGGGAGCTGGTCTGGGCACTTGAGGGAGCTGGCACTTACCATTACCTATCAGGCACTAGGGGTCTCCATCACTTGGTTTTCTCCCTCATTAGACAGTGTTGTCTCTAGGAAAGACTTTATGTTGTGCCTTTGGGTTCTGTACAGTGCATGGCCCATATCACAGCTCAATAGACTTTTTAAAAATATATTTTATTTTTTTTTAGTTGTAGTTGGACACAATACCTTTATGTATGTATGTATGTATGTATGTATGTATGTATGTTTATGTGGTGCTGAGGATCAAACCCAAGGCCTTGCATGTGCTAAGCAAGCACTCTACCTCTGAGCCACAACCCAGCCCCTCAGTAGGCTTTTATGGCATTTAAATTCTGCCTCTGACCCTGAATCTATGTTCTAGCCTCTGAAACCCACTGCCCCCACAGCTGCCATTGCTGGACCACTGCAGTAAGTCTCCTCCCCAGTTCCTAGGACCCATCCTGCCTGACCTGCAGCTGGAGGACTTTAGGGGCTCCAAGGCTGCATGGCTGTTGCTAATCTGGATCACCTAGTTATCAATCCACGAGGCTAGGATCAGGGCAAAGGGCATCCCAAGAGACGTATTCAGTGGGTCAGACCCAAAACAGGAGAAAATTAAAACATGAGATCAGAAACCAGAGACTCAACCCTAAATGGGCCAGATTCCATCTGATGGAATTTCAATATGTTCCCTGTTTATTTAACAGATATTTATGCCACAATGTCACCAGCCAGTTCTCAATCTTCATGTTACCTCCACTGTTATGACCCTTCACTCAGACAATCACTTCTCTTACCACACGGGTCTGGCTTTTCCCTTCCTCCTGGCCTTTCCCCTTTCAGCCTCTGTTGTTGGTTCTGCCTCATCTCCTGACCGTCTTAAATGTTGTAGTCAGCACAATGGGTTCAGTCCCTGCCCCTCTTCTTTTTGCCCACCTCACATCCAGAGAGATCTCCTCCAAGTTCATGGCTTTAGACTACCTGCTGTTGACTCTGGAGTCTCAACTGCATTTCCCCAGCACAGACTCCATCCTGAATTCATGTGTGGATCCCCTCAGAGATTTACATTTTCACCCCGTGTCACTTAGGATCACAAACGTTAACTCCTAATTACCATCGCCAGGCTTCTTCTACCACAGAATACTCCAACTTGATCAATGGTAGCGCCATACAGGGTAACTCTTCCAGTTGACCTTGGAGTCATCCCTCAGCTCCTCCTCAGACTCATCCAAACTACTAGCATCCTTGCTCAGGTCACTGCAATGGCGTCAGCCTGGTTTCTCTGCCTTTGCTTCTACATACCACCAGCCTCATATTGGAGGCTCTGGCCACCTTCCTAATTTTTATTTATCCCTCTCTGGGCATGTCAGTCAAACACTGATGGTCTTGACCTATTGGTGCTTCTCTTTCTGTCCTGTGTTATCCCTGACTCTTCTTTCCCTTTACCCTGGTTCCTGTACCTGCTATATTGGACCTCCTTGGTGACATCATCCGAGAAGTAGTGAAGGCAACCCTTCTGTCTCTGCCTGCTCCATCTCTTCTGTCAGCCTTCTGTCTCTGCAGACCCAACATTTTGTGTCCATACTTAGCAGTCCTAGGTAAAGAAGAACAGGCCTAAATCCAAGCCCTGACAACATCTGAGGAGAAGGAGGCCGCCAGGAACCCAGGGCCCAGGGATGGGTGGGGTCCTGAGAGGCTGGGAAATTTTCTTTATGTAAGGCTGGTACACTCCCATCTTTAACTCTCACAGGAGGCATACGTCATCCTCTTCCTGCAGGAGCAGGGAGGGGAAGGAGACCTCGCATGACCACAGCTGCACAGTTGGTTAATATTAGAACCCAAGTCATCTGGCGCCATACTCATGTGCCTTCCACCTGTGTGGTCCTTAAAGATCAAGTCACCTTCCTCCCCACCTACAGAGGAGGGCACCGAACCCCAGCAGTGGGAAGGGTCTTTACCAAGGTCACAGAATGACTTGTGACTGAGTCTGAAGGAAACGCCAGGTCTACAGGCTGTGCCGATCCCCAGTGGACGCAGAGCAAAAGGGGTACGGACCCCAAGGCCAGCCCTCCACCTACATGGCTCAGCTCCTGGCACCCAGGCTAGGGCCTGGAGCCCCAAACTGAATGAGCAATGCCATCTCCCTTCTCGAGGAGGAAAAGGCAGCTGTGACGGTTGTGGCGGGCGGAGAGAAATTTCCCCTTTCTGTAGATTGGATCAGTCACTCTCAGAATTGATGGCAACGGCTTCATCACGAAGATCTAATGCTTTAATTATGTTGTGACATGACCTGACATGGGGGTGGCATTTGATGGATTCTCTGGTGTCATCAGCGTGGCCCTGACATAGGAAAGTGGCAGAAGGCAGGGGGAGGGGGAAGAGAAAGGGCTTTTGGTGGGAGATGTGTCCTCCCAGGGCCCCCTCCACCTTTCTCTGCTTCTTGTGTTCCAGGGCAGTTCAAGCATCCACAAGGACCCAGGAGAGGAGGGGAGAAGCTCATGCACAGGAGAGGGTGAAGTTGCCCTCCCAGGATGAGTGCATGTGCGTATGCAAATATATGCCCGTGCCTAGACACACTGGGGCATGTCCGAGAAGGTGAGAGAATGCAGACCCATTGACAAAAGCTACAGTTTCTCTGCTGCCTAACCTGCAGAGGAGGCCCAGGAGGTGAAGGGTAGGGACAGGGCACCCAGTCGGTCTGCATATCCTGAGGCTGTCATGGGCAGAAGGAGCAGATACATTTAGGCAGCCTAGAGGGCAGAACTGGGACAAACACAGACTATGGGGGAGGTAGGCTTAGCTCAGCAGAGTGAGGGCTGCCCAGCCACAGGACAGGCAGCCTGGAAGGCAAGGAGCAGCCTGTCTTTGGAAAGGGCTTCCCTGGCTGATACAGAGGGGCTATCTCTCCTCAGCGGACACAGTCAGACTTATGACTTATGGCGCTCGGACTCGTGTATCCATTGGTGAGTGCAGGAGAGTATTTATCCTCCATTCGGATCCCCATGGATGTCTGAGCTGTTTGCCAGGAGGCTGTATGTGCAGCCCCTCCTCTGTCAACTCGCTCCATCCTGTTCCTGGGGCCAGTTTTTCCTCTACAAGCTCACAGGCTCTAGGGAGCCCCACTAGGGGACCAGCAGAGTGAGAGTCCCACCTTCCCTTGCAGTCTTGAAGGAGCCTCATGAGGACCGTAGCCAGGGGTGAGCTGATATCTCCATCTTCCAGTGGAGGACAGTGAGGCTCAGAGACAACCAGTTGTCTGCCCAAGGTTACATGGCTGGGAGGGAGTGAATTGGATTCGACTTAGCTAACATCTGTGAGGAGACTCCTGTACTCAGGCCCTGCTGAAGGAGCTGAGATCCAGACTGTGAGATCTCTAACTTCTAGATGCCAATGTGTGCACATGGCTCCCTCTGACTTAGATGTTGCTGCTCTTTGCACTGCTGCACTCTACCTTTGCTGGGTTGGCAGTCCAGAGCAGGGGAAGGACAGCAGAGCAGATGTCTGGAGTTGAGGGTCTGGTTCTGGATGCCACTGTCCTTGGGGAAAGCACAACCTAAAAAAATATGAGGCTGAAGGATCTTGCAAGCTACATTCAACACTATCCTCTTCATTCCATTCCACCCCTCCCCATGATGCGGGAGAGACTGAGGTCCAGAGAGAATAATGGACGGACCCAGGCTCACTTAGCAAGTTAGAACAGGAACCAGGCTTGACCTTGTCTGTACCCAGGATGCAGTGCTGCTAGCCATGGTCATGAAAGAATTCTGGAGAGACTTGAGCTTCTTCTATAAAGATGAGTTAAAGGAAAACCAGCCAGAGAGGAAACTCCCAATTCCCAGAAGGATTTTCATAGCCTGGAGAAAACCCCAAAAGTCCCTTCCCAGCTCTAACCACCCCAATCCCAGCCTCAGTGAAGGATGTAGATGGCTGACTGGCCAGGAGTGAGATTGCTTGTGGCCTAGGCTATGTCTCAGAGATGTCAGGGTGGGGATAAGGTAGAGGCTTTTATCTCCAATCCCCTGCATGACTGGATGCTCCAAAGTGATGCTTGAGCAGGAGAGCAAGAAGGTCTTTGCAGGTACAGGTGCAGAGCTCCATGGGTCTGGCCACATGTGGAAGTAGTTGCTTGCTTTGGGCAGCTATTGTCCTGGTGGTGTAGCCCCATCAGTGTGGAATCAAGGGTCTGCCCAGCTGAAGCTTTGTGAACAAGACCTGGGTTGGTGAGGTCTGTGTCTGGGTGTAACCAAGTATTCCCATGTGACTGTGGTGTATCCCCACTGGGTGGCCACCAGTATCAAGGTGTTACCAGATAATCATATCTGGACAGACCAATATGAATACTGGTTTCTGTCTACACATTCCATGGGTGTAGATGTGTGTGCCAACCAGAGGGTATGTCTGGATGTGGATGCATTTTTGGTGGCTGTAGCCACCAGTATTAGCCATGTCCCCAAAGTAGCACTATATCCCAATTTGGAAACTTTGTGTGGAAGTATATGACCTTGTTTGGGACTGCCTCTGGAGTAGCCTGGGCTCTGGGCTGCTGGGGCTCTGTAGCAGGTGGACCCATCACAAGGGGGCACTTTCAATCTTCCTAAGCCATACCCATCAGCTGGTTTCCAGTATGTGGTTGGAGTAGGCTGGGAACCAGCTTCCTCTGCCTTTAGGCTCCTGGGAAGTTTCAGATCTCTTCTCAAAGTTTTTGTCCTGGAGGAAGGAAAAGGATGTCATGCAATCCTACCTCGTAAGTCTCATGGTAAGGTTCCATAGAGCTCTCTCCCGCAACTGCCTCACTTGAATGAATGGGAGAAACTGAGGTTCAGATGGGAAGTAACTTGTTCCAGATCCCAGCCCAGGATCACATCTCAACCCTGAGATAAGTCTGACCATATCAAATGTATAAAAAAATGCACTTTCTAATTTCCAGTCCAGGCCTTAACATGACCTATCTAATGATGGGTACTGATGGCTTGTGCTGGAGCAGCCCTGATGTAGGACTCTGCTCCTGGCTCCTTCGCTTACCAGTTGTGTGACCCTAAGTCATTGACGCCTTTCTCTGGGGTCCTTTTCCCCCTCTAAACTGAGAGGACTGATATTTTTGCTTTACAGGTACCCCTTCTAGCATGGGCCTCCTTGCTCCCAGAGGTTAGAGGTCAGTGCAATCATGGAGAAATGTGGTCATGCGCACCGGCTGGTGTTGTTACCCAGGACTTACTAGTGCTGGGTATTAACCAGAGCCCAGAGGGTATTAACCAGAGCCCAGAGTTGCAGTGAATTGTTGGCATAGCCAGGATGAGAAGGAAACGACGCCTCCTGCCTGCTCACCAGTGCCCCCTGCCGACCCCAGCAGCTGCCCCACCTTCTCTCGGAGCCTGTAGATGTCAATGCTTCCTTCATATAATCTGCAGTCCTCCTCAGGGCCATCTTGCCATTTTCTGAAGTCATTTGCCCCCAATGTCCATGCCAGGCAGATACCATACTGGAGATTGTCCTCTTTCTTCCCTTATTTAGTCCTAGTAGGAGCCCTACTTTACAGATGAGGAAACTGAGGCTCAATGGAGTTAAGACATTATAATGGCCACTGTTTTGAGCCTTCTCTGACTGAATGCAAGACCCTGTGCTGGACACTCACAGAGGTGAATGGAGAGTGACTAGTCCAGCCTCCAAAAAAATCCCCCCAACTAGAGCCGAGATCTGCACAGGATCTGCCAGCCTGATTTAGACAGCAATTTGCATACAATTTACCCAGAAAGCTGCACTGTGAAAAATATAATTACTTTTTTAATATTCTCGCTCTGATGTGAATGCTTACCGCCCGTAATGAATTACTTGCTTAATGAAGATAAACCTGAATTGGAGATGCACTTGGAGGGCTGCTGGGGCAGCAGGTTTGATGCCATCATCTGCAGCTGTTAATCTCTGAAATTGATGCCCTCGTTGGTGGGATCATAAATCCAGGGGAAAATCTATGAACTCCAGCACTTTCAGCTATTTTACTCTGTGGCATGGGTAGAACTACCTAGCCTAGCTCTGCCTCAGTTTCCTCACCTATAACAGGGGTATTGGGCTAAGTTAGAACCATAGAAATGTGGGGATGATTGAGTGTATGCAATGTACCAGGTGAGAGCCAGAGAGGGGAAGGGATTTATCCAAAGACACACATGGGCTGAGGGGCTTCTCAACTAAAACTAGTAGCCACAGCTTTGCTCCCAGGTATTACACTGGTCCCTTCTCCTCAGTAGCCTTGGAGTTGCCTATCGCCTCTTAGTTGCTAATGATGAGAGGAAGCCAGGCTGGAATCTGACCCTAGTAGGAGAAAACCTATGGGCAGGTATAGCCACTGGAATTGCCCCTTCTTTTTTATCTGATGCTGGCCATTTCTGGGGGAACCAATCAAAGCAATTAGGTAACGGCTGGGGGCCCAGGGCAACAAGTCAACAATTTAGTAAATAATTATTCTATGACTTTTTGTGGGGGAGGGTACTAGGGATTGAACCCAAGGGGGGCTTTACCACTGAGCTACATTCCAAGTCCTTTTTATTTTGAGACAGATTCTCGCTAAGTTGCTTAGGGCCTCACCAAGTGCTAAGGCTGGCCTCAAACTTGTGATCCTCCTGCTTTAGACTCCCTACTTGCTGAGAGTACAGGTGTGCCATATTCTATGGGCTATGATGACAGTTTGTTTTAGGCTACAGGGATTATATACATGAATGCCTCCAGAAACCTGAAATTCTAAAAAGTTACTGTGATCATGTAAAGATAAGTGAGTTAACTAAGAAAGGAGATGATGTTAGAGAGTGATAGATGATGTATAATTTTTAAAGTTGGTAATATGATATAGAGCAATTGACAAGGGGGGAGTTTTGACTTGTTGATCTTCCCTAAGGAGGTAACACCTGAGCTGAAACCTAAGCACTAAGTCAGCCCTGTAAATCAGGATTGCAGCTCCAGGTGAGATGAGAAAGGCAGGTAGCAGCTAGAACATAAAGGGCTTTCTAGGTTGTGGAGGGACTTTTATTATATTCTTAGTGCAAGGGAAAGCCATTGAGGGTTTTCATAAGGGAAGTGATATAATTTATGGACATTTAAAAGATCATTCTAGAAAAAGTAAAAAGTCTTGATAACTATCTATTAAAAACTTAAATTTATAACAAAAATTTTCCACTCAGTTGGTTTCACTGGTAAATTCTATCAAACATTTAAGAAATACATAATATCCATCTTACACAAGCTCGAAGATGGAGGAGAAGGAACATACCCCAACTCTTTTTATGAACCTAGCATAATCCTTCTGCTGGTCATTTCTGTACAACTAATCATCCTAAAGGTAGCAGTTTAAAACACAATTTATTCTTGTGCCATCTCATGATTCTGGGTCTAGGAATTTGGACATACCACAGTAGAGGTGGCTCATCTATCCTCCACAACGGGGCCTCAACTGGTATGGCTCAAATGGCTGGGGTATGTAAAAATTGGAGGCTGGCTGGGCATCTTTCTCTCCTTTCAACATGGCTTCTTGGTTAGCTTAAGTTCTCCTGTGGCATCAGGGAGTTGGGTCTTTAAATGTAAGTGTTGCAGGAAGATTGGGAAGAAACTGCAAAACTGCCTGTGACCTGGTCTTGAAAGTACAATTCCATTGGTCAAGCAAGTCATTAAGCCAGCCCAGATACAAAAGGAAGGAAATTAGACTCTCCTTCTTGATAGGGGAGCAGCATAAACAAACAAACAAACAAACAAACAAATTGCAGCAATCTTTAATCTGACATAGCTCTGATGCAAAAACCTGTCAAAGATATTACAAGGAAGGAAAGCTATAAGTCAATATCACAAACAAAGAGGCAAAAATCTTTAACAAGATATTATCAAATCAGGTCTATCAATAAATGAAAAGGATGATACATTATTACTAAGTATGGTTTACTCTAGGAATGCAAAGTTTAACATTTTAAAAACTATCAATATAATTTACCACATTAACAGAATAAAATAAAAGAATAAAATCATCTTAATGCAGAAAAAGAGCACTTGACAAAATTTAATACCCGTTCATAATGTGAAAAAACAAAAAACCTGCTGGGTGTGGTGGTGCATGCCTGTAATCTCAGCAACTCAGGAGGCTAGAGCAGGAGGATCACAAGTTTGAGGCCTGCTTCAACAACTCAGCAAGACCCTGCCTCAAAATAAAAAATAAAATGGGCTGGGGAGTGACTCAGTGGTAAAGCACCCCTGGGTTCAATCCCCACTACTAAAAACAAACGAACAAAAAACCTCTCAGTCAACTAGGAGTAGAAGGGAACTCCAACCTTTTAAATAGTATCTTTGAAAAATAAACTGGTAAAGCCAAACTTTCTGGTGAAGGAATTAATGCTTTTCTCCTCTTTAGAAATAAAGCTAAAATGCTTGCTTTCATTACTTCCAGTCAGCATTATCCTGGAAGCCCTAGATAATGTAATAAGACAAGAAAAGAAAAGAAAATAAAAGGTATAAAGCCTGGAAGGGGAGAAGTAAAACTGCTTTTATTTGTAGACAAATGACAGATAATTATTTATGTAGAAAATCCCAAGGAGTCTTCAAAAGCTCCCAGAATTAATAATGGAATTTAACATTTTTATAGGATAAAAAGTCAATATATAAAAATCAATTGTATTTCTATATATTAGCAATAGACAATTAGAAAAGTAAAATGTAAAAATTATTAAAATAACATAAAAACATTAAGTATGTAGAAATAGATTTAGCAAAACACATATAATACTGAACATATTTACATTAAAAATTATAAATCACTGTTGAAACAAAGACTCAATAAATAAACCAATATATATGTTCTTGGGTTGGAAGACTCAATATTGTTAAGATATCTGGTATGCCTACACTGATGGATAGATTTAGAGCGATCTCAATCAGTACCCCTGTAAGTTTTTTTGTTGTTAAAAATCACAAGTTCATTTTAAAATTTAGACAAAACATACAAAAAGCCATTAAAATATCCAACACAATTTTGTAAAAAGAACAAAGCTGAAGGTCTTGCACTGCCTGATTTGAAAATGTTCTTTAAAAGTAGTATTTTTAAGGAGTAAAAGTACGTGCAGACACCAGTTAGAATGTTGTTGGTGTGAACCAGATCAGAGAAGTTGGAGGCTTAGACTCAGGTAACATTGGTGAGATGAAGAGAAATGAAGGGTTTCCATTAATTTTTTGGAGATGAACTGGTGAAATTTGCTGATTGCAGATGATGGGTGGGAGAAAGAGAAGAGTGGATTGTGATTTTGACTTGAGTAAAATGGGTAAGATGCTGTGACTTACTGAGATGAGAAAATTGGTAGAAATAATGGATTGGAGTGAGAGGAATCGAGCGTCTGTTATGTATTTTTTAAAATGTATATGGAGACCCATGAGGCCATATGGAGAGGTGTCCAGTAGGAAGTTCATTATATGGGTTTGGATTCTGGGAAGAGATCAGGACTGGAGAGTTATATTTTGGAGTCAGTGTATAGATGATGTTGAGAGTCATGAGACGGGATGTGCTCAGCTGGTGAGGGAGCCTAGATAGAAGAGGACCAAGGATTTTCTCCTGATCCACCCCACTTTTGAAGAGGAGGAAAGCAATAGGGTTTAACACAGAAGCCATGGAAAGACAGCTAGAAAGACAATCAGTAGAATGTAGTATAGGAAAGCCACAGGGACTGGGAAATGTGGGAGACGAAGTAACTCACGCTGTCCAGTCTCTTCCTTGTGCCAGGCACTGTCTCAGGAGATTGACATGTACTTCCTCAGAATGGTGAGGTAGGCGTTACAGTTTCTAGTTCATGGAGACTCAGACTAGTGAAGTGACTTGCCCAAATCCTAGAGCTAGGAAGGGTCAAACCTACATTGGCAGCTGGTCCTGTCTTTGTAATTCTTTCCACTACTCCCTCCAGCAAGGGGTTTCAGGATCGGGGAAGCCACTTAACAGTGTCCCATCTGTAAATGTTCACCTTTCAGGGTTATGAGGATAAAATGGGATAATCCGTGTTAAGCACCTGGCAGTGCTTAACTGGGTGGGCCCTTGAGAAACAATAATGATCATGGGTGTATGTGCAGAGTACACACGAGACCAGGGCTGGGGGAGCGCGGGTGAGGGCCTGAGGGGGTGAGGCGGGCTTCCAGGAGGAGATGCAGTGTGAGCCAAGGACACGGTGGTCCCCAGTACTGATTTGTGACGAAGTTTTCATTGGCTCAGGGGGTGAAATGAGAAAAAGGACAACACAGTGGGTTTTACATAAAGCTAAATGTGTTCAACATAAAGGATTACTCTTTATCCTGAGATTATGCCCTTCCTACTTTGTTGGTATTAAATTGTCCTTTTTATCAAATGGTCATGGATAGAAAAGGGTTGCTCTATTTTAAATATCCTTACTAACAAAATGAAAACTTGGTAACCTCCTGTCATTCCCCAAACTTTCTCTTGAGTTTTCACTGGCCCATGAAATTCTCTGATTCCTGAAAACTCTGAGAGTCCCTGACAGCTGGAGGAGGGGGGCCTTCTAGGCAGAGAAAGGTAGAATTTTAGCGACAGCACAGTATGCTCTGAAACTGCAAATAAGCAGCAGGTGCACGTGGGGGTGGGGCTGAACAAGGAACCTGGAGTCCACATCCTGCGGTGGGCGATCATGCTGCAGGAGTCCCTACCTTCTGCCTTCTGGCTGTCTCGTGGAGCAGGGAAATGCCCTATGGGCTAAGATTGCTTCCCAGGGCTTCCCCATGACCTTGAGCAGTGTGTACACTTGTGTGAGCATGTGATGTGAATGGTAGTGAATCCCTGGTGAAGGAGAAGATCAGGAGTGGGGAAGTACTAAGGACTGACAGATTATGGCCTGATAAGTCTTGAAAAGTCATGCAGGATGGTCTCAGACACCAGGAAAGGCAATGGGAGAAAAGCAAAGAAAACCCAGGACTATCTGAGGAGGGGGAGCAGTATCTGCATGCCGGGACACATATGTACATGTGTGCACACGTGGGTCCCTGTTTCTGGGCTTATCTGTGTGGAAGAGGAGAAGCTCTGCTGGCTGTGTTGGGCTTTGGCTGGGCATGTGTTCAGTGTGTGCTGTGCTTTGTGTGCTGCTGTTGGAAGTGTGGCACTGCCGTGCGAACTATGCATGTGCGGACACGAGAGGCGAGATGTGTCCGTGCCATGTAGCTTGGTGTGTGTCTGCTGAGTCTATCAAGCTGGGTTACATCTCTGTGCTGAGTGTGTCTATAGACTGCGTGGGGCGTCCGTGTTGGGTGTGTGCTCATGGCATTGAGCCTGTGTGGGAGCTCAGCCTTAGCCCCTCTCCTCCTCTGCTCTTCTGAGGACCAGACCACAGTTCCTGTTCATTTTCATATGATGTCTTTTTGTTCTCTGCCTGTCTACTATGACTCTGACCAAGAGTCAGGGCTTTTATGCATGACCCTTGGGTGGAATTTGGAAGGAGGCAAAGTCCTTGATCCCTTCCCTCTAGCCCTCCCATTCTTTAGTCAGTTTTAAACCACTCAGGATTAGGGTCCTGGTTCTGACCTGAGGTGGGAGGGCTTTGTGGGTCAGGATAACCCTTGCAGAGCCCTGCTCCTAGCTTGCTTCAGTTCTGTAGAGTCTCAGGACACCTCACCCCACCCTCTCTGTTGGAGGCTTGGCCCAGGCTGGTGTCTTCTCATCGGCCCTGTGAGTGGGCTGGGGGCATCACTGTGGCTCTTGCTGCCTCAGTTCCCTTTCATGGGCTTTGCCAGATTCAGGCCTCTGTGGCAGGGCTGACTCATGGATAGCAAGCTTTTCCCACTGCCCTGTCCCTGTCGCCTGGCCTTTTGTCCCCGAGGATTCTGCCATGGGTGTTTGCAGAGGGAAAATAATGGGGCATAGTATGAGTGAGGTGCCCTGTGAGTGTGTGCTTGAGAGTCCCGCAAACTGGAGTGTGAACAGGTATGTCAGGAGTGGTATTCCGGTGTCAGAGTGACCACCAGGGCTGACGTATGCAGCCGGTACAGACAGACTGTGTGGAAGTGGGAGGGGTGGCTGCAAGCTCACATTTATCAAGTGCTCGCTGTAGCCAAGCAGGATGCTAAGTGCTTTACTTTGATTATCTCATTTAATGAGTGTGACAGTGTGTGAAAGGGTGAGAGATGGGGCCCAGAAGAACAGGTGGTAGGGGGTCGCAGCTGGAAGACTCTGGCAGAGTATTCCCTCACCCCCATCCTGATAGTGCTGCCCTGGGGGGTCTGAGCCAGGCCTCAGACTGGGGAGCAGCCTCAAAGCCCTTCCCCATGTGGACTCTGGTGGAGGAAGGAGGGCTATGCCCTGGTTTCTGGGCCACCTCACTGCTCTTAGCCTTGGGGATGGGCTGTCCCCTTCCTGGGAACCAGGGCTGCCCATTTCTTCCTTTCTCCCGGGTATTCTCAGAACAGGTCCTGGCACACAGGAGGTGCTCAACCAGTCCTTGTTTCTTGGCAAAGGTGGGGCAGACTCTGGTCCTCACTCTGCAAACCACACATGGACAGACTAAGAACTTTCATGACTCCGAGGCCAGCCTCAGAGATGAAGGCGGCAAGGGCCCATTGGGTCTGAGCTGGACTCTGAATCCTCTCTGGCTTGCAGGTGGCCACCTCCTCATTGTGTCCTCACCTGGTCTCCCCCCTGCACACAGTGCTGGTGTCTCTTGTGAGTCTGCATTTCTTTTTATAAGGATATGAGTCCGATTGGATGAGGGCCCGTTCTTTGGGGTCACATTGTAACTTAATTATCTCTTTATGTACAGTCACATTCTGAGGTCCTGGGGGTTAGGGCTTTTACATATGAATTTGGGGGGACATAATGTAGCCCATATGCTTCCTTCCTTGTTGGGTCATTGCTCACGCCGCTGTTCTCACCGCCTGCAGCCAGGCATAGCTCTTCCCCCCTTCCATAGAAGACCTCCTATTCATCTCCTAAAACTCAGCCAGAACCTCACCGCCTCCAAGAAGCCTTCCTGGCTGGACCACTGCCTCCTCTGGGCTCCTATAGACAGCACACTGTGCTGATCCACATCGTGGCATATGCCACACTCTAAGAATTGTCACCTGCCCTCCCCACTGGGATGGATTTTTGACCTGTATTCTGTTACTACTCCCCTTTCGTAGTAGTATTTTCCTCCTTTTTGAAACCTCCACCCCTGTGATTCTGATGGTAAATTACCGTTGCTGCATCTTAACACAGGGACGAGCACGTGACTCGAGAAGAGCTAATCAGAGTCCTCCCATAAGATTTTTCATCTGTGAATGCTGGTGAGAAGAAGATGCTTCTCTTTCCTCTGGAGTCCAGAATGATGCAAGCCTGGAACTTGGTGTGGCCATGACATCTATCTTCAGGGAACAGAAAGATCTTGGGTAAGTCACTGAACCTCTCTGCTGTACCAAGGGGATAATAACAGGACAAGTCAATGCATGGAAAGGTGCACCAAGAGGAAGCATCCACAAAGGGCCAGTCGCCTCACCTAGAATTCAAGCTTTTTTCATATTTAAATGTTTTCTGTTTGGGGCAAGAAACATATTTAAGTGTTCAAAAATCAAAATAATGCACAAAGTGATGCAATAAAAAGTCCCTGTTTTATCCTGTTCCTGTCAACTCACCTCCCACCACTTGGGTAATCAGTTTAAAATATTTCTTGTGGATCCTTCCATTGATTCTTAAACAAAATATAGCAAATAATAATATATATTCTTTGTTCTCTCTCTTCTGAAAAAAAAGTAAGAATATCTACTGTTCTAGATCTTGCTTATTTAGCAATATATTCTCAGTACTTTCTAGAAAGTACTCTGTGATCTTATACTTTCTTTCTTACTAGTGCATAGTATTCCATTGTATGGATGCATTTTTATAAACAAGGCCACAGTGAATGGACTTTGCATATATCATTTCATAGGAGTACAAAAGTACCCATAAGCTTAATTAAAAAAAAAAAAAGATTACTCAATTGAAAAGCTGGACAAATATTTGAACAGACATTTCTCTGAAGAAGATAAACAAATGGCTGATAAGCAAATGAAAAGATTCTCACTATCACTAGTTGTTATGGAAATGCAAATCAACCACAATGAGATACCACTTCAAACCCACTTGGAGAAATATGATCAAAAAGACAGTGTCAATGTCTTCGTCTCCTCAGGCTGCTATAACGAAATACCACAGCCTGGGTTGCTTAAACAATAGACATTTATTTCTCACAGTTCTCTAGGCTATGAGTCCTAGTTCAAGGTGCTGACTGATATGCTTTCTGGTGAGGGTTCTCTTCCTGGCTTGTAGACATGCGCATTTCATGAAGAACTCAGATGACCTCTTCTTTATTTGCACGTGGAGAGAGAGAACTTATGTTTATTTCTTTCTCCTTTTCTTCTTCTTTTTAAAATCATTCTAATTTAATTTTATGAAATATTTTAGGAATATGGAAAAGTAAAGACAAATATAATTGACCTCCATATAACCCATTCACTTGATTTAACAAAGATGTAAATTTTGCCAACTTTATTTCACTGTAGGAAATAAAATACTAAAAGCACAGCTGAAGCCTAGTACCCTCATCCCTTCCCACTTCCTCTCCTTGGTTTAACCACTAACCTGAAATTGCATGTTTTTATAATTTTATTACATATATGAATGTGAGTATAAAAAATGTTTTCTAATTTTTTATTATTTTTTCCAAATATTTTATTGTGGTAAATACAACATAAAATTTACCATCAAAACCACTTTAAGCATATAGTTCAGTGGAATTAAATACAGTCATAATGTTGTGTAACCATCATTGATATCCATCTCCATAATTCTTTCATCTTGTAAAACGGAAACTCTGTACCTATTAAACAATAACTCCTCATTCCCTTCTTTCCCCAAGCCCTGACAACCACCATCTATGTTTTGCCTTTATAATTTTGACTACTCTAAGAACTTCACATGAGTAGAGTCATACATTGTCTTTCGTGACTATCTTATTTCACTTAGCACAATGTCCTCAAGATTCATGCATATTACAACATGTGACAAGATTTCCTTCCTTTTTAAGGCTGAATAATGTCCTATCATAAGTATAAACCACAGTTTTATCTATTCATCTGTCAATTGACACTTGGAACGCATGTTTTAGCTATCATGAATAAGGACCTTTATCACTTCTTCTCAAGCCCAGTCTCTAAACATAGTTGCATAGAGCTTCAATGTATGAATTTTGAAGGGACACAAACATTTAGCAAATAACAATTTAGTGAGAATGTGGAGAGATTAGAACTCTAATATATTGCTAGTGGGAATGTAAAATGGTGGTGGCAGCCAATTTGGAAAATATTTGGAAATTCTTCAAAATGTTAAATGTGAATTATCATTTGGTCCAGAAATTCTGCTCATAGGTGTATATGTAAGAGAAACGAAAATAGATCCACATAAAGATGTATATCTGAATGTTCAGAGCAACATTATTCATCATAGCCAAGAAATAGAAATAATTCAAATGTTATCAACTGATGAATGGGTAAGTATGTGGCACTGTCATACAATGGACTGTTACTCAGCCCTCCAAAGTGATGAAGTACTGACACATGCTATAATATAGATGAACTTAGAAAGCATCTTGCTAGATAAAAGGCATATGGTGCAATTCCATTTATATGGAATGTCCAGAATAAGCAAATCTATACAGAGAGTAGATCAGTGCTTATCTAGTGCTGAGGAAATTGGTAGAAAATGATAGTGATTCTAATGAATATGGAATCTGGGGGAGGGAGATAAAAATATTTAAAAATAGATTGTGATAAAAGTTGCACAGCTCTGAGAATAAATTAAAAGTTGTTAAGTTGTACACTTTAACTGGTGAATTGTGTGGCATGAGAACAACTATGCCTCCAAATTGTTGTTGAAGAACAAAGGGCATGTTGTAGGTAGGATAAAATTTCAGAAAAGGAACTGTTGGCTCAAAGGGGAAATGCATTTAAAATTTTGCCAAAATTGACAAATCGGGGGTCCATAGAGTTTTTAGCATTTTTGCTCCTATCAGAAATGTATGAAAATAGAGGGGATATATTTTTTTAATCTCTATTTTATGTGTAAGGAAACTGAGGCATGGGAAATACAAGATCACACAGTTGATAACATCCAAACTGTAAGTGAAACCAGGACCAGTGGTTTTGTAAAACCTGTACTCCAAATTAGACAAATGAAAGAAATTAAAGGGATATGGATAGGAAAAGAAGAACTCAAATTAGCACTATTTGCCCATGATATGATTTTATACATAGAAGATTCAAAGAATTCCATCAGAAAACTTCTAGAACTAGTGAATGAATTTGGCAAGGGAGCAGGATATAAAATCAACACCCATAAATCAAAGGCATTTCTATGTATCAGTGACAAATCCTCTGAAAGAGAAACAAGGAAAACTACCCCATTTACAATAGCCTCCAAAATAAATAAATAAATAAATAAAATACTTAACTAAAGAAGTGAAATATCTGTACAGTGAAAACTACAGAATGCTAAAGAAAGAAATTAAAGAAGACCTTAGAAGATGGAAAGATCTCCCTTGTTCTTGGATAGGCAAAATTAATGTTGTCAAAATGACCATACTACCAAAAGCACTATACAGATTTAATGCAATTCCAATCAAAATCCCAATGACATTCCTTATAGAAATAGAAAAAGCAGTCATGAAGTTTATCTGGAAAAATAAGAGACCCAGAATAGCTAAAGCAATCCTTAGCAATTAGAGTGAAGCAGGTGGCATCACTATACCAGACCTGAAACTATACTACAGCGCTATAGTAAGAAAAACAGCCTGGTATTGGCACTAAAATAGACTCATAGATAAGAATAGAGGACACAGAGACAAACCCACATAAATACAGTTAACTTATATTAGACAAAGATGCCAAAAACATATATTGGCAAAAAGATAGCCTCTTAGGTGCTGGGGAAACTGGAAATCCATATGCAACAAAGTGAAATTAAACCCCTATCTCTCACCATGTACAAAACTTAACTCAAAGTGGATCAAGGACCTAGGAGTTAAACTAGAGACACTGCACCTAATAGAAGAAAAAGTAGGCCCTAATCTCCATCATGTTGGATTAGGCCCTTACTTCTTAATAAGACTCCTATAGCACAAGAATTAAAATCAAGAACCAATAAATGGGATGGATTCAAACTCAATAGCTTCTTCTCAGCAAAAGAAATAACAGTGAGGTTAATAGAGAGCCTACAGAATGGGAGTAAATTTTTACCACACACAATCAGATAGAGCATTAATCTCTATGATATATAAAGAACTAAAAAATCTTAACACACACACACACACACACACACACACACACACACACACACTAATAATCCAATCAACAAATGGGCCAAGGAATTGAACAGACACTTCTCAGAAGAGGATATACAATCAATCAATCAATCAACAAATATATGAAAAAATGTTCAATATCTCTAGCAATTAGAGAAATGCAAATCAAAAGAACTCTAAGATTTCATCTCACTCCAGTCAGAATGGCAGCTATTAAGAAAACAAACAACAATAAATGTTGACGAGGATGTGTTGAAAAGGGCACACTCTTACGTAGCTGGTGGGACTGCAAATTGGTACAACATATTTGGAAAGCAGTATGGAGATTCCTTGGAAAACTGGGAATGGAACCACCATTTGACCCAGCTATCCCACTCCTCCTTATAATCCAAAGGACTTAAAAATGGTATGCTATGGAGACACAACCACATCGATATTTATAGCAGCACAATTCACAATAGCTAAATTGTGGATCCAACCTAGAAATGGATAAAGAAAATGTGGTATATATACACCATGAAATATTACTCAGCATTAAAAGAGAATAAAATCATGGCATTTGCAGGTAAATGGATGGAGTTGGAGAATATCATGCTAAGTGAAGTAAGCCAATCCCAAAAACCAAATGCCAAATGTCTTCTCTGATATAAGGATATTGATTCATAATGGGGATGGGGGGTAGTCATGGGAGAAATAGATGAACTTTAGATAGGGCAAAGGGGGAATGGGGAGGAAAGGGGGAATGGGGGTAGGAAAGACGTGGAATGGATACAGACATCATTACCTTAAGTACATGTATGAAAACAAGAATGATGTGACTCTATTTTATGTTCAACCAGAGACATGAAAAAATGTGCTCTATTTGAGTAATATGAATTGAATTGCATTCTGCTGTCATATATAACTAATTAGAATAGGCAAAATTTAAAAAAAATTTAAAAACCTATTCTCCACTGACTTAGTGTTTTTCTTATGGTCACTTTGATCTTTAAAAAAGCACATTGAGTTTGGTTGCATTGACTTGTTTTCCTGTTTCTCTTTCATGTGTTCCTGCCCTGATCTTTATTGTTTCTTTTTTCTGCTCATTTGGGTTTTATTCACTCTCCTTTTTCTCTTTCTTAGGGTAGAAGCTGAGAACACTATCTGAAACCTTTCTTCTTTTCTAACATAAGTGTTTAGTCCTATAAATTCCCCCTAAGCACTGCTTTAGGGGCATCCAAAAAATTTCGATGTATGGCACTTTCACTTCATGTCAGTTCAAAATAATTTCTCATGTCCCTTTTCTTTTTTGACCCTTGAGTATTTCAAAGTGTCTTATTAGTTTCCACATATTTGGGGATTTTCTAGATATCTTTTCGTTAGTGATTTATAATTTAATTCCATGTGGTCAGAGCCCATACTTTGACTAATTTTAAATATATTAAAATTTGTTTAATACTTGGACTATAACCTTAGTAAATTCTTATGCACATATAAATGAGTGTTTTATAAATGTCAATTAAGTCAAGTAGTTGATAGTGGTGTTCAAGATTTTTATATATCCTTGCTGATTTTGTGCCTTCTTGTTCTAATGATTATGAGGAGGAATATTGAAATATCTCCAATTGTATTTGAGAATTTGTCCTATTATCCTTTCAGTTCTATCAGTTATATATATATTGTTTTTGTTTTTTCACAGATTGAACCCAAGGGTACTTCGCCACTGAGCTACATTTCCTGCCCTTTTTATTTTTATTTTGAGACAGAGTCTTGCAAAGTTGCCAAGGCTGGCCTTGAACTTTCAAATTATCCTGCCCCAGACTTCCCAATCTCAAGGATTACCGGTTATATGCCACTAACTGTGGTTGTTTAATGTATTTTAAAGAACTACTATTAAGTATATAAATGTTTGGAATTATTATGACTTTTTTTATAAATTGACCCCTTTATCATGAAATTGTACTTTTTATCACTGATAATATTCTTTACTTGAAATATGTTATCTTATGCAAACATGGTCCTCTCAGCTTTCTGTTGATTGCTGTTAGTATGATATACTTTTATTCATCATTTTAATTTTAACCTATTTATTTTGTTATGTTTAAAGTGAGTTTATTACAGGCAATACGGTTAGATCTTGCTCTGTATAAACAATCCAACTATCTTGATCTTTTAGCTGTGGTATTTAGACCATTTACATTTAATGTGCTTATGACTGGGTTTAAATCTATGTTTGTGCTATTTATTTTCTATTTGTTCCATGTATTATCTGCTCCTTTTTCCTTCTTTTTCTGCCTTTTAAAAATTGTTTTTTTTATGACTTTATTTTATTTCTTTTCTGGACTTAAATAGGTGTAAAACAATTTTTTAGTGATTACTTTTGGATTAATAGTGTATCTTTTTAATTCATTCAATTCTATCTTCAAATAATTTTATACTAGGGCTGGGGATGTGGCTCAAGCGGTAGCGCGATCGCCTGGCATGCGTGCGGCCCGGGTTCGATCCTCAGCACCACATACCAACAAAGATGTTGTGTCCGCCGAGAACTAAAAAATAAATATTAAAAATTCTCTCTCTCTCTCTCTCTCTCTCTCTCTCTCTCTCTCTCTCTCTCTCCTCTCTCACTCTCTCTTTAAAAAAAAATTTATACTAATTCACATATAGAATAAAAAACTTTTCAACAGGTGCTTCCATTTCCTCCTTCCCAACCTTTGATGTTGTTGATGTTTTACTTCTGTATGAATGAATACTCATCATTATTTTTACTTTAACCAATAAATTATATTTAGACATATTTTTAAAGATAATGAAAAATTTTGATATTTTCCCACATAGTTATGTGGATCCACGTTTCCATCTGATGTCATTTTTCCTTCTTTCTCACGGATTTCCTTTAATCTTACTTTTAGAGCAGGTCTGCCAGTGATCGATTCTTTCAGCTTTTTTATTTTGCGAAAAGTCTTTATTTTACCTCTGATTTGAAATGTATTTATATTGGGAACAGTAGTCTAGCTTGGTGGATATTTTGTTTTTTGTTTTGTTTTTTCATTTTATACTTTAAAGATGTAATTTCAACTGTCTTCTACCTTGAAATATTTCCAACAAGAAGTCTGCTATCATTCTTTTATTTCTTTGTTTATTATGTATGCCTTTTTCTCTACAGCTTTTTTGATTTTTTGTCTTTATTACTTGTTTTAAGCAGTTTTATTATTATGTGCCTTAGTGAAATCTTATTCGTACTTATTGTGATTGATTTTCACTGAGTTTTTTTAATATCTATTTATGTTTTAGTTGTGGTTGCATATAATACCTCTATTTATTTGTGGTGCTGAGGATCGAACCCAGGGCCTTGCATGTGCTAGGCGAGCACTCTACCACTGAGCCACAACCCCAGCCCCCCCACCTTTTTTTTTAATTCATGCTTTCTAGTTTTTCCAAAATTGGGAGATTTTTGGTTATTTATTTGAATATGTATATGTTCTCCTTCTCTGTTAGGGATGGTAATTGCACATATGTTAAGCTTCTTAAAAATTTACCATAGCTTTTTTTTTTAATTTAATTTTTTAGTTTTTGGCGGACACAACATCTTTATTTGTATGTGGTGCTGAGGATTGAACCCGGGCCGCACGCATGCCAGGCGAGCGCACTACCGATTGAGCCATATCCCCAGCCCTACCATAGCTTTTTAATGACCTGTTTACTTAAAAAAAATATTTTCCCTATACTTCATTTTGGATAGTTTCTATCTCCATGTCTTCAAATCTACTAACCTTTTCTTCTGTGTTGTCAAACTCATCTAGCATGTCTGTGTCCATACAAGGCATTATATTTTTTCATATCTAAAAGTTTGATTTGGGACTTTTATTTTTCCTTTCTCTATGCTTAGCATAATCAATCATTACTCTGTCTTTCTGAACATATAGAATATAGTCATTATAATTGTTTTAATGACTTGTATACTAATTCTACCTTCTGTGCTATTTTGGGGTCAATTTCTTTTGAATAGTTGATCTTCTCATATGGGTTATATTTTCCTATTTCTTTGCATGCCTGATAGTTTCTGGTTGAATGTGAGACATGGTGAATTTTACCTTGGTGTGTGCTGATCATTTTAGTATTCTTATAATCTTCTTGAGCTTTGTTCTGGGTTGCAGCTAAGGTTACTTGAAAAGAGGTTTCTTCCTTTAGGTTTGTTTTGCAGTTTTGTTAGGCAGAACCACTACTCCTCACCCCACCACTATCAAAGAAATAGCCTTCTAAGGAATCTACTTAATGTACCATGATCTGTGAGGTTTCCCACTTTGGCATATACACAAAGTTTTCCAGGTCTGTGTAAACTTTGGAAATTATTTTTTGCTCTATTTTGGGAAAAATCTTTCTTTAGACCTGGGTGGTTTCCTTACACCCTAGTCCTGCTTGACATTCACCCTAAGTCTTGGGGGGAGCCCTGAAGATCTTTGAAGCTCCTTCTCTCTCTAGGAAGCTTTCTTCTCTCCAGTTCTCTGATCATGAACTCTAGTTACATTAGGCTCTCAGACTCCCTGCTCTATCTCCTCAATTTAGGGAGGTAGCTGGGATCTGCTCCTTGAGCTGCAACCTAGAAACTGTCCCCAGGTGGAAGCTGGCATCTGTAGGGCTCACCTCATTAGTTTCTCCTCTCTCAGGGATTGCTGTTTTGTGCTGCCTGGGGTTCAGGGTCTGAAAACTGTGGCTTCATGTATTTTATTCAAGGTTTTTAGTTGCTTTAGGGCGGAAGGTAAATTGACTCCATATTTCATCTTTCCAAAACCTTATAACTCCAATTGTACACTTACTTATACAATAATCTTGAATATTAGGTATGATCATCCCCATTTTACAGATAAACAAAATTGTGAGATTAAGTTGTAGTAGAGTAGGTAAAAAGGTGGGTTGTGCAGCCAAAAAATCTGGGTTTGATTCTCTGATCCCCCATTTATTGACCCTGGGAACATTTCTTGACCTCTGTACCTCAGTTTGCCCTCTTATAAGAATTGGAATGATAACAATAGAAATGAACTTATAGGATTGTTGGGAGGAATTGAATAAGTTAACATATAACTGGCATGCAGTTACCACCTAACTATTAGTTATTATCAGAGTAGAGTAGTTGAAAATCTAGAGTTGGGTGACAGGCATCCCCATGTTGAATTCCAGCTCTGTCACTAACTCATTGTGCAAACTTTGCCATGTCTATTAATCAAGGTTCAATTAGAGAAGCAGAACCACTAGGAGATTCTACCGAGAGACATATAGGAAAAGGGATCCCGAGAACTATAGTTCAGCTGAGCCTGGTTGACACATTACAGTGCCACCACCCCACACTACTCAACTGCTCTGAGAGTCTATATTCTCATCTCTGAGATGGTATAAAGATACCCCTCATTGGATTAAGTGGCATCATGCACATGAAGTTTTGCACGTTGTCTGGCACGGGGTAAAGTTCCATAAGTGGTTTTTACCATAGCTTCCCAGGATCCCACAGATAATAGCTGCCAGAGGAGTGATCTGAACCCACGGCTGCTGCCCCCAAATCCTGTTGCTCTTTCCACTGCACCATGCTGCCCCCCTGTGCTGGGCCTGGGAGTCTGGGAATGAGTAAAACAGTCCCTGCCCACAGAATCCCACTGTTCCCTGGTGGGTTAGCCAGGGACACAAATAAATATAATATAGGTTAGGAAGGCAGTCTCCATTACCCTGAGCCTTCTGGAGACTGGCTCTTGCTGCATACATACTCTGTGCCTGGCACAGTGGTGGGCAGCTTTTGTGGTGACCACAGTTAGTCCTCCGATTAGATTAAAGAATGAGCTATGTATTAATCCCATCCCTGCAATCCAGATAAGGGGACTGAGACCCAGAGAGATTAAGTCACTTGACCTAGGTCACAGAGTGCGCAAATGACAGATCACCCAGGTCCCAGGCCATGGCTAAAATGGCAGTGGACACTGCACTTGGGATCTGTCCAAGGGTCGCTTCTATACGGGGGACACCCTGAGCATGGAAGCCAGGGCCGACTCAGGAGCTCCTCCCAGGTCTGCCCCTGCACCTGAGTCTGCCCCGGGGGCGGCGGGCGCAGCGGTGGCTGCAGTGCCTCGGTGGTGGTGGCAGCAGCGGCAGCAGGGAGACAGTCACACCTCGCTGTTTTGTAAACTGTTTCTCACAGCTTGTTTGTTCCGGGTTAGGGCTGGAGCGGCACCGTATGGAAGTGTGACTCATTGTTTAATGTGGCAGCTCATTAGCAGAGCTTGTTGCTGCCTCTCATTTCTCTGCTCTTGCTAATTGGAGAGCCCAGTGGGGCCCTGGCTTCCCGGGAAGAACCAGCCCAACCCCCCCCCAGGGCTCCAGCTGGCCCTTGCCCCTCCTGGCTCCCTAGGGAGACCACTCCAAGCCTGTGGACACTGGTGTCTGTCAGACTGTGTTCAAATCCCAGCTTATCCTGGCTGTGTAACCTCAGACAAGGCATCCCTCCCCTCTGAGCCTCAGTTTCTTTACCCACTTAATGGGGAAATGGTATCCACCTTAACAAGGTAGGTGAGAGGCACAGAATTAATGTGTGAAGTCCCCTGGTATGTAGTAGATACTCAATAAGTAGTGTTTTGTAGTGTTGCTATTATTAGGCTAAAGCCTCAGAGAGCCCCCTCAGTCCTGACCTACCTGTGCTAGTCACCCAGCCCCAAGGTGCTCCAGAAGGTCAAGGGACAAGGACAGTTTCCATTTTGTTAACCTAACAACCTTTCTTCCTTTCATGCTTAATCCCTCCTAAGGCAGATACACTCAGAAGAGGCTCCATTTGCTCTCTGTGTCCCCAGGAGAAGCAGCACAGCCCAGCTTTGGACCTCCCTGCCCCCCTAGAGGGAAGGTCCTTTCCCTGCCTCTCCCCCTCAAATCCCTGTTCCCTCTGAGGCCACACAGAAGTGCCTGCTCGGTTGCCCCATGACTGGCCTTTTCTATTTGAAGGCAGTGATCACATCCTCTCTCCAAGTCTTCTGTCCAGGTGGGTCTTGTCCAATTCCATCAACTGTCCCTTATGTGACCTTCTTCCCGGGGTCACTGAATACAGCTCACTGGACAGCCACACGTTAGTGCTGTTAGTGCTGTGGCTTCATTCTGCATGCCTGACCCCATGTGGGATCTAGAATTCCATGCAGTCTCCTGAAGAATGGCAGAAAGTGGGGGGTAGGCAGCCCCAGCTCCTCCTACCAGAGACCTGCACTTTCCAACTGTATGTGAACCACATGTGCAATTTAAAAATATTATTAGTCACCCTAATAGAATTAAACAGAAATGGATAGCATTAACTTAAAAATATTTCTATTTAAACTAAGATATCACTTCAGCATGTAGAAATCATTAATGAGTTGAACACGGTGGCCATGCCTGTAATCTCAGCTCCTCGAGAGGCTGAGGCAGGAGGATTATAAGTTTGAGGCCAGACTTGGCAATTGAGTGAGACCCCAAAAGGGGCTGGGGGTGTAGCTCAGGGGCAGAGTGCTTGCCAAGTATGCATGTGACCCTGGTTCAGTCCCCGGTACTGATACAAACAAAAAATGTTAATCAGATCCTGTACAGTTTTTTTTTTTTTTTTAAGAGAGAGTGGGCGGGGAGAGAGAGAGAGAGAGAGAGAGAGAGAGAGAGAGAGAGAGAGAGAGGAGAGAAAGAATTTTTAATATTTATTTTTTAGTTCTTGGCGAACACAACATCTTTGTTTGTATGTGGTGCTGAGGATCGAACCCGGGTCGCACGCACGCCAGGCGAGCGCGCTACTGCTTGAGCCACATCCCCAGCCCCTGTACAGTTTTTTGTCCATACAAAATTTTTCAGTTGCATGTTTTCTTCTTCTAGAACACCCCATTACGGACCAGCCATGTTTCAAGTACTTATAACCACTCAAGACTAGAAGCTGTGGTGGGGGTAGTGAAGCTCTAGACGGTGACTCTGGCCTTGACTTTGGGGCTGACACATCACTCTGACTCAGGAGGGAAGGATAGTCGCAAGCTTGAGGGTTGTTGGGGGCCTGTTTGGAGGTCTGGGTCTCAATGTTGGTTCTGTCACTAGTTCATGACATATATGGCAGGCTTAGTTTCCTCATCTGACAAATACCAGGTGACAGGAAAAGAGTAGCCCTTGCTCCGTGCCAAGGACTCTGTGGCACAGAGTGCTTATTGTGCTGATGTGAATCGGGAAAGCCCGTGTTGTAGGCTGAACCCCAAGAGTCACTCCAGGGCTTGGGGTTTCACATAGCTGGTGGATGGGTGGCTTCTGTCTTCCTGGCCACCACAGGTACCAGTAGGGTTTGGTTTCAAGCACGTAGTCCCACCCCTGTCCTCTTCCTGTTGTGAATCCTCCCTAGTATCAGACAAAGCACAGGTGTTAGTAGCATTTGAGGTGTTGGCAGGTGGTGATCTGCTAGGTAGAGACACCTCCCTCTGCCCAGGCATCATCTGTCACTCTAGAGCTGTCTGGCCATGGTGGCAGAGGCCAGGTCTTGGTCCCTCCTTGTGCCATTCCTGCTGTGCTAGAGCCCAATAGAGAAAACCTGAGACATCCACTGCCCAAGGCTCCCTCCCGTCATGTGCGCCCTCCCCAACTCCTCTGGGGATGTCTCCTCCCTGACCACAGTCTTCCTTCCTTTCCAAGAGCCACCTGCGTAGCTTTGAGCAAAACATGTCACTTGACAGAATCTTAGTTTCCATGTCTGAGATAGGGAAGAATTCCACCTGCTCCCAAGGCTGGTGGGAGTGGGCGTGGTGATATGTGAAGGCCCTGGCTCAGTATTTTGAGTCAAAATTAACTTTGATTAAATCTTTATAAATCATTTAAGAACAACTTAGCCTTGTTATCCCACACCAGGTCCTTGCTGGGCTCCTCTGCATGCTCCACATGTCTCACTTCCTAGTTGTCTATCATCCAGGTCCTCTTAACTTGGGTGGGACTGCCCCCCATGGACTCCTGTTTGGGGAATTCATCCACAGATAACCATTTTCTCTAGGAAGAGCCACAGAATGGTGGGGCCAGAGGGGAACTTGGTGATCCCACTTGGGGTACCCCATCACCAAGACCAGCCATGTTTGAAACAAGATAGAGTGACTAGTATCATGAATCTAAAGTATATTACACCCTTCCCTGTGTTTCCAAAGAGAGGCTCAGTCACCTGATTTTAACTTTTCCTGGAAGATTCGGGACCATTGTTCAGGACAGACATTTCCATGTGACAGTAGAGTGGAAAGAGCTGACCTTTGAATGCCCACTCAGTGCCAGGTGTCCAGTGAGGTCGTCCCAGCCTTACCCAACCCCGACATAAAGTTTGAATAGCATCCTCTTCACAGAGGAGGAAACTGAGGCTCGGAGCTATTTAGACTTGCAGGGCTCTCATGCAAAAGGGCTCGGCCCTCCCCATCTCCACATTGCCCCCTCCAGGGCCTCCGGCTCCTACTTGAGTGTCCCTGGCCAACAAGATTTCTTAAGTGACTTCCATGGGCTGGCCTCATCCTTGATGGGGCTGGGAGGTCACACTGTGGGCAGCCGCTGCCTCACTCTGGCCTGCTGGGCTCTGAGGAAGCAGTTACTGCAACACATGCTTTTACTCCGTGCTTTCTTGACCTGTCCATGACATTTGCACTGGTCCTTGTGATTTCTTCTGTAACCACTCTGTCCTCTTGGCTTTCTTGGTGGCCCCTTTCCTAGCTCACCGCCGCTCCTCCCAGATAGCCTTTCCAGTCTACCCTGGCTCTGCTCCCCTGAACATTCTGGTGCCCTTCCACAGCCCCTTCTGGCTTCCTCTGCTTTTCCCATCTTGCTCCAATGTCAGTCTCAGGGTCTTCATTGCCCCCCCCCACCGCCGTGATTTCACCATCTCTGCACCAAGGACTCCCCAACCTCATCTCCTGGGTAGGTTTCTTCCAGAGCCCCAGACTGTCTGCCCACGGCCTGCTGCATGGACCTCACCTCTGTCCGTCACACCAGCATCACAAATTCAGCTCCCCAAACAGACTCCATCCTTTTCCTCTGAAGCGTCTGCCCCTTCTCCTGCTCTGCCCCAGGGGACGTCTCTCCCGCCACACCCACAGCTGATGAAGTAAAGCCTCCGTGCCAAGCGAGTCCAGGGCTCACTGGATCCTCAGTCAACAGAGAGAGCTCGGGGTGACTTGTCATTCTCATTTCACAGATGAAGATAGGGGGGACACCGTGCACAAGCTCCTGGTGCATGGTGAGCGCTTGGCAAGGGCTGCTTCTGTCTCTGGCTTTTGGTTTTTCAACAGTCTAAATTCATAAATTCAATCAGCTATGTTCAAGCTGAGCCAGAGCGGACAGCAGCTGTTCCCACCTGAGAACACCTACAGGTGTCCGGCCCACTCCGAGCCTCCAGCTTGGCAAACAGATCAAGCTGGCTGGTTTCTAGTTCCGAGATATCTCACTCTCAGCTCTCCCCCTCCCGAATTCCAGACTGCCTCAGCAGCCTGTCTAGGAGGAGGCTGTGCAGAGAGTTTTACCAGAGCCCAAAGGGAGACCTGCAGCCCCCACACCTGCCGGTTTCCTGGAGTAACAGCCTAAGGACAGGCCATGGCAGTGTTTTGTGGTATATGAGCAGGTGGCAGTGTGCTGGGCCTCCACCTGCCCAGATATGTGGCCTGTCACTCCAGAACTATCCCAACCTGGTTGCTAATTGTGAGGCCAGAAACTTGCCCCTCCTCTGTTCTGTTTACCATCATTGTCATTATCACCCTTTCGACAACCGTGAAAAGTAGGTATTATAATGCCACCTTGCAACTAAGAAAATGGGGGCTCAGAGAGGCAAAGCAACCTGCCCAAGGTCACAGAGCTCAAGCCAGTTTCTTTCCATGTCAAATTTCAGGGTGACCAGTAGGTTTGAAAGAGTAAAATTAAGTCATTCTTCAAATGACTTGTAAAATGTAGGCATCCAAAAATAAATAAATAAATAAAAGACTTGTAGAACGAGTCCCAGCAAACACCACCCAAAGACTTGCCTTCTGCCGACACCAACACCGGACCAGGCACCTTCGGTCCACTGTCTCCATTGTCTTCCCGCTGTTTTAGTCAGCTATGTCACTGCTGTGACTAAAAGATCTGACTAGAACCACTGTACGACTCCATCCCTCTCCCCCAGGATCAGGCTGAACATCATGGAGTGGGGGTTGACGGAGGGAAGCAGCTCACATCATGGTGATCAGGATGGGGAGAGGGACAGAGAGGGAGAGAGAGGGAGAAGAGAGGGAGAGAGGGAGGGAGAGAGGGAGAGAGGGAGGGGAGAGGGAGGGAGAGGGAGAGGGAGAGAGAGCGAGAGAGAGCGAGAGAGATCCAGTCTCCAGATACAAGTATACCCCAAAGCCATGCCCCAATTCCCACCTCCTCCAGCTGTACCGTATCACTCTAGTCATCACTCTGTTAATCCCTACCAGGGGGTTAAATCACTGATTGGGTGGAATACTCTCACAACCCAATCTCTCTCCTTCTTGCTCTGTCTCACATGCGAGTTTTGGGGGAGACATCTCATATCCAAACCATAATACCGGCAAACCTTGTGTGTGAAGGGGATTTCCTCCTATCCCAGACGTGACAATGGGGATTCTGTCAAGCACAGTCATTGCTTAAAGTCCCACAGGTGACAGGTGATGCCTTCTGATTGGAAGATGACTTTGAGACTTCAAATCCAGTGCTCAGTCCTCCTGTGAGACTGTGGTCAAGAATGAGGCCCTGGGTAGGATTTGGGGAGAGAAGCTTGGGCAATGTGACGTCTGGAGTTTCACTCTACTCTGTTCTGGAAGAGCAGAGACAGGCACAAAATCCATTTTGTAGGGGGCGGAGCGGATAAGGACACTGAAGCTTTGAGAAGTATAGTACCATGTCTGAACTTCCACAGTTGGAAAGTGGTAATGTGGTATTCCACTAGCATCTGTCTGATTCAGGCCTTTGTCCTCTGCACCAGTCCACACTGTGGTTGCCAAAGCCACACTCCCCCTCCTTCTGACAGTTTCTTCTCCAAGCCAGAGCCTGAGGTCCATTGAGAAATCTGGATCCTTTTCTCTCAGATGGAAAGTACTTGACCCCTCTGCTTTATACCCCCACACAGTGTCAGGTACTGTCACTGTGATTTGCATGCAATACTCGCTTAATCCTCATAACAACCCTGGGAGGAAGGAGCAACTATTATCCCCATTTTTATGGCAAAAAATCTGAGGCCTCAAGAGGTCGCACAATTAGAACTGAGGGAACTGGGAACTGAAATTTGCATCAGAGACAGACTCCAGATGTAGATTCTTTTAAGTTGGTTTTTCTTTTCTTTTTTTTTTTTTTGGCCGTGCTGGGAATGGAACCCAGGGCCTTGCACATGCAAGGCTTGTGCTCTTCCACTGAGCTAAGTATGCAGCCTTGCCTGTGGATACTTTTTTTTTTTTGGTACTGGGGATTGAACCCAGGGGCACTTAACCACTGAGCCACGTCCCCAGCCCTTTTTATATTTCTTATTTAGAGACAGATTGCATTGAGTTCTTAGCTCACTAAGTTGCTGAGGCTGGCTTTGAATTCATGATCTTCCTGCCTCAGCCTCTGGAGCCACTGGGCATGTGCCACTGCACCTGGCAGGCTGTGGGTTCTTAACTGCTGCCCTCTTCCACTTCTTCTTGTCTGGATTTGGTGTAGGTTTCTCCTCTGAGGTATATCATGCCATGAGCCCTAAAGATCAGTGTCCAAATCTCTAGCTACTCTGTCCCTGTCCCTAAGTTCCCACTCTTTTTAAAGATACCACTTACATTCATCTAACACTATGGATTATGTCTTTCTGTCAGTTGGGGACTTCTTTGACCATTTTTGCACCTAACCTCCAATTGTCACAATTACCTTCATGGTAGGCATTGTAATGTCTCTATTTTTCCTGAGGTGTCCGTTGAGTCTCTAGGATCTCAAAGGGTGGGTATCAAGCTCCAAAACCAGCTCTGGCTATCTCCAAGACCCATGGCCTCTCTCCCCACGGCACTCCTAACAGAAGGCCCTGATCCTGGAAAAGCTGCCATTTGAAAAATGATGTCTGTTCTCTGGCCAGCCTTGCCCACCTTGCCTAGGTGCTCACACCAGCTGAGACTCAGCTCTTGCTCACACAAGGGACAGAAAGGGAAGGTCTCAGTGATGCCTGAGGCTCCCTGGTGATCTGAGAACACAGGGTGTCATCCTCATGACTCTATCACAAGGGCCACCCAGAGGGCAGGGCCCAGCTCCAGCAGAGGACTAGACACCTGAGCTTGGGGCTGATATGCATGCATCCCTGGCCACTGGTCACATGCTCCTTAGTGGAGACCTTACTGGCTACCTTCCCTAAGATCCTCCTGAGCACTTCCCAACCCCTGTGAACTCACCAGACTGAGCAGGGAGCATATATATCACCAAGCCACCACTGAGCTCTTCAGCTGGACTCCATCAGCACCCTTTGACTCATTCACTAAAGAACTTTCTCGAGGACAGGCGTTCTAGCAGCTCTCTTTATTTGTCTTTCATTATTTTTAATTTGTTGTAAAAATATTCAACCATACAAAACTTATAAAGTAAAGGGGAGCTTCCCATGACCCCTAATATCATTCTTGATTAGAACTAATTACTCTTCACAGTTTGGGGGAAATTCTGGAAATTCTTATATATGTGTGTATAAATATTCTGCACGTGTATTTACAGAAATGGAACCATACGACACACAGTGCCTGGCAGGTAGCAGCACTACTATTTTTCTGTCACCTCTTTTTTACTTGGTGTCATCTGACTTCTTTGGGTTAGCACCTACAAGTCTACCTGGTTTCCTTTAAGAGTTGCTTGGTTTTTCTGTGTGTAATTATGCCATAACATGATCTCCTTCAATGAACTTCCCTCTCTTCTTGAGGGCCTGTCATGTGCCTGTCACTGGAGCAGACACTTTGCATACATATTTTTATGCATATGTCATTCTTATACTTACCTACCTCATGCTTGACATGCTATAGGTGCTCAGAGAATTATTAGGAGATCCAACACGAATTCTTTACCTTTGCAAAGTCTCATACGTTCCATTCCCTACCTCTTCCCATTCCCCATTCAGATCCTGAGCTGGGCTCAAAGAAGAAATGAGTAAGACAAAGATTCTGTGCTTCAGCAGGTAGGGAAACAAAATTGCAGCAGAGAATGTGGAAAAGAAAAAACACACAAGGACCAGAGGAGGAATGACTGACAGGTCCTGATAGTTAATTTTTTAAATATTTATTTTTTCAGTTGTAGTTGGACACAATACCTTTATTTACTTATTTATTTTTTATGTGGTGCTGAGGATCGAACCCAGGGTCCCGCACGTGCAAGGCAAGCGCTCTACCGCTGAACCACAACCCCAGCCCCATGACAGTTCATTTAATGGGTCGATTTTACTGGGCCAGTGGGTGCCCAGATTAAATGTTATTTCTGTGAGTTTTTGTGAAGATGTGTCCAGGTGAAGTCAGCATTTGAATCAGTGGATTCAGGGAAGGAGATTGTACTCCCAATATGGACAGGCACCATTCAAGTTGCTGAAGGTCTGAATGGAACAAAAAGTGGAGGAAGGGAGGATTTATCCTTTTCCTGCCTGCCCACTTGGGATGGGACCTCCCTGTCCCTGGACAAGGATTTATATGCCATGGGTTCCCCTGGTTCCTAGGTCACTGGGCTTGGACTGGAAGTACACCACTGGATCTCCTGGGTTTCCAGTTTATAGCTGTGATGTGGAACTTGTCAATCTCCATAATTGCAGGAGCCAATTCCCCATTATCTATCTATCTACCTATCCATCTATCTATCTATCAATCATCTATCTATCCATCTTCTATTGCTTCTCCTTCTCTGGAGAATTCTGACTAGTACAATACCCAGAGGGGTCCAGACGGCTCAGCTGAGTTTCAAAGGGTACGCAGAGTTCATCAGGCATACCGGGGAACTGCACTGGAGCTGTCTTCACCCTATATGTGACATACTTTCTGCATCTGGGATTTTTCTCCCTCATTCATCATTCCCACCACATGTACTCCCTTAAAAGAGGATTTGGGTTAGATTCTAATTTTTATAAAATGACACATACAATAGCAATAAGAGCATTAAGCGAGGAAAAGGAGTAAGAGTTTTGTAATAAAACAGAAAAAGAGAATGAGCCATAAACCTAAACTGAGGATAGTTACTGCAGTTGAATACACGATTTAGCTCTATGCTTCCCAGTAGGCAGAAAGCGCCATGGTTGTACCTACTGAAATTTATGGACGAAGGGGCCACCAGTAGAGCCCGGGTCCACTTACCCCTCTCTATTGGCCCTTGGTTTATTCACTTGTTCGTGGCCCCTTTGTGTATTTGGCTGGTTGTATAGTTTAGATTTTGAATGTCCCACAAAATCCATGGGTTGAAAGCTTGGTCCCCAACCCACAGCCCTGTTGGAGGTTGTGCCCTTTTAAGAGGTGGAGCCTAGTAGAAGGAAGTTAGATCATTTGGGGTGTGCACTGAAAAGAGACAGTAGGACCCTGGCCCCTCTTCTTCCTTTCTTTCACTGCCAAGCCAGCATGAGGTTAAGAAACCTTCTCTGACACACGCCCCCTGCCCTTCTGTGCTGCCTTACCACAGGCCAAAAGCCATGTAGGCCAAATGACCACTGATTGAAACAATGATACAAAATTAACCTTTCCTTCTTATAAGTTGACTATCTCAGGTACTTTGTCACAATAACAAAAAGCCTTCCAACACAACTGGTCAGAGATTTGGATTGATCTTGGATTGTTACTAAATTGGATGGTGAGGTCAAGGAGACCACAGTTTGGAGCACCTACTGTGTGTCATCCCTTCACAACTGCCCCACTCTGTGACATGAACAGAGGAGAAAATGAGCCTCAAAAGAGTGAAGCAAAACACTAGCCAGGTTGGCCTAGGGGCCCACATCTTCAGATCCCAGCACAGTCTCTTCTCCAGTTTGGTGGGGACAGAGCTTAGGGTCAGAGATCTCAGATCCAGGAACCAGCCTGTGTGATCAGTTTACCAAGCTGGAGCGAGCAGGGCCCCTGCAGGTATCTCAGGTGAGAACAGCTGTTACCCTGGCTCAGCTTGAATGTAGCAGATTCATTTATTAATTCAGACTGTTGGAAAACCAAGTCATAGAGTAGCAGCCATTGTCAAGTGCCCACTGTGTGCCAGGAACTTATATCATGTCTTCATCTGAAATGGGAATGACAATGAAGTTGTCCCCAGCTCTCCAGGTTGACTAGGTATCCAACAAGCCATGGACTCACTTGGCATGGAGAGCATACTCTATCAGCCCTTGAGAAATGTCACTGTTATTACCTTTATCGTAATTATTTTCACCTTCCTCACAACAATCTCATAAGGTACGAATGGCCAGTGCTTCTCTATTGCTCAGGAGGGTGGCTCAGGGAGATGACACACCCCAGGGCCCTGAGTTACAGCCAGGTTTCTCACCAGGCTGGCTCAGTTCAATCCCTGTGCTCACTCCACTCTCAGTGGTAGAGGTCAGGACATAAAATGAAGGTTGAGGACAAGCAGGCAGAAGACAGCCAGGCTTGGGGTGAAGTGTATATGGTGTGAGGGTCATTTACTGGGTGAAGGGCCTTTGAATGGCAATTGCAGAGGGAACTTGGACACACACGGTGGGCTGCAGCTGAGGGTGTGGTCCCTGTGCTGGGGCCAGGCTCAGGCCACGCCCAGCACCTAGAGGAACAGAAGTGGCCACAGAGCAGGGAGGCTGGACCCAGTGCTCAGGACTCCAGGCAGGGTCGGCCCTCTGAGGGACTGTCTCTCTGCACTTGGGTGTTGGGAACCTAGAAAGGGTAAAGCAGCATTGATGGACCACATTCATGATTCATCTTCATTCCATTTAACTCTAGTGTTAAATTGCAATGAATCAAAGGTAGAAGTTGAGGGCTGGGGATGTGGCTCAAGCGGTAGTGCGCTCGCCTGGCATGCGTGCGGCCCAGGTTCAACCCTCAGCACCACATACAAACAAAGATGTTGCGTCCACCGAAAACTAAAAAAAAAATAAATAAATATTTAAAATAATTCTCTCTCTCTCTCTCTCTCTCTCTCTCTCTCTCTCTCTCTTAAAAAAAAAAAAAAGGTAGAAGTTGAGGGTGCCATCTGAGCCCGTTTCATAAAGTGCTCAGAAAGAAGACAGAGTGTCCCATCCCTGCTTCCCTTTCAGCCACCCTTGGCCTGGGCTGTCTATGCCACCCTTCCCTGACATCACCATGTGTGTAGGCAGCAACCAGATGAGAGAGGCAGTTGCAATGGTGGAAGTTCAGGTTCTGCGGTTGGAGCACCCTGGCTTAGAGCCTGGCTCTGTGACCTGCAGAAAGTGTGTTTACATCCATCCCTAAGCCCCTGCTGCCCCTTCTAAAACAATGCCAAGCTCTCAAGGTTAATTAAGGTTCAAGTGAGAACGGTGGAACCACTTAGTGTACAGGCTGCACTTAGTAAGCACTTGATGAATATTATTGTCTTTGTCATTGTCTTACTTCATTTGGACTGATATAATAAAACCTCATAGACTGTGACTTTCAAAATCAAGGTGTTGGCAGATCCGGTGTCTGGTGAGGACCTACTTTCTGGTTCATAGACTTTGACTTCTCACTGTAACGTCGCATGGCAAAAAGAAAAAAGAAGTCTCTGAGTCCTCTTTTTTAAATTTAACTTCTCTTTATGTTAGAGCATTATAGTTACACATAGTAGTTGGGTTCAGCTTGATAAAATCGTACCTGCATGGAATTCAAACATTTCAATTCATGTGCCCCCACTTTTCCTTTCCCTCCTTCCTCCCTTCATTACCCTACTCTGCTAATCTTACTCAGCCATAAAGAAGAATGGATTATGGCATTTTCTGGTAAATGAATGGAAATGGAGAATATCATGCTAAGTGAAATGAGCCATTCTCAGAAAATCAAGGATTGAATATTTTCCTCTCATTTATGGAAGTTAGAGCAAAATAGGGGAAAGAAGGAGGGGAAGATTGAATATCATAAAGGCACAGAAAGAAACAGTAGAGTAGAAGAAAAAGATCAAAAAAGAAGGAGAGGAGATGGGAAAGGGGATGAAATGTGGAACCAATTTTTTAAAATCATGCTATGTGCATATATAGATATACCACAGGGAATTTCACCTTTATGTATAAGTAGAACCAATCAAAAATAAATATTTGAGTGAAAGAGAAACTCCATTGTGTATATATACCACAATTTACTAAACCATTCATCTATTGACAGGCATCTGAGTTGCTTCCATAATTCGGCTGTTGTGAATTGTACTACTATAAACGTTGAGGTGGCTATATCGCTGTAACATGGTAATTTTAGTTGTTTTGGATAAATACTGAGGAATGGGATAGCTGGGTCATAGGGTGGTTCCATTCCTAGTTTTTTGAGGAGTTTCCATACTGCTTTCCAGAATGGTTGTACAGTCTGCAATCCCAACAATGTCGGAGTGTACCTTTTCCCCCCACAACCTTGCTGGTATTTATTATCATTCAACTTCTTGGTGACCGCTATTTTGTCAGTCCTCTTTTATAAGGGGCACTAATCCTATTCATGAGGGCTTCATTCCAGTGACTTAATCATCTCCCACAGGCCTCATCTTTTAATATCAATCATTGCAGGGGTGAGCGTTTCAAACTAGGGATTCTAGGGAGACTTAAACATTCAGCCATAGCTGTCATCATCATCATCATCATCCTTACAACAGCACTGTGAGGTTTCCTCATAAGACGTCCTTAGTTTCCCCATCTGCAAAATGGGAATGGTGCCAACTACTGCAGAGTGTGGCTTTCAGGATTCAGTGAGAGGACACAATAGTGTCGTGCTTGGCACAGAACAGGCTTTCCCTCCTCCTCCTCCTGTCAGCCACCTGCATTGGGCTGGTTGTTCCAATGACCTAATTCACTGGAGCCCTCAGCCTTTCTGGAGGATTCCCCGGACAATAAGGTCCTGAGACCCAGAGTCAGGCTGAGGAGGCGTTGATACTTTCCATGAACCTTGGGAACGAGGGTAAGGTCAAGTTGTCAGCCAGGGAGAGAAATAACAGGTCACACAGCTCTCTGTGCCACAGGATCTCCCTCTCACTCTTGTACCCACTCTGAAGGCACAGATGGTTTGATTTCCACTTTGCAGATGGGGAAAGTGATGTAAGTGACCAGTCTAGGTCACACAGCACATCTCTCATGGGCTTGGTACTTCCTGCCTCCTTCCATAGCTGCCTATCATCCAGTGCTGGATGGTGATGAGGCAGTGGAGGGAGGGGGAACAATCAGTCCACCCGGGTACCATGGATGGACATCTGGAGGCTCACTGGTTTGAGAAAGTCTGCTATGTCCATGGTCTGGTGGGCCTGGGGGCCTGGAGAGAAGCAGGCAGTGAGAAGAGCCAACCTTCTCGAAACCTCAGGTTGTTTCCAATGCCTCCTTCTGCTCACAGTCAGGATTGGCTCTTGAGAGTTCCAAACTACTTTAGTATTTTGCAAGTCAGTCTCAGGGCTCTGTGAATAGGCTTAGATGGGAGCTTTGAGAGGATCTGTTTCAGGCCACCCACCCATTCAATGGAGCCCCAGAAAGAAGTGACTTAGCTAAGGAGGTTGCAGCCAGTGTTCTGATAGCTGCATTAGATCATGGAGATGAGAAGTCTGGGGTCAGGATCACCCAGAGCAGAGGTCACATGAACAGGACAGGGCAGGAAATGACAGGGCAGTGAGGCTGTGGGGACATGCTAATTCTTATTCTGCTGGCACTGTCAGCACGCCTTCATGTTGTATTTTCCCTGCAACCACCCTAAGAAGTTGAGGAGACATAAGTCGCAGAGAGGCCCAAAGTCAAGCAGCTTCTTAGTGAAAGAGGCAGAATTCAAATTTGGGCCTGAATTCAAATTTGGATCTCTGGTACTGGTACTGGATTCAGCAGCATCCCCTCAAACTTTGCACTCTTCCTAGAACCTCACCATGTGACCCTTATTTAGAAATGGTCTTTGCAGATGTAATTAGCTAAGTTAATATAAGGACATACTGGGGTAGGGTGAGCTCCTGATCTGATATGGCTGGTGTCATTATAGGAAGAGGAGAGACACCAGGAGACAGGTGTATGAAGACACGGGCAAGGAAGAGCACCGCGTCACTGAAGATGAAGGCAGAGGCTGGAGTGAGGATCTCAAGGCAAGGCCAGCAACCGGCAGGAGCTGGGAGGGGTGAGGAAGCGCTCTCCTCCAGAGCTTTCAGAGGCAGCATGGCCCTGTGGACACCTTGATTTCAAAGTTCCAGCCTCCAGAGCTGTGAGACAATAAATTCCTGTTGTTTTAAGCCACCTACTTTGTGGCACTTTGTTACCGCAGCCTTAGCAAATGAATACTTCTCCTTTCCTAGGTATAGGAAGAGGAAGGATTTATGGGCATCACGGATCCCAGGTGAGGTCCTGCCAAAATCTAGACTTTGAGGACAAACTGAAGGCAGAGGTGAAGGCTGAAGGGAATACCCACTTCCTTTTCGTGAGCTCTGCGGGACACCTTACCTGCAGGATCTTGATTACCTGCTGGTTAAGTGTAGCTACTTCCATTTCAGAAATGAGGACATTGAGGTTCAGAGAAGGGAAGTCATTTCCCCCAAGTTTGTCTTCCCCTGCCCCTGGGTACAAGGAGCAAATCCACACCCCAGCTGTAGTCTCAGGGACATAGTTTACTCACTTCCCTTCTCCCAGCCTCACTCCCTTCATCCAGAAAATGGGAATAACAGTATCTGCTTTGCCGGTGGTTGTGAGGATGAAATGAGTTCATTCCTTCATTCAACGCCTATTCACGGAAGGCCTCCTCTGTGCCAGACCCTCCTAAACACACAGCAGTGAACAGCATGGACCAAGGTCTTGCTTCCAAGGAGTCAGAGTCTCCATCAGGTGCTCGGCAGTGCCAATATTTGGTAAGTGCTCAGTGGAGCCAAGTAGGATAAGAACCTAGGAATGAGCAGGATGATGCATGGAACAGGTTTGTCCTTTAAGAAGGACAGGACATATCTATCCCTGTCAGTGGTGGGGCAGCCCCTGGCCAAGGAAGGCAAAAAGTCCTTTGGGCCTGTGCCCTACGGTCTTGGGCACCCAGCAGTAGCTGCTCCCAGCTGTCTCCACGAAGCCAGCCGAACTCACTTCCCTAGGCACATCTGTGGAAGCAGCTGGAGGGGCCTCGGATCTTCTCATGGGGCCCTCCTTGCTATACTGTCCCTTCAGCTCTGCCTCCCCAGCTCAGCCCCACCCGCTTCCTGACACTGTCCCTGCCTGGGCCAGGCCTGGGCCAGGCCTGAGCCACCCTGGAGACACTCCCAGCTGTCCTGATATCCCCTCTGGCTTCTGCAGACACTTTCGGTCCCAGAGGCTTCCTCTGGGGCACTAGCCCCTCCCTGCCTTCCAGAGGTGTCCCCAGACATCACCCCTGTGCTATTCTTTTTACCCTGACAACTGTGGCATCAAATGTCAACCAAAGTCTGCTCAGCACAGGCAGGATGGGATCCTTGATAACTGTGTGGTTTGGGGGTGTCTTCCGGAGCCCCCCAAGAGGGCCCGGGAGTGACTGGGTTGGAGAGGTCTGGCTCTGCCCCAGCAAAGCTCTTCTTCCCGAACCTTGGCTTCTCTGAGCCGATGGAAGGGAGGCCACTCTCTGCTTTCACTGGGTGGGGGGTGAGGATCAGGGAACACCTCCAAATCTTGTGCAAGTGGTAGCAGCCAACCCTGAGCGTTAACTGTCTTCCAGGTGGGTTACGGAAGGGGTGGTAGGGTCCACAGCAGCTCCACCCTCAGGCCTCAGAGAAACCTGTCTTCCTGTCCTCACTTGCCCTGGATGAGCTGGGAGAGCTGGCACTGAGCACTGGGGACACGGGCTCTGGCGGGCCCTGACAGCTCAGCAGTGGCAACAACAGTGGTGGCAGGGTCTATTCTGGGAGATGGGAGGGGCCAGGAGCTGAAATAGGAGGAGGAAAAAGAGCTTGGAGGAAACAGTCCTTGAGGGCAAGGGGAGAGGCCCTGTGGCCAGGGTGGGGGTGTCTGCCAAGGCCTCCGTTCGGAGGAGTCCAGTGTCTGGGCTTTTCATGGGTGGGGGTGGACCTGAGGCTAGGATTGCGCTAGGCTAGTTTGGGGGGAGGCGTAAAACTTTGCAATGTGAGTGAGTCAAGTGGGTCAGGCACACAAAACAAGTGTGCTGAGCGAGTGTGCTGGCACTGGAATGCATGTTTAAGTACTCCAGAAGGTGTGGAAGCAAGCAGGCCTGCATGTGGAAGGAGGAGGGATGAAAGGGTAAGCAAGTGGGGACTTGTTGGTGACAGGAATGAATGTGGGAATGAGTGACAGGGAGGCTACACGGGAGCTGGAGAGCACCCGTGGGGGAAGGGAGTGGGGGCAGGGGGGCCAGAAAAACTTGGGAAGGTGTGGGATGAGGCTATGGAACTGCACCTGAGTGCAGGACGCGTGATAAGTGTGGAAGTGAGTGTGAGTGAGTGTGAGTGGATAAGAGTGTGCATGATAAGAGCAGGTGGGCGTGTGTGAGTTGAGAAGCAGGAGGGGAGATACAAACAAGGACAGTAAGAGAACCAACTAGCACTTATTGAGAGGTTGGGGCTGATAATAGACATCTTATTTCATTTTTCAAATACCCTGTGAAGGTAGCTCTATTGTGACACCCACCGATAGAGTAGAAAACGGTGGCTTGGAGCAGTTAGGCAACTTGCCCATACTTCTAATCACTATTAGACTCGTTCAAGACGATTTGTGAGCAGGAGCCAAATTGTGATTGCACACCAGTGGGTGTATTGAGTGTGTGTGTGAAGAGAGAGGGACAGAGAGAGATGAGTGTGTCAGACATGGCCCCAGAGGAGAGGCCAGGCAATAGCTGTGGACACTGGGCAAGGCAGGGCCCAACAAAGCCTGAGTCAGCTACCAGGACATCTCTGCCAACCTGGCTTCCTAGCACTGCAGTGGCAGCCTATGCCAGGGCCCCCAGCTAAGATTCCTCCCAACCCTGGTATGGCCCCAAGCAAGCTCCCATCTCATGCTTAAAGCTGGGCCAGGGCTGAAGGCTGGCAGGAGGCTTGCCTGGCCTCCAGGTTACCGAAGGGACAGCCCCTATTGTGGCCCCCCCTAGGCAGGGAGGGTACATGAGAGCTATGGAAGGGGGTCCAGCAGTGATTTCAGTCCCTTGTGGCCTTAAACAGAACCACCTGGAGGGTGTGTGTGTATATAGGGGGGCAGCCAACAGTTCCCATGCCCACCCTTGCCTTTGGGATGTGACTCAGGCAGATGCCATGCCAGGCATCTGCAAGCTGGGCCTGCTCCCACCCTGGGAGGTGAGGAGGAGCCCCTTCAGCCCCACCCACATCCTCATCCTTAGCCCTACTCTCTGGGCCCTAAACTGCAAGAAAGGAATTCTCCAGAGGACTGTCTGCTATGATTGAGGCACAGCCCTTCTACCGCCCAGAGAACTCTGCACATTCTGCCCCTTCAGGAATCAGGTATTGGCTAGAGAGATTAAGAGCTTGGGATTCTAGACCTGGTCATTCTCTCTGGGAAAGTCATCTTCCCGTTTGGCCTTAGTTTCCTGATTGGCAAAACAGGAATATTGTGCTGAAAGGATCCAGGCATTGCTAACAGAGCAGCAAGCCATCTGGGCAAGCAGGCAACAGAGTCATATGAGAGTTGGGGTTAGAGAAGTGTCAGGGTTAAGTTGATGTTTGAACTGAGTTTTGAAGAATGGGAGGGAGGCTTTCTGATGAGGGTCTTGAGAAGGGGAAAGCATTTTCTAAGCAGAGGGCATACCCCAAGAGAAGGACGGTAGGTGGAGTGGTGGCTAAAAACCTAGCCTATCACCCTATGGGATGAGGTCATGGACTGCCCAGCCTCTCAGCTAGCCTCTCCCTTCTGAGGTCATAGTGATGATCTGATTAACATCTGACTCCTCCACTCGTCTGTGTAGTATGGACCTCATTTGTGTCAGTGATTTCTTTTGCTATAGTGCCCTGGACATAACCGGGGCATCAAAAGTGCTCAATAAGTATAGGTTAAACAAATGAGAAGCTTTTCCCCAAATACTCTGAACTTTGAGGTTAGCTTGTTTCAACAGGCCTTGTGAGAACTTCCCACAGATTCTAAGACAATGGTTTCCAAAGTGTGATCCCTGGTGCATCATCTGAAAGCTTATTAGAAATGCAGTCTCTGCTCAACCCAGATCTGCAGAAACAGAAACTCAGGGGCTGGGGTCTAGCCATCTGTTTTAACAAGCTTTCCAGGATGATTCTGCTTCACGTTGAACTTTGAGAACCAGAGTTCTAAAACTACCCACAGGCACCATAAGCATCCATGAGAACCCATTTGCAGATGGAGAAGCTAGCATGTGGCAAAAGCTGGCCTAGAACCCAGGTATTCTTGAACGATTCCTTTTCCCCAGTCCAGTTCAAGGCACAAAGAAAAGGACAGGGGCCAAGGTTCTTGGAACCAAGACTTGGAAACATCAAGGGTCTAGATACAGAGGGCGGGGCATTCCTTGTGGGGGGGAAGAAGGCGGGGCCAGGGCTCTGAGTCCCGCCCCAATCCCGTTGCCCCGGGAAACCCCGGGTTGTAACAATAACCCGCTGACGCGCTTCTGGGAGGGATCCTGTCGAGTCCGTGGGCGGGGCAGTCCTTCCGCGGACCAATGGGCTCAGTCAGGTCCCGCCCCCCGCACCACCTCCCGGAGCTCCGAGCAGGGGGCGGGGTCGGACTTGCCTCTTCTCCCCTGCTCCGTAGGCGGCGCTGTGGCGTGCAGGGGCTACGATGGGGTCGCCCTGAGTTGGGAGCTCCGCGCGCCCGCCCCAGCCCGCAGGCGGGGCACCCGGGCAGGCCGAGGATTCCGCGGCCGCGGGCGAATACGCCCCGCCCCCTCCCTCGCCGGGCCCGCCCCAACCCCGTCCCCCGCCCGTCCCGAGGTGCAGCCGGCGCTGAGCGCGGCAGGCGCGGGAGCTGGCGCTGGAGCCGGAGCGGCGGCGGCGGCATTCACGGGGCGGCGGCGGCGCGGGCTCCGGCACGGGCTCGGGCTCCGGCATGGTGCAATCCAGCCTCGTCCCGGGAGAGCGGGGCCCGTGCGCGGGGCCGGCGCCCGGGGAGTGGCGGCAGCGGCGGTGGCGGTGGTGGCTGCAGGCGCAGGCAGGCGGCAGGTGCTAGAAGCGGGGCTGGGCGACGTGTGTACCCGCTGGGCTCCCGGGCCGCCGCCCCCTCACTGTCCGGGTTTGTCCTTCTTTTCGTGCTCCCCAGTGTGTCCAGCCCCCTGCCTCCGCGTCCCGGCCCATGGCGCCCCGCGGTTGAGCCGGCGCCGCCAGGGACCCCTCCCGTGGGCCTCCCCGGGGCGCGCAGATCCCGGAGCCGCCCGCCCACCCTCCGCGGAGCCTCCCTCCCCTCTACGCCCGAGTCGGGCGGGACCATGGCCGCGAAGCTGCGAGCGCATCAGGTGGACGTGGACCCGGACTTCGCGCCGCAGAGCCGGCCGCGCTCCTGTACCTGGCCCCTGCCGCAGCCCGACTTGGCCGGCGACGAGGACAGAGCTCTGGGCGCAGGGGTGGCCGAGGGCTCTGAGGACTGCGGGCCGGAGCGCCGGGCTACGGCCCCGGCAATGGCCCCAGCGCCGCCGCTGGGCGCGGAGGTCGGACCGCTGCGGAAAGCAAAGAGCTCCCGGCGGAACGCGTGGGGGAACCTGTCCTATGCCGACCTCATCACCAAAGCCATCGAGAGCGCCCCGGACAAGCGGCTCACGCTCTCGCAGATCTACGACTGGATGGTCCGCTACGTGCCCTACTTCAAGGATAAAGGCGACAGCAACAGCTCGGCAGGCTGGAAGGTGGGGGCGTCCGGCTGGGGAGGGGGCTGGGGATGCCGATTGGGGCTTCCGTAGGCTGCTAGGTGGGTCTGGTCTCCAGGCGGGCCGTCAGGAGGGGCCTCTGGGGCACCCCCAGGGGTCACGGAGTGTGTGCCCAGGGCGTGGGGCTGGCCAGCAGACAGGCAGGGGCGTGCTGGGAGCAGCTGTGTGTATGCTCCCTCTCGGGGAGGGATGCGGGGTGGGAGGTCTGGTAGGGTGACAAGGGACTGTAGCTTTGAGGCATCCCTGAGGAACATCCCCACCCCATCCTTGGGGGCATAGCAGAAGAGCGGATTCCCAGGCCACGGACATTGGGGACTTCCCTTTGCTTCCCTGAGTTTGCTTTGTACTCTTGTTTTACCCTCTCCACTAGGGCACCCTTTTTAAAGAGCTAAAATAATGACTTGGGGCCAGTGGCTGCTTTCCCTCCCAAATCTCTCCACTGCCCTTCCTGGAGCCAATCCTAGGGTGAAGAGTGCAGACCATGGGCCCACAGTTCTGTCTGGCCCCAGGAGTTCACCCTGGGGCACAAACCAGCCTGGGATGAGGAGCTTGGCAGGTGACCTGAGGTGTGAGTTCTCCATGGGGCAAATGCTGCGTGCCCTTTACCTGGGTCAGCATGGGGGACTGGTGATGACCCCTGCTGGTGCCAGGGTAGGGTGTTGAGGGCCAGGGATCTGCCCCTGTCCACCCCAGGCAGCCTGTCTTCCACCTCCCTGGCTCTCTGAGTCCAGATGCATTTAGGGGCTGGGGAAAGGTCTAGGGTACCCCAGGGAGGCCTCTGTGCTAGAGTGGAAAGGGGGGAGCCATCTTGGGAGAGTACAGGGTCCGGGCTTGATTGAATTGTGACTGCAGACCCAGCTCTCCTCTGGCCATCTTGTCTGTGCCTTTGGGTTAAAGGGGTTGGAGGGAGGTTGTGCCTAAGAGGTGAGCTGTCAGACTCTCAGTGGGAGAGGGGCCTTTGTGAGAAGGCATGCCCACATCCAGGAAGGGGGCTGTACTCTGTAGTGGCTGCCAGCAGAGTCCAAGGAAGGAGGTATGTTAGTGGACCTGGGCAGTTTTAGGTGCCCATAGCAGTATTGTAGTGATCAGGTGTCCTGACCTGGGAGCTCATGGTTCTCAGGCTTTGTACTGGCAGCTTCTCTGCATCTTGCTAGCCACAATGGGGCAGGGACATGGGCCAGAGGAATAGACCTGAATCTCCTTCCCCATCCCCTCTCTGAAACCCTTAAATTCAATCCCCACCAGAATACATCCTCCCAAGTGCACCCTGGCCTTCAGCTTTGCTCTTACTTCCCTCCCTGCTCCCCAAGCCTTTGCCCACCTTCGACTCATCCCTGTACAGACTGATATTCACTATCCTTAAGGCAGAGTTCAGATGCCTCCTCCAAGAAGCCCTCCCTAACTCTTTTTAGCTAACTTGGGACTCCCTCTCCATGCTTGCATTGGGCATTAGTCATTTGTGTTCTGTCTCATTTCCCTTTCTTATCTCACCTTTGGAAGTCAGTGACAGTATCAGCCATTCTGTGCCGACAGCACCCAGCATAGAGCCTGGCACCAAGAAGCCATTAATGATGTGCAATGAAAGAGTGAAGAGAGAAGTGGATGGTGCAGAGGATGTGTAGTTGGAATCAGTGGAGAGTCAGGTGGGCCAGAGTAGGCCAGGAGGGCTTCCTGCAGGAGGTGGAGCTCCAGCTGGGCTTGATGGATGAGGGAGGATGGGGAAAGATGGGCAGAAGGGGACCTGAGGCTGGAAGCCAGGAGAGAGCTGCAGTTCATTGAATGTCTTGGGGCCAAGCTCTGTGCAGCCACTGCATACATCTTTAATGTTCTCAGCGGTCCCTGAGGTGAGTTTTACTCTGACCATTATCAGAGGAGCACTCTTAGTCCCAGAGTGGAGGAGTTAACTGCATAAGGTCACACGCTTAGAAAATGGAAAAGCTGGACTGCAACCCAGGTGTATCTCCTTCCAGGGCCCCACAGAGCCTCTGGAACATTGTCTGCTGGCAGCCTGGGGTGAGGATGGGGGAGGTGCTGAAGGCTTTTGAGCAGGGACTAGTATAAATCCTAAAATGAGGTGGCAGTGTGCTTGAAGATAGTTTAGTCCTGTAAGTTCATTTCTCAGATGGTGAGACTGAGGCCTTGAAAGGGGATAGGACTCTCCTGAGGAGTTCAGTGACTGGCAGATCGTGGACCAGAGTCCAGGTCTCCCTCCTGCCCATTGGATGTGGTTACCACCGCACCACACTGCTAGGGGCACACTGGCTTTCCCTGAGCCTGGCTCCTGGGTTGGAGTCCTGGCAGGTCCTGGGTCCTGGGCTAGAAATTGGAGAAGGAGCCTCAGGCTTGGACCCCTGTTCTAGGCCCTGGCAGAGACCACCTAAGTACTGAAGGGGACCTGCCTCATACTATTCCTTCAGTGGCTGTCCCCTTCTGCCCCCCCCCCCCCCCCCCCGCTCCTCAGGAGGCCTCCTTTCCCTCCCATTCTTGGAGCTTTTTGCCCCTGTGCCTCTTCCCCCCCCCCCCTTCCCAGTAAATTCCTCCAGAGGACTGATGGAGGAGCTATCCCCAAGTTTCAGCTACTCCCACATTAACAGAGGCTGCAGTACACTTCAGGTGCCCAGATTTGGGCCTAGGCCCATTATTCCTTCCTCCCTTCCCCATCCCAACAAAAGCATTGAACTTGAATCCCTAGGGTGTACCAAACCCTGCATTCCATAGAGTGAGGAAATCTTCAGGGTGCATTAGGCTCAGCCAGTTCCACACCCAGGCCCTGAGTTTTATGGACAGGAAAGGCTGGGGGTGGAGCAGGGGCTCCTGGAAGGTGGGTTAGATATCCTAGGGAGCCAGGCAGGTCCTCACAGAGGAGGTAGCACTTATCTGAGCTTCCTTCACTGGGGAGGGAAGAATTTGGGTGATACTCTTTGGCAGGGTGGGGGGTGTTGAGTATACTCAAAGGCAGGGAAGTAGGATTGTACATGTTGGATTTAGGGAACATTTTAGGTGTACCAGGCTGGAACCTAGGGTCCCCCAGGCATGGCAGGGAGGTAGCATGGTAAAGGTGTGTGTGTGTGGGGGGGTGGTAGTCAGCTCAGGAAAGGCTGATGTGCTAAGCCTTCACCCTATATGATGTGGAGAGGTAGTCAAGTGTGCTGAGGACAGCAACTGGAGGAGGCAAGACCAGTAGCAGGTTCAGAACACCCAGAGTAGGCTAAAGCCTAGAGAAAGGCTGTGCTCAGTGCTGGGAATCTCACCCACGGGGCTTGTTAAGTTTCCCTTGGGTTGAAGGGTCTCAGGCCTAGGATCTGGGATTGAACAGGATGTCCCCCTCTTTCCAAGGTGCCCTAAGAGTGTGACTATCCAGATAGAGCTTGGCTATCCCTCCCTCTTGGCTCCTCCAGTTGCACTTTTCCTTAGCTCTTGACCCCTCCTGGAAGCCTTCCAGGCTGTTCTGAGTTCTGGAGCTCCTTTTACTTAGAGCTCCTGAGTTGTTCTGTCTCCTTTTGTGTTTCCTGGCTGCCAGCTCCTTTGGGAGCTCCCAGGCCAGGCCTGGGCACCTCCCATTCCTGTCCCCGGGCCCAGTGGGGAGGAGCACAGTGGATGGGGACTTCCCCTCTCCTTCAGGGAATAGAGCAGCCTGTCTGCTGAGGGGTGGGTTCAGAAGAGCTGGTGCTACCCCAGTCTGGCCCAGCCCTGCCCAGTAAGTTCCAGGTGGGAAGGGAGGGACTGATCGGAGGGTCCAGGAACAGGGTCCTGCTACAGGCTCTGAGCAGTGGTTGTGAATGTAGGGCGCCCCCTCCCTCTCCCCTCAAGCCTGCTCCAGCGGGGCTCCCTCCTCCTTTGTCCTCCGGGGATCCCCGTCCCCAAGGGCTGGTGGGGGTGCAGGAGGAGGCGGTGTGAGCCCCGATTGGGGGGGTGTCCTCACCCCCCTAGCTGCACGAGCGAGGGGCTGGCAGCTGCCCGCCTCCTGGGCACGGGCCCGTGCCAGCCGCTCCTGGCACAGTTGTTGGCACGCCCGGCAGACTCCCACGGCCACCTGCTCACACCCACCCACGAGCGCTGGCGCGCTGCGGGCCCTTCCGGCTTCCCGGGCCTCCCGGAGCCCCTCCCCCGCCGCCGGGCCGAGCCGCCACCCCAGTCCCCAGCTCCCCACGGACCCCTCGCTCGCCGCCCGCTGGGTGGCCCCCGCCTTCACCCCCACCGCGCAACTTGGGGAGCTCGGGAGGCGGGGCCGCTGGGGCCTCCGGGGTAGCCGCGCCTCGGGGGAAGGGGACCGGGAGGCAGGCAGACAGACCGACAGACAGGGTGAGGGCCCCGCCTGCCACCTGGCGCCGCTCCAGCGGGACGATGGCGGGCAGCGCCGTGCCAGGCGGTAATTGCAGACAGACTAATTTAAAGAGATGAGACGGTTATTTTTAACTCGCGTTAAGGTAATGAACAGCGCGGGGGGTTTGCGGGTTCGAAAGTTCAGCGCCCCCAACCCCCACTTTGTGCGGATCGAGGGGCCCCCTTCTCTGCACGCCCTGGGGTCTCCAGGCTCGGAACTGACTCGGGATAGGTGGGGAGGGAGGCTGAGAGCCGGAGAAGCCCTCCTGCCAGAGGGCAAGAGGGCCAGAGGGCCGGGACGCGGCATCCACTAGCCAAGCGCTGCAGTATCAGATCCTCCACACCTTGCTTCCAGGTGGGGAAATGACTTAACCTGAGGTCACACACCCAGGAAGTGGCAGACCTAGGAACTGAACCCCATTCTAACAACCCTCAAACTAGAGCTTTTTCTATGCTGATGAGTAAGACTGGGGATGGGTGGGGGCTGGAGAGAAGGGCTTGGGTTTGGACTTTGAAAGGATTGAGGACTTTTTCCATGTAGCCTACCTTCCCCTGTCATTGAGTGGCAGCCAGTGATGGCTACCACCTGGGGTCCTGGGGTCTGTGTCCTGTGAGGGCTGAGGGGGGTGGTCATGGACTGTGGCTGCAAGCCTCTGGGATGGGGGGTGCTTCAGCCGTAGGGGAGCCCCTTCTAGCCTTTCTGCTTCTATAACCTCCCAGCGGATCCTCAGGTCCTCCCCACTCCAGCTGTGGGCTGCCTCCCACTTCTAGGCAGGGTACCTGGGGATCAAGGAGGGTGGGGCATGCTAACCCTCCACCTCCAGATGGGGCTTTGGGTATCTGAAGAGGTGTGTGTGTGTTGGGGGGTGGCATGGAACCCACCGTGCCTTCTTCTCCAGCTCAGCCCCTTCCAGTGTGCTCCTGGTGACTGGGAACTCTTTGCCCCACTGCTGCCCATTCTGTTACTCAAGAGTGTCTTAAAGCTAAAAGAACAAGCTTCTTCTGCACAGCAATGGCCCATCTCCTAGAGCATCACTCAGGGTGTCCTGGTGCAACACTTTGGGGTCTCTTGGAGTCATCTGTGGGATCAGGGCTAGGTGAGAGTAGACAGAGGCCCTGTGGGGCAACCCAGGCCAGTGTTGGGCTAAAGTGAAGCTCTCTTTCCCGTTCAGGTCCTCAGTGTTGTCCTTATCTGTGTCCAGAGAGCCTTAATTCAGCCTCTGGGTCTTTCAGTGCTGTGACTTATAAACCCTCTGGTTCTAGGAGCCATGAGAGTTCACTGAGCAGAGGGGACATAGTACTGAAAGAACTTCTCATGGTAGACACATGTGGATATAGGCATGGACGATCTTGAACTTGGGACTTCTGCTTAGAGATACCTGCCCTGTCCATGACATGTACCTTGGTGGTAAGCATTCTCTCCCAATGAAGGGAGTGTTCATGGCAGTCCCAGCTGGCCCCCAAATCAGGCAGATGGGGGGGGGGTTCAGAGTGTCGGGTGAGTATTAGCTCAGGCTCCGGGGCCGGGTAGGGTGCTTAGGGGGACAGCTGGATCTGGAGTGCCCCCCTTCTCCTGGCACCCTGGTTACCATGGAGACCAACTCCTGTTTAGGAGGGTTTGGCTGTTTGCTGCCTCTCCCCACCCCCCAACCCATATGTGGAGGTGGGAGGGGGTCCAGGTGGCGTGTGGGGGAGGGGCCTCCCACACCCTCCCCCTAGGGCCTCCCTTTTTGCAGAGAGAAACCTTTCTGGTCTCTAAGGGGGGTGCCTCTTGTGGGAAGGGGAATGAAATTAAGAGATTAATGTCTGGGTGCTAGGCAGTCAGTTGAACACTTTGCCTACATACATTCTCCTGCCACCACCAAACTGCCAGGTATCCTTAATAGCCCCATTTCACAGTTGAGGAAATGGAGGCAGGAAGAGCCTGGCTTTAGATGCAGACAGATCTTTCTGTTTCTGCCACATTTCTCCACCTCCTAGTGCCAGAGCTGTCTCAGCCCCACACACCAGCCAGCCTCCTGCCTCAGGGTCTTTTCCTCCTCTAGCACCCTCCAGGGCTCCTCAGTGACCCTAGGAGCCAACCAAGCCCAAACTTCTCAGTTTGGACCCCTGGGCCCTTTCCTGGCCTGTCCAGCCCTGGCCTCCTTTCCACTTTCCCTCTGCCTCTGATGCAGGTACCCTGGATTTGCCACCTTCATACCTAACATTGGAGTTCTCATTCCATACCCACTGCCATATGCTCACTGCAGCAGCTCTCCTTGGCTGATCCCTTGGGAACACCCCTCAGAAAATAAGTGGGGTGCTTGGGTGGTTTGATTGAAGACCCACCCTCCTGATGATTCTGGAGCCCAACATGTCTCCTTGAAAGTTTCTGCTTTAAATCCTTACTAGTTCACCAACCTGGCTGATGATCAGAGGTGCCTAAAAGCTTTTTAACAACACAGGCTTCCGGTCCCCATCTCAAACTCTCTATGTCAGACTCTTAGTGGCTGGGCTCTAGAATCTATATTTTAATAAGCATGTCTGGTGACAGTTCATTCAGAAATGGTGCCTTAGATGGTGGCTTCCCAGCCTCCTGCTTGTCCCCCCTTTTCCTTATTTCCATGTGCATGAGCTTCTTCTCTAAGTAGCCTACACAAGGTTGAGCCTGCTCCTCTCCTCACTCCTTGTGGGTCCTCTAAAGATTTGAACACCATGCAGTCAGTTTCAAGGGACTGAGTCACCATCCCAGCATCTGAGCCCACCCCCATGTCCTAGAAGTCATGTTGTATAGGACAGGGATGGAAAGAATGGAGGCTTTGCCACAGCCGGGAGGGGAAAAGTGCTAGTAAATACTCAGCAAGCTGCTCTGGGACTGGAGTGGCAAAGAAACTCATAGTCACAACCCCTATCCTGCTGTCACTGAGTTGTTGAAGGAGAGAAGAGGAGCTGACACACAGCCCAAGAGCTGCCCCAGACCTCAGGTCTTGTGTGATTCCTCAGGCCTAGCCCCTAGACCCATCAAGCCTTCCAGTTACCTTCCTGTCTTCTGATCCTTGCTTTAACCACACTGGACTGTCCCAGCTCAGGATTCAGCCTGCCATGTGCTGACACAGACATTCTTTCATTTCATTTTCACAGCTAAACTGGGCATAATGCACATTACTGTAACCCCAGGAACTCAGGAGGCTGAGGCAGGAGGATCACAAGTTCGAAGCAGGCCAGCGCAGTGAGATCCTGTCTCAAGTAAAAAGTAAAGACATGGGATGTAGCTCAGTGATACAGCACTCCTGAGTTCAATCCCCAGTACCAAAAATAAAATAAAATAAAATCCCAGTCACTCTTTGATGCTGGTATTGTTACTGTCCTCACTTTGTAGATGAGGAATTCATCAGAAAGAGGCTTTAACTGCATCCTACCATGTAGCAGCAGTGGAACTCCCCACGACTAGTTCTACCCTAGCCCAGTGCCCTGGCCAGCCCATTCTAAGCTCACTTTCCTCTCCTTCCCCACCCCATCATTTTCTCTTTTGTCTTGGGGAATGGTCCTGGGTCCCCAGCTTCCTTTCCCAGAGAGTTCTCTAGGGGGAGGGACAGACCAACCTGATGTTCACTGGGATCTAAGGCTCCACCCAGTGGGCACCTGTTGTGTGGTGCTGCCTGGAGGGAACTAAACCCTGATCTTACAGGGCCTGCAGGTCAAGCTGGGGAGATAAGATGAGGACATTGACTCTGATTCAGAATAAAACTTTCTCAGGGTCAGAACACAAGGTCAGAAAGTCAGCTGTGGGTGCTTGGAGGTGGGGGAGAGGAGCCAGATAAAGAAGGTCAAACCCTAAGAACTCCTGGGGGAGCCCAGCAGGAGTCAGGAGAAGCAAGTGAGTTGCCTTTGATGGCTAGGCAAGGAGCCCACTCCAGGCTGTGAGGATAGGGATGACGGGGGAACACTCAACTCAAGGGCCATGTGGGGAGAGGACAAGCGGGAGGGAGTCTGGTCACCTGGTGTGAGCCTGGTACTGGGATGCAATGGAGAAGATGAGCCTGAGACAAGGTGGAGGCCAGAAGAGGCCAAGATGCCAACCTGAGACCTCTGCAGCACCTTTTTGGTACTTGAGACTCTCAGGTGAGACAGAACTGGATGGTTAGGAACCTGGGAGGCAAATGGCAAAAGCAGAGCCTAGTTCTACTTACCCTTTGTGGAGCCTGAGGCAGCTGAGCCTCAACTTCCTCCTCTACAGATTGGATAATAATAGGACCCTGTTCAAGCTTTGTTGTGGGGATTACAGGAAAAATACATGTCAAGTCCCTAAGAAGTCTAACCAGATGTCATTACTACTTGCTTCAGGAAAGAAAAGGAACCATCTCCCCATGTACTATGTAGGATAGCCCTCCCTGGGCTCTGACCCTGAGACACACTGCAGTCTGTGTGTGTGTGCATGCATGTGTGGGAGGAATCCCCTCCTAACACCCCACTTTCTGGTCCCTGAGCCAGGGATTGGGGATAGCCAAACTCCCTTCTGCTCTTTGATTCACTGCTTTGGAGCCTCCAGAGCCTTCCCTGCGGCTCAGGGAGGCAAGCAGAGCAGGTTTTAGGTTCCCCATTTTTACAGATGAAAAAATGATTCGTTCAAGGTCACCCTTGAGCCTATGGCTGCCTGTCCCTGGAATTTTGGCTCATCTTTGCCCCACTGGCAGGCTGTGTGACCTTGGGCACAGCCCTTCCCTCTCTGGCTCCCAGTTCCCCTCCCCCAACACTCTAGGAAGCTGTGAGGCCTCCTCCTACTCCCTCTGTGCCCTCCCCTGTCCTCAGCTGGCCTTGCCACCTCCTCCTTTTGTAACCTGAGCTGGGCTGTGGGGGAAGGGGCTTGCCCTCAGCCAGAGGCACCTGCCAGCTGAGCAGATGTGAGGGGATGAAGGCCCCTGGAGGAAAGAGAGAGCGCCTAGTCTGCAAGGCCAAGGCCAGGCTGGGCAGGCTACATGCAGCACATCCAGCCCTGGCCGCTGGCCTCTGCCCCTGAGCCTGCCCTGAGTACTTATCCATTTTCAGCAGACCATCATGGCACGCCAACATGTCCTGAAGGACCTCCGAGTCTCCAGAAGAAGACAGATGGCAGATGAGGCTTGTGCTGTGGTCTGGGTGGGCTGCCCTGGGTTCCAGGAGCCCCCCTGGAATGGGGACAAGGGCCATGGGCCGCTCCTGGGGGCAAGGCCAGTGCCTGTGCGGGTGGCCGTGCCCCTGGGAGAGCAGATGGTTCTTTTGGCATTGTGCCTACTCCTCCTCTTTCCCCTAGGAGCCAGCCTGCAGGGCTGGGGCACAGCTGCTGGGCCCTCCCCAGAGCCAGGCCTAAGGCAGGGATGGGTGAGGTCAGCGCAGCTGCTCCCAGGGCCTGGGGCAGGGGAGGGAGGTTCTGTCTGCAGGAAGGGTGGGGCTGTGTTTGAGAGGAGCACCCGGGAGGGGTCTAAAGTTTTGGCTTTGCCTTTAGGGGTTCTGGTTTAACCCTGGGTTAAATGGTGAAAGGTCTGTAGAGCAGTGCTGAGCCAGTGGGGGCAGTCCCTGCCCTTGGAGTTCCACAGGTCTGCTCACTAGAGGTGTCTCAACATGGGAAGATGAGCAAGGGTCCTGGGGACGATTTCGCAAATTCTTGCACCACCACTCACACTATGTGACGTCAGTTTCTCACCTGTAAAGTGGGGATAATAAACCAATTCAGAGGGTTATTACTCAGTAAGATGGTGATTGTTGGGTGCCAGTGCAAGATCCATGATAAAGCTTCAATAAATGCTAGTCCTTTCTCCCTTCACCTTGCTGCGGAAAGATAGTGAGGCCCAGGGGAAACTAGGAGACAGGAGGTTCAGGTAGGACCCTAGCAGGGGAGGGGGGGTGGCAGGGCCTGGAACACTGGCCTGAAATTTCCTGAACAGAACCTGCACAGAAATGCCAGGCCTGGGGCTGGGGATGTGGCTCAAGAGGTAGCGCCCTCGCCTGGCATGCGTGCGGCCCGGGTTCGATCCTCAGCACCACATACCAACAAAGATGTTGTGTCTGCCGAGAACTAAAAAATAAATATTAAAAAAAAAAAAGAAAAAAAAAAAAAAAAAGAAAGAAATGCCAGGCCTGAGTGGTTCACGGCTGCTGAGGGCTCCATCCTGTTGACTGCCTGTGAGCCAAGGGTTGCCCCATGAAGTTCAAGCATGCAGGCCAACTTGTACACAGACTCTGGCTACCAGTTAGATCTGCAGTAGCACTGCAGTGGGGCTTTCAGAGGGATGCAGAACAGAGAGAGAAGGGCAAGAATACTGGGAACAGGGTGTGCAGAAGCCCAGAGGGATGGACATCTGGGGTGGCTAGGGCCTAGATGGACCTGAAGGTTTAGGGGTGACAGGGCTGGAGGGCACCAGTGAGCTCTGGAGTGTCTATCTGGAGTTGGAACCAAGGCCATGAATAACAAGGGACCATGGGCTTTGAGAAGGGGCAAGCTTGGACTCCTGTGGCTGGCTTGCTTGCTGCCCAGGCTAGGTGTTGAGTTTCTGTCCTCACTGGGGAAGGGGGATTCGCCACAGCATTACCCTTGACCTAATGCCTGCCTTCAACATTGAGTTCCTCATAGACCTGGCTGCCCCTCTGTGTTCTGCTGCTGATCCTCAGCCCACTCACTTGTAGGCACCATGGCCGAATGCCTCCATCTGCCCTTTACCCCTCTTGCACTGCAGACCCTTGTGCCAAGGATTTGCACATGGCCTCAGGACCCTGAGGTCATCCATGTTACCCTTTCTGCTGAAGTCTGTCTGGACTGAGCAGCTTCACCCAGGCAGCAGGACAAGGGACATTCAGGGAGTTGTGACAGATGTATGTTCCTGGACCAGGCTGGGTTCCCAGAGTGGGATGAAGGGCAAGGAGTGGAATGGATAAGATTCTTGACATGTGAGATTCCCCTGTGGCTATTGGGGTTGTTGTCCCCTATACAGGGGAGGCCTAAGGTCACTTAGGTGAAGCTGGGATTTCCACCCCCCACCTTTGACCTCTTTTTTTTAAAATATTTTTTTCATTGTAGTTGGACACAATTCCTTCCTTCCTTCCTTCCTTCCTCCCTCCCTCCCTCCCTCCCTCCCTCCCTCCCTCTGAGGATCGAACCCAGCTCCTCGCACATGCTAGGCGAGGGCTCTACCGCTGAGCCACAACCCCAGCCCCTCACCTCTCTTCATGCAGGGAGGGAGGGAAGGAGAGAAAAAGAAGATGGGCATCCTGGAGGGGGCCAGACTTCTCTCACTAGCCCCACGGTGTTTGTATTCTGGGGAAGCACTAAAGAGAGGAGCTGAGTCACGGTCCCTATCGGGCAGGCAGGGTTAACATCCTGAGGGAGGGGCTGGGCAGAGACTTTGTGATTGAACATGGAGAGGCATCTGTACCTGACCTCTCAGACTTGGGCGGTTGGATACAAGACTTAAGTCTGAACTTGGGAGGACCCTAGAAGCCCCTGGGTCCCAGGGAGGCAAGGAAGTAGCACAGGCATGGTGGTGAGTAGGGACATAATGCTTGTATCTGGTAAAAGCCAAGAGAGCTTGGGCTCCAGAGCCAAGGCCACTGGGTGGGCAGCAGAGCAGAGTGCCCCCTGCCACATTGGGAGATGGGGCGGGAAGATCCCTGGCTTTGGCACTCAGCAGCAGCCCAGAGATCCAAAGTTGGCTCTGTCACTTTCCAGCTTGAAAGCCTCAGGAGTCATCTAACCCACCCAAACCTCAGTTTCCCCCTTGTAAAATATCAGTCCCTGCTCGCAGGACGGTTACCAGGATAAAAGAAGCTGGCCTATGTCTGGCATGTGGCAGGTGGTGCCTTTCTACAGCCTCAGTATTGGAAGCACATGCCAGTGGTGTGCTGGAGCTGGCTCACACTGCCTCATGGAGCTGATCGGGCACAGTTCTTCCTGGTTCCACACTTGGCGACATCATGCTGGCAGCTTCCAATGGGCAAAGATAGTAATATCTACACCACAGAAATCAGCAAAAGCTACAAATCACATCAAGTGGGTTTCCCCCCTGCCCATGGAGAGCTGTTATGTATTTGCCAGCACGTAAATGTGCACCCAGGAATGGTAACCTTCCCTGCACCCCGGCCCAGGATCACAGAATCAAAAGATAGCACAGAGAGCATAGGAGTGCATGGGAGTCCATGTCCCAGAATTCTTCCTGTGGGCCCTCTTTAGTTCAACTGGAGACAAAACAGGAGGTGAGGCAGTAGTGGGGGCTCTGGCTAGGCCAAGCAACCTAGAACACAATCTATGGTCCCTTCTGGGCCCGGAAAAGTTGGATACAGTTATAGCACCAGACAGCTCCCTACAGGCAGGCAGGGGACAGAGGATGGGGACCTCTTTTCTCTCCACAGCTCCTCCCACCCCCAGAGATCTGGCAAGCCCTGGCTGGAGAAGTGAGATTGGATGAGGTTGAGCTGTCAGAGAATGAAGCTGTGCTGGGAGGAGAAATGAGGCTGTACTGGAAGATAAACGAGGTTGTACTGTGAGGGGCTGAGGTGGTACTTGGAGGCAAGGTGAGGCTGCATTATGAGATAAATGAGGCTGTACTGTCAGGGGATGAAGTGTACTTGTCGGAGAGATGATGTCCTGCTGGATCAGTCGGGTTGCACCATCAGAGAACACAGCCACACCACAGGAGGAAGGCGCGCGTGTGACTTCCAGGATAAATGAGGGTGTCCTGCTGGATAAATGAGGGGGCCCGTCAGGTGAATGAAGTGCTGTTAGCAAATGAGGTTGTACTTGCTGGATAAATGGGACTGGTGTGCTGGATAAATGGGGCTGTGCTGTCAGATGAATGCATTACCGCTCGTGGGCGAAGGGTGTCCTGGGAATAGATGAGGGTGTCCTGCCCGATAGATGAGCTGCCGCCATCAAATGGATCAGACCCTGTCCGTGAGAGAAGTACTGTGGGCAAGGTCGAGGTGGTTCTGTCTCTGCTGGGGCTCCTGGGGTGCCTTCTGGCGCATGTAGAGACCTCGGTGTGAGCACACCTGGGTCAGCATGGGGAGCAGGGTGGGGGCTGGGGAGGGCAGCTGCCTGCGCACATGCTAGGCCCTCTGGAGCTCTTCTGCCCGAGGCTCCTTTGGTACTATAGTTCATGACCTGCTCCACCTCCCTGCTTGTTCCTCATTCTGTCCTATATTCTATTCTCAGCCCAGTTTGAAAAAGCCCTACTATGCGCCTGCCAAGGCAGTCTCATTTAATTCCCCTTACAACACAGTATTCTCTCTCTCTCTCTCTTTCTCTCTCTCTCACATCCATGCATGCATTCATTCCACAAACTTTTAAGTGCTTAAAGTATGTGCCAAACATATGGGGTACAGTTTTTTTTTAAAAAAAGGACAAAAACAGTACCCTCATGAAAGTTATATTCCAATATAAGGACAACCAGACAGCTGTCCTTGATTGAAAGAAGATAAATAAATTATGTATAGGTTGAGTATCCCTTATCTGAAATGCTTGGGACCAAAAGTGTTTCAGACTTCAGAGTTTTTCAGCTTTGGGAATATTTACATAGACTTTACCAGTTGAGTATCCTTAATCCAAAAATCTGAAAGCCAAAAGGCTCCAAAATCTGAAACTTTTTGAGTACCATGACACTTGAAAAGTTTCAGAATTTGGAGCACTTCAGATTTAGGATATTTGGATTAGGAATTTTCAACCAAATATTTAGATAGTGATAATTACTTTAGAAAAATTTAGAGTAGGGTAAGGACGCCAAGAAATGGCAGGGGAGAGCAGCAGTATTTGAGTGGTCAAGAGAGACCTCATTTCGGAAGGTGCCATCTGAACTTGAAGGAAATGAGAGATCTCTGCGGACATCTGTGGAAAGGTGGGATCCTGTCTGGCCAGCTCAAGGGACAGGAGGAGTGATGGAGCAAGACACTTGAGAAGTCATGGAGGATCTGTGGGTCTGAATAAGATGGAGACTGTGGGAGGGATCTGGGGAGGACTGGACATGATCTCAGTTATGGAAAGGACCATTCCAGCTGCTGCAGTGCAGTGAATGAGGAAGCAGGTGGCTGCTGGAGAGATTGGAACTTCAGAGCATCTTGCCCCTGGGTTGCACTGTTCATGGGTGTTGGAGCTGACACCAGGTCTTATGCACTTTGCCCTGTACCAGCTTCACCAGCCTCCTCTCACTGGTGGGTGAGGCTCCTGGGGGCTGTTCTTCCTGGCCCAGGTTCTGAAGGAGAATGGGATGTGCATGGGATATCATCCACTGTCCCTTTTCCTCTGCCCCCAGCTGGCCTCCCTGGGTCCTTGAGTGAGGGAGGTCCTGTCTCCCATCAGAGCATGGACCAGATCTGGACGTAGGTGTGGGAGATATGAGGCCCCAGAAGCTGGGCCCAGCTCTGGGCACCAGGGGAGCCCGGGCATGCCAGGGCTGTGGCTGTGGTGGTGGGTTGCTAGGCAACTCCAAGAGGGAGCCCTGGTTACTGCTGCCTGGCAGAGGCATCTTCCTCCTCTACCTCCCTCACCTCCTCCATGGCCTCTGGCCTCCCAGGAGGCCTTGTGTGAGAGCCAGAGTTGTGATCAGTGCTTGCCACTGGATCTTGGCTGGGAGCTCTGATTGGTACCAGGTAGCTGGGCCCTGAGGAGCCACACTGGGATGCAGGGCCCTGGCTTCTCTCATGGGGCACAAACCAAGGGCAAAGCCCAGCTCAGCAGTCAGAGGTCTAGATCCTTAACTTACCTCTGAAGCATCTCCCTGCATGACCCTGGTCAGTACCAGGCACCCCTCTAGGCTTCAGCTGCTCCATCCATCTGGGCTGCAGGATCCCTCCCCAAGGGCCTCATTTTCTGAGAGAGAGGGTGCTGAGTGGGCAAGGCTCCAGGCTAACCCTCCCACCCGCACTGACTTGAGTATGTAACACTTAAGTTTTGCATTAAATTTCACTTACGAAAGAATTCCATTGCTTTAAGAAAAATGTTTGAAAACCTCTGGACTGGATGATACCAAGGATTTTTGGTGTCAAACTGAAATCCCCAGAAAGGTCCCCAGAGTACCACTGGCCTGTGTCATCATTGTATAGGTAGGAAAACTGAATCCTGGATGGGAGGAGAAAGTCAAGCTTGAAGGAAGGGGAGGAGCACCGAGGTGGGGGTCAGGCTCACATCCTTATTCCAACAACAGGTCCTGGTCCACTTTGGGCAAGTTCTTTCTTTTCCCTGGGTTGGACCAGCCATGGTGTCAGGCTTGGGCTTGACCTATCAGGTACTTGGCTGGGTAGGGGACCAAGGGGAGAAGGATGCAAATCTTTGTAGGCTTGGAGCATGTCTTGAGTAATCTGAAATATTTTGATTCTACAGAAAATGGAGGTCTGGGAAATAGCTCAGGGGTAGAGCGCTTGTCTAGCATTTGTGAGATTCTAGGTTTGAACCCCAGCACTGAGAAAGACAGAGGAACAATAACATGTAGATCTACTGCCCCATACCCTCTGCACTTAGGCCCACAGACATGTAGGGATAGTTTACATGGAAAGTTTGAGGAGCACTGGGATACTAGCTTCCTAAGATTCTTTAGGAATTCCCTGACACCACTTCCCTGTCCCACGCAGAATGTTATATCCTTTAGACTCAGTAATACCAACATGAAATCAAAATCTGGCCTGTGCTTACCAAGCTGTGTGACTTTGGCCGTCACTCAGAGTCTCTGAGCCTACTCTTCTCATGTTGGGGTAGGGATCCCAATCCATGATTCTGGAGTCTTACGTAATAAAGTGAGATAAGTACTGGCTGGGCTGAACAGGCTGGTGCTGCCCATGTGCTGGTACCTGATGGTGTCCTTCCTCTCCCCACCCCCCAGTGTTTTGAGCTGGGCTGGCAAATAATGACATTGATAAAGAGGTGTTACCTGATGGACCTCCAGCTGGAGAAGTGGAGAGGTGGGAGGTGGAGCCTCCAGCAAGCTGACAGTTCTTTGGGGAAAAGAACTGAGGCCTCCTGAGGACCCTGAACACAGGTGTGGGGGAGGGGCCTGGGAGCCAGGTGTGGGGGCGGGACAGGAAGGGGGTATCTACTTGAGGGAACAGGGATCCCTGGGGTCCAGTTCCCCTCCTCTCCAAGCCCCAGAAGAAGCCAGGCAGGGCAAGCCTGGCAAGCCCCAGCTGTTGTCTCCCAACCCAAAAGTGCTAGAGACAGGGAGCCTGGGGCCCTGAAGAGTCAGTCAGGACCTGGAGCTGGGGGAGCAGTGGGTGGAAGGTGCCCTGGCAGCAGGAAGGACCTCCTGGAGACCGGTGGAGAGGAGGCAGGAGGGAGTACCCTCACAGAGCAGTGGCTGTGAGTGTAACTGGGAAGATTAAAGGATTACAAGCAAGTCTTCGACCTGGGCAGAGTCGGGGTACCCAGCATCACTGCCTAGCTGTGGTATTATGGGCAAGTTAATCGTGCCTCTGGGCCTCTGTTGCCTGATAGATGAAGTGAGGGAATGTCAGCTTTCTAAGAGTGGTTGGTGCCTAGAACAGCTTCGCTCAGGACAGGATGTGAAGGAGATGGAAACAGAGCAGGTCTGTTGAGTGGTCTAAGAGGTCAGATCTTCTGGCCAGAGTGAAAGATTTAATCAACATCTTTGAGTACCTGGAGTGTTCACCCAACACTGAACCCCAGATTAGTTCATGTAATGATCTAACAGCCTTATGAGGTAGTTATGACTGTGGCCCATTTTTTTTTTTTTTAGAGTGCTCAGAGATTGATACATAGCTATGGTCACACAGCTAGGTGGTCAAAAACCTGGCTTCCCGCCCTGCCCTCTGATAGCCAAGGTCATGCTGTTTCCAAAGCAGTGGCCAAACCCAGGTGGGAGGCCCATGCTACTTCAGATTCCTATGGGAGCCAGGCCAGTGGAGCTCTGGACTCCACCATCCCAGGACAGGTCTGGCCAAAGCAGGCAGAGACCTGGGGAGCCCTGTAGACTGGCACAGCAGAAATGAAGAAGAGAATAAGGGCAAGGGCAACAAAGGTGAAGCCACAGAGGTACCCAGGGACGGCAGAAAGGGCTTTGGAGCCTTTAAGTCACTTCACTTCTCTGAGCCCAGGTCTTCTTGACTGTAAATGGGGAGTATGTAGGCATTGTGCACAGGACCCACTAGAAAGCGGCTCTGAGGGCAGAGCTGAGGCAGGTGGATCAAGAGGGGTGGGCAGGCAAGTGAACTGGGGTGACCTGAAGAAAGGCACTGAGCAGGAGTAGGTCCTGAGGCTTCCATGGCCAAATGTTGTCCTTTGTAGGACCCAGTCTCTTTGGAGTTCAGAGGAGCTGGGGGAAATCTCTGAAAAGTCTTAGGCCTACATCCTGGTTGGGGACCCCCAGCTATTCTGCTTTGGCTGGCCAGGCTGTCCCAGCAGTCCCAGCAAAGGGTTAACAGTCTTCTCTACCTGCAGTTGCATTTTAAAGACACGAAATTAAAGCAGGTAATTTATTCTCCCCACACACGAAAGAGCAATTAGTTCTAAACAGGGCTTAATCAGTCACCGCGAGATTGATTTCTGGAGCCCTGGGTTTTCGGGCTCCTGGCACCATGCCAGACTTGGGAGGGAGGGGGCGGACAAATGAGCCGCGGCGGCATGAGCCCTTACATAATCTGCTGGAGGTTGGGGTGGGGGGACTGACAGCTTGACTAGCCCCGCGAGGGGCTTGGCTGTGTTGGGGAAGAGGGGGATTCCGCAAGCACCCAGTAACCCTCAGCTCCTGGAAAAGGCTAGGCCCAGAGCTCCAGTCCCACCCTCTGGGCAGTGTCTGGGGGTAGAAGGGTGTGATTAAGGGTAGAGGCTGGGTATTCTGGGTTTGTCCGACCTGATACTTACACCTGCACCCCTTCTTCTCCCAACCCCTGCACCCCGTTATTTCCCTTCCTCTCCCTACTTCTCCATTCTCTCACTTTTTTCGACGCCCCATTCCCATCATTCCCTCCTTTTCCCATGGCCTTCTCGCTTCCCATTTCCCTACCCATGCCCTTGTCTCTGGCCACAGAACTCCATCCGGCACAACCTGTCGTTGCACACCCGTTTCATCCGCGTGCAGAACGAGGGCACTGGCAAAAGTTCCTGGTGGATGCTGAATCCTGAGGGTGGAAAGACGGGAAAGACCCCGCGGCGCCGGGCTGTGTCCATGGACAACGGGGCCAAGTTCCTTCGCATCAAGGGCAAGGCAAGTAAGAAGAAGCAGCTGCAGGCGCCCGAGCGAAGCCCCGACGACAGCCCTCCGGGCGCGCCTGTCCCTGGGCCTGTGCCTGTCGCGGCCAAGTGGGCTGCCAGCCCGGCCTCGCACGCCAGCGACGACTACGAGGCGTGGGCCGACTTCCGCGGCAGCGGGAGACCCCTGCTTGGGGAGGCTGCCGAGTTGGAGGACGACGAGGCCCTGGAGGCCCTGGCGCCGTCATCGCCGCTCATGTACCCGAGCCCTGCGAGCGCGCTCTCGCCGGCGTTGGGTGCGCGCTGCCCGGGGGAGCTGCCACGCCTGGCAGAGCTGGGAGGCCCGTTAGGCCTGCACGGCGGCGGCGGTGGCGCGGGGCTGCCGGAGGCCCTGCTGGACGGCGCGCAGGACGCGTTCGGGCCTCGGGCCCGCGCCGGGACGCCTGCCTACTTCGGCGGCTGCAAAGGCGGTGCCTATGGCGGGGGAGGGGGTTACGGGCCGCCAGCGCTGGGCGCGCTGCGGCGCCTGCCTATGCAGACCATCCAGGAGAACAAGCAGGCCAGCTTCGCGCCGGCCGCCGCGCCCTTCCGTCCCGGAGCGCTGCCCACCCTGCTGCCGCCGCCGCCGCCCGCGCCGAGGCCCAGCCCGGTGCTGGGCGCGCCCGGGGAGATGGCGCTGGCAGGTGCGGCAGCCGCCTACCCCGGCAAGGGGGCGGCCCCGTACGCGCCGCCGGCGCCCTCGCGCAGTGCCTTAGCCCACCCCATCAGCCTTATGACGCTGCCCGGAGACGCGGGCGCCACAGGCCTGGCACCACCCGGCCATGCCGCCGCCTTTGGGGGCCCGCCCGGTGGCCTCCTACTGGACGCGCTGCCCGGGCCATATGCGGCCGCAGCCGCCGGGCCGTTGGGTGCCGCGCCCGACCGATTCCCGGCGGACCTGGACCTCGACATGTTCAGCGGGAGTCTTGAGTGTGACGTCGAGTCCATCATCCTCAACGACTTCATGGACAGCGACGAAATGGACTTCAATTTTGATTCAGCCCTGCCTCCACCGCCTCCCGGCCTGGCCGGGGCCCCGCCTCCTAACCAGAGCTGGGTTCCGGGCTGAGGACCGCCTCCTGCGTCCTGGGTGCCCGGGTCCCTTCCCCAGGGGGCCTCTGTCTTCCCATCCTGATCCCCGGGTCCCCAGCCCCAATCCAGCTCCACGGGGAGGATCCAGGAGGCAGCCCCAGCCCTGCTAAAGACATCGCTCGGTAGTTGACCACAGAGGGAAGAGAGAGGGAGGGGCTGGGGCACCCCACCTTTCCTGCCCCAATTCCTGAGACCCCCTCCCCCCGGGGCAGAAAGCCTGGGAAAGGAGGCTGAAATCTGGGCCACGTGGGAGTGGGAAGGAACATGGTGGGCCACCTGGTTTGGATGCTGGCGGGAGAGGCCAACTAGGAGATGGGGCAGGGAGCGATTCCGAATCTTCAGTTTCATTTGTGGAGCCCTTGAGGTGACGTGATGCATAGCCCACCCCACACTCTAGTTTGATTCTCAATTGACACTTTTCCCTACTGGCCTTAGCCTCACCACTGGAAGCCAGCAACCCTCTCTTGAAAACTCACTCACACCCACCTATTGCCCCCATCCCAGCAGTCCGAGGTTGCCCTCCGTAGACCCCCATCCCCATGGTTCAGCCGCTCCCTCACAATCTAGCCGCCCCCATTCCCACCCTAACCCAATGGCAGTCTGTCCCTCTCTTCAACCCCCACATCCCCAGTACTGGTCTCAGTCTCTTCAGCAGGCCTCAGCTCTGGATCCACCACCCCACCCCATCTACCACCCCTTTCTCCGTGCCAGTCCTGGCCCCTCTCCCATATTTATAAGTGTCCCGTCGGGGCGGGCGGTGGGGGCGGCGTCCCCGGTGCGTATCGTAGGCAGTGTACTGTGGCCGTGCCGTCAGCGTGTGCGTGTGCGTGTGTGCCGTGTCCAGGCCGTGTAGAGTGCATTGTACAGCATATTTTCATGAATAAAATTGTTTTAAATATTTCCCGCGCCTTGGCTAGCAGAAGGGGCGGCGGTGGTGAAGGATAATTGTAAAGGATTGTGGGGGTAAGGGCGATAAGGATCCCTGTGCCAGCCCCTACTGTGGCTTTGGTCTGGGTGCACATCAGCATTCTCAGGTGCTGGTCTGCTCAGCATACCTTGATTAAGCGCCTACTGAGTTCCTGATGCTGGCTATATGCCTTACGAAGCTCTGCACCTGTTCATGAGAACAGGTAGGGGAAGTTTCAGACCTGGGGAGATTACCCTGAATTAAGCCTTTGAGGTTGGGACAGAGGGCACAGGTATTTTCTGAGAACCTGTTCTGCCAGGCCCTGTGTTGGGTGCAGTTTTTGTCCTCGTAGATGAGAAAACAAGGTCAGAGAGGGCAAATAACTTGGGAAGGTGGGAAGAGAATCCTTTGAAGGTGCAGACTTCTGTTGAAGTCCTCTGGGATACCAGCTGTGTCACCTTGGGCACAGTTTCAACCTCTGAAGCCTTGTTTTTGTCATTTAAATCATAGCATTCATAGTAGCCCCCATCTCAAGTAAATAAGAAAGGTATATAAAGTACTCAGTACAGGTCTTGCACTCAAAAATTCCTTCAGTGATAATTAGTGAGGTCCTATTAAGTGCCATTTCTTATTTGAGGCATAGGGACTGCCACAGACAGCAGCATTGGCACAGCTCTGCCTTGAGGAACTTAGAGGCTTGTGGAGGACATGGGTAGGTAGACAACTATGGATGGTAGCTATGATGAATGGAAGAGCAGGGTCTGCTGTAGGGGGCAGTGATGAGCTGGCCCTGGAGCAGGAGCTGTCTCAGCTGAGCCTTGAAGGAAGAGTTGGTTTAGGGAAGGGAAGGGATTCAGACAGAGGGGAAAAGCCAGAGTGGAGAAAGCACGTGGCTTCCATAGGCAAAAACAGTTGAGCGTGGCTAAGGCTCAGAGGTGGAAAAATTGCTGGTGCAGGGAGGCAAATGGGCTAGAATGGGCAGCAGTGAGAGAGGCAAGGGGTGCCAATGGTGGATCGAACCAGGAGATGGGCAAGAGCAGTGGGGATGGGCAGGAAATGATGAGTTCACATGTATTTTGGATGTAGACTCATGGGAATTGGTGGTGATTGGTCCATGGGAGGTCAAGGAGAGGAGGCCGTGGTGGTAGAGTACTTGGGCAGACAAGGCCATTCCCTGACATGGGGAACATCAAGGAAGAGAGAGTCCCCCTGGGATATGGCCTGCTCATCAGCCACAGACATCCTCAATTTAAGTTACATGCTATGGGATTCCTCAGGATTTGGGAGGGAGGATGGGGGCTCAGGGACATTTCTACTGTGCAAATAGAATTCTCTGACATTGGGCAACATGTTGGCCTAGAGATGTCCACCTGGTTAGCAGGGACAGAACCCAGGAAGGCATCTGGACTGGAGAGGGAAGTCAGAGAATCGGGAATACAGAGGTTGTTGTGGGGGTGTTGGGAGTGGAGCATCGCAGAGTGGGGTGAGCAAGGAACCAGCTCTGCTCTGATGAATGCCTTAGGACCCCTTGGCACAGGAAGGAGAACCCATCCGCTGAGAAAGAGGATCCGGGGGAGATGAGAAGGAAAACAGGACACAGTGGGTCCTAGAATTTGTGAAAAGAAAATGGTCCTAGATAGGGTGCCCAGTACTTTTGCCTCCAAGAGCCTCACTTTCTTGGTCTGCAAGATGAGGCAGCAGCACTTGTCTTGAAGATTTGTTCAAGGAGCAAATAGAATTGGAATCATTGTCTGAGGTCACTACTAGCAAGGGGCAGACCAGGGCCCTGGCCCTGACTGTATACCTCCAATGCCCAGGTTCTCCTGGGGCGCCTGTGCCCCAGGCAGTGGCTGTAGGCAGGGAGCTGGACCTGCACAGGTTGAAGATCAGATCTGGGGCCTGAGACCTCAATGGTGTGCTATGTGGGTGTCCTTGCAGGGTGGGGAGCACACAGAAACCGACAGGCCCTCGCCTGGGACAGATGCCCCAGCTCTACCCCATAACCAGACTCTGAGATGGCCCAGTTGGGTCTGGACTCCATATGGGCTGTAAAGCTGCCCCCACCCTAGGCTGATGGAGGGTGGGCTGCTGTGTGCATTTGCAGGTCTGTGTGTGTCCGTGTGACCCCATATGCAGCTGTCTGTGTGGGCTCGTGTGTGTGTGTGTGTGTGTGTGTGTGTGAATGATGGTGTGTCCATCTCTGAGTGTGCCTGCACGTGTGTCTGGGGATATGCAGGCCAGGCCTGTGCTAGTGCTCTCCTGATTTCCACATGTGTACCGTGTGGCTTCCTCTGTGGGTGTGCCTGCCTGTCTTGGCACACAGCTCTCTCTCAGGAGCTGGTGTTCCCCTGCTAGGAGTGTCCTCTATGTTGTTTGTTGGAGGGGAGGGGAGGAAAACAGAGGGACTGTCCAGGCCCTGGGATCCAGCCCAGCTCATGTGTAGGAAGCAAGAGACCCCCTCAGAGTCATGACTGAGCTCTGCCTGACTCAGGTCAGTGATAATTCCAGAGACAGTTTCTGTCCTGCTGGGCCCCAACGGGAGAAAGGGGGCAACACCCCTACAGCTGGGGGTCTGCCACTGGCCCTTTGCCGCCAGCCTTGGAGCCCAGCAGACGCGCCCCCCTCTATGCCCACTCCCTGGGAGGCGTCTGACACATGATTTATTCATAAAAAGCCATTATTTGTGCCAAAGAAGAACTGAGCTGCTCGCTTTTTAAGTGCTGATAATGCTCTCAGCCTCCCAGCTCCCCCTCCCTTCTTCTCTCACCTCCTTCAGACTTCCTATCCTTTCTCCTCCTCCCATCTCTTCCCCATCCCCTCCCTTTCCCCTCTCTTTCTTTATTGTTCTCTCCACATCTCCTCGTTCCCTTCATCCTCCTTCCTTCTCTCCCTGCTCAACTACTCCCAAATCCCCTCTCTACAATCAGGGCAAGCGAGGGAGCGAGGCAGGGTCTAGGGAGGCTCAGAACCAATTGTCCCTGATTGCAAGAAGGCCTGCACCAGGTCAGGAGCCCCCCGGACACCATCCCTCAGCCTTCCTCTCTGTAGTATCATGGGAAGGCTGGGAGGAGGGAGGACAGACGGAGAAGGCGGGATGGTCTTGGAGGCTGTCCTAACCAGCTCCCCTATGCTAAGAGGTGTGACTTCAGCTTCTCATTCAATCTTTCAGGATCCCAAATGAACATTCAATCTAAGTAAAAAGAGGACACTTGCATAGCAGATTCAAAGCAAGCTCTCTAGGACCACGTTCCTGGCCAAGAATGCCTCTAAGCTCCCCCAGTGGGCATTCTAGAGCCACCATCAATCAAGTGGTGCTAAGAGAGGCTGGCATCAAGGGAGGCACCTGGGTTCTGTCACAGAGACAGGAGGCAGCAGAAAATGCTCACAGATGGCAGTTCGGACATAGACACATGCCAGGTTCTTAGAAGCAGACATCACAGATCCACGTGTGTATGCTCTCATGCTCACATGTCTGCATGTGCGCACATATGCACGTGCACACGCGTGCGGGCGCGCGCGCGCGCACACACACACACACACACACACACAGGCATGTGCCCAGCCACCACCTACTCAGGCAGATGGAGAACCCTTCCTCACCCCTTTCTGGAGTGCCCCTCCCCTGAGCACCTGCAGCGGGAGCTGCAGCTCTTTCCCCATTCAGACACCTGTTCATTAATTCCTGCATTCATTCATTCACTCCATAAACTTAACTTTTGCACCTCATCCACACCAGCCCTTGCTGGATGCTGGGGTGGCAAAAATGGATGTGATTGGCCCCAGAGAGCAGAGCTGGAGCAGAGCGGGTACTGCCGACCCTCCCTTGCAGCCGTGGGCCAGGGGTTGGGGGCCCAGCAGGCGAGGGGTTAAGTCATTTGGCATCCAGAGCTGGAGCCATTAGGCCTCCTAATTATGAAATTATCGAGGTCCTCAGGTGACTGCTAATTTCACACACACTGTTCCTCTCACGGCTAATGAACGCCCGCAGAACCCACGCCTTGTCTTTCCTGCTGAACAGTGACCTGCAGTTAATGAGCTCAGGAAGGCAGACAGGCCGCCGGCTGGGTGGGTGGGGCACCAGGCCTGAGGAGGGGGCTGCTCATCCCTCCTGCCCCTCCCAGCTGCCCTTGCTGGCTGCCAGTCCCAGGGAAGATTTCTGGACCAAAGCCCAGCCCAGAGTTTCTGCAGGACAGGCTAGGCCCAGGGATCTTCGGAGCAAGGGAAGGGTACAGATTTGGATGGTTTTAGGATCCTGGAATATCATGGAGCAGGGTGAGACTGGGGGACAGAAATGAAATGTCGATGGTGGAAAACCAATTCTACTTGATTCTGGGGCCATGTGAGAGACATGTATGGAGGGCGGGGAGAGGGGAGCACATTAGCTTGAGGGTTGGGAGTTGGGCGGGGGGTTGGAGTACAGTCATACCCTGATGCCGGGGAGGGGGATGACTTTGGGGCCGGTGGTGCTAATGAGTAATGGGAATGTCAGCTGTGAGCTGGTAATGCTATTGCTGCTGATTGTAATTTTTAAAGTCTTATTTGTTAAAATTGTTTTTTAGTTGTAGATGGACACAATATCTTTATTTATTTATTTTTAGGTGGTGCTGAGGATCAAACCCAGTGCGCACACGTGTGAGGCAAGTGCTCTACCACTGAGCTATAGCCCCGGAAATTAACAAGTAACACACACACAAAAAATTGCCCTCCAAATTTTTAAAGAAAAAAGACACACTGGTTTCAATCTTGAGTGGGGCAATGCAATCTAGGTCTAAAGGCCACATGTTCCCAAATGGCCACACAGCGGACTCTCTGAGTAGACCACCAGGAGGGCTTGAAGGCCCTGTGACCTGCCCTAGCCATGACTCACTCACCACCCAGGCCGATACCGACTGAGGGCCAGTGGGTGAATGAGGTGGGCAAGAGGGTGGGAACCATGTTCTGGGGCACAAGGGACCTCTGCTGTTGCTTTTTCCTAACCTGTGAACTTGAGTAACCCATTTCCTTCTCTGGGCCCGTTTCTGGATGTGTATGTGATAGGGTCAAACCAGAGCTGTGTCTTCACCCTGTGTTGGCAGAGGGGCAGGGCAGAGGGGTGGCCCACACCGCCTGAGGCCAGGGCCTGGAGAAGGAGCCCTCTGCTCCAAGCCTGGGTATTTATTTGTGGAGTACTTGAAGGTACACATGGCTTGGCCCTCTTGAAGCCACCTTCTCCCTCAGGAATCAGAGGGGTGACTTGGTTCCCCACAAGCTCAGTTACAGGCTATGTCCTCTGACAGCAAATTCCTGCTCTGTCACCAACTGGCACCTCCTTCTACACCTCAGTTTCCCACCTGTCAAGGGCAGGAGATAAAAATGTGAGCTCACTTTGGATATGACTCAGAGGTTACAACTGTCACCTTGTGACCCCAGTCCAACCAGACCTTTCCCAGATTTCTCTGGTTCTCTCCCCAGGTGCCCACAAGGTCTCTTTCAGGCAGCCAGCTATGTGGTGAGGCTGGGGAAAGGCGTCTGGGTGTTCCCAGGAGGGGCGGGGTGCGAGTTGGCCTGGTCTGCCCGTAGGCACGCCCTGTGTCCTGCTAGCCCTTCTTGTGTATTTTCCCTCCTCCCCACATGACAACATGGGGCACATGCCCTTGTTACTTCCACTTTACAGATGAGAAAACAGAAGATTAGACAGGTTAGGTGATGAGCCCAAAGTCACAGAGCAATGGCAAAGCCAGGCCTCAAACCCACAGCCTGAGGGCCCTTGTTATGCCTGTCCCCTGCATGTCATGCATAAGCCCATGTGCACACACACCTCTGCACACACACACACACACACACACACACACACACATACCTAGGTACACACACAGACGGAGACTCACTTGTCTCCACACTGATGCACATCCATGGACTCCTGGTGCCGAGACACACAAACCCGCACACCCACGGATGAAGCTGGACATGAACATGAGCCTCCTAAGCACGCCTGTGAACGTTCTCATGTAGGGGCCCACAGGCAGACGTGCGAAACACAGATGCATGTCTAAACACACAAGTACTGTTACCTGCACACACAAATCTATCTACCCAGGACAGTGTGTGCGCACACAGGTTCACATCCCTGTGTGCTCGGCTGCTAGCATTCACCGCGCACATGCACTGACATACGAACACAGAGGTACACGGGATTCCTTCAGAGGAGCAGCTATGCACACGCCTGTGCATAGGCGTGCACATGCTTGTGCACGTGCACAGGGGCACCCAGGCCTGGGAACCCTGGTGCAGCAAGGTGAGCAGCTTCCCTGTACTCTGGGTCTGATAGATGGCCACATCCTAAATGACTATCAAAGTGTCGTGGCGTGTGAGGCGCAAACACCAATTAGTGGGGCCTTTGAAAGCATCGGCTCGTTAGAGGGGAAGCAGAAGAGGCTGAAATTGGCATAAAACACGGCGCTATTTAACTCTCCCGGGGCGGGGGTGTGCACCGTGGAAAGGCCTTTGGGCAGAACTCCCCCTCCACTCTACACTTGTTACTGGAGAAGGACCCTCACGAGGGGCCTTGGCAAGCGGCTTTGATGCTCCTTGAAAGTTGGGGGTGGGGGACAGCCTCCTGCCAGCGCTAGGCTGGCACTGAGCGAGCGGGGGCCGCGCCAACTGGCGATCAATTTCATGCACATCGTAAACCTAAGTGCTTTCTGGAGAGTCGGGCAGATTGCACATAAAGTCCCCCTTCTGTCCCTAGCACACGGGTGGGCGGGTGAGGCAGAGGCTCACCCTGGCAGACAGACCTCCACCAGGCTGCAGGAGACCTGGGTAACCTGGTCCCCAGTAGGAGGTATCCTTGGGGACCTGGGAAGTTCTTTCAGGAGGGCTGGCACTTCTGGGGGTGGCTGGAGAGGTGAACAGTGCATGAACCTGGGGTCCTCCAGACTCTGCTACTTACTGGCAGAATGACCTTGGGCAATTAGCTTCTCTGACCCCTGGTTTCTTCATCTGTAAAGTAGGTTGCTGTGAGAATTAATTGAGCTCTCTTACCTTTGCTGTGAGGTGCATGGAGCTGAGGTCCCTATGTGCACAAGTGAGGTCACATTTACATTTATTGTTATGTGCCAGTGATCCCGGGTCAGCTCCCATGCGCTCCCTACAGAGCCTTGGACTCCGCTGCACAGCATGCTCCCTTCCGGCCAGGCTCTGGGCACTAGGCAGGGTATCTCACAGGGGCTCACAAGCCTGTCTCTCATTACAGGAGCCCACCCAGTCTTCTGTCCTGTTCCACCCAAGCTCCTGTTTTTACAGATCTGCTCTCCTTGAGCCTGTTTGGAGAAGCCTCCACACCCATCTCTCCCACCATGACGCACCCATGCCAGACTAAAGCGGTCGCCTCTGGGTGTTCTCCAAGTCCCCTGTTTGGATGTCAGAGCAATTCTGGAGTCTGAATCAAGGCCAAGGGGCAGGAGTAGGGAGGGTAGAGGGTAGAAGGATCTGTGTCGATGCTTGACTCTGTGCCTCTGTCACCCGGGGCCCTTCCACAGGAGTGTGCTTGTGATCATCTCTCAAACACTCTTATAAAATGGGTTTCTTCATCTTCTGCCCTCACCCTAATCTGGGGGCTCAGGTGCTGGATCTGGAGAAACCCTGAGCTGCCCTTGCTCCAGGAACCCAGATTGTGGAAAGTTTCAGAGCAGCTCTGAAGTCGGAATGCCTGAATCCAAATCCTGGCTTTGCTATTTACAAGTCACATGATGTTGGGTAACTTACCTTATCTCTGCCTTGACTTCCTCATCTGTAAGATGGGGACAGTTGTGTGTACCATGAGGTTATCATCGTAAGAAATAAATGAGTAAATCTAGGTAATGTGCTTGGAGCAGTATTTGACAGACAGCAGCACTATGTGAATGTAATGATTATGACACTAATATTAGGCTATTATGACCATTGTTCCTGCTTCTCCAATGCCCTTTTCAGAGGCTCAATTCTTCTTCATGTGGGGGTGCAACCTGAATCTCTACATAGGGCTACTAAAATTCATAGCTCTAGGGAAATGACTGCCACACTTTGCCAGTACCTAGAATTGTTCAGTGCCCAACTTGAACAGCTGGGTCTCCTTTTCTCCTTTTGAAATCCTGCCTAGTTAGAATATCTCATAGTCAGGTATCTTACAATGGGTCTGGCATGTAGCAGGCACTCAGGAACTGAGTGTTGGATCTTTACATTATGAAGCTTCACAACCAACCTGTGAAGTGCTAATGATTATTCTTAGACCACAGATGGGAAAAGTAGTGCTCAGAGAGGACTGCATTAGTTAGGATAAGAGAGGCTCTACTGTGGTAACAAACAACCCCTAAATCTCAATAAATGCATGCAACAAAAGTTTGTTATTTGTTTATGCCAAGTTTATGCTGTAGATTCAGGCATCTCTCCAGAGCTGGTGTCCTTCATGGGGTGACTCAGCTTTCTATGCTGCTTTGATCTTGAGGCTCCATCATCTCAAAAGAAGCTTTCATGGTTGCTGCATCAGCCAAAAAACCATGTACCAGTTCTTCTGTGGTTTGACCAAGAAGGAACCAAGCCACTTGTGTCTATAGCTCATTGGTCAGGAACAGTCACATGGACCAAAAGGAGTCTGGGACATGGAGGAGACCGTGTTAACGGGAGGAAGGTGGAGGTGACTCTGCAGAGTACCCAGGCATGGACCAGAAAAGAAGGACCTAGGAGCTTTAGGGTGAGAGGAGGGCAGGGAAGGGAGGTTGGCTTTGAAAAGGGGGAGGGCAAAATGGATTTGGACAGACAAAGAGGAGGAAGAGGGCATTCCATGTGGGAACAAAGGGTAAATAAATTCCTGAAGGTAGACAGTATACATTTCTCCAGGGCACAGTATCCTGGCCTGAACAGGTCTGTCTAGGACAATGATGAGCAGGGAGCTCAAGGTCTTTAGAGAAAGAGAAACATCTCAGAGGCAGACTAATTGCAGCCCCTAGACACCCCCATGTGGAGGTGGTGGGAGAAGGGGCTCTGAGGTGACATCCAGGCTCTGGCTCCAGAGACTGAGAGGTGGCAAGTTCAACCGTCATGCTGAGGACCCCAGGAGGAGAGGTTGAGTGTGGGGTCAGAGGGAAGGCCTGGGGGTTTGACGTTGTCATGGAACCTGCAGGGCCCACCTAGGAGGCGGAGGACAGGCATGTCCCAAGCTCAGGAGGAAGTGCTGGGCTGGAACTGAAGATGGGAGGCCTTGGGCACACAGGTGGCTCCAGAAGGCTTGGGCAGGGAGGAAGTCACTCAAGGGGAAGCAGAGAAGAGGGCCTGGGACAGAGCTCTAGAGCAGCCCTGCGAGGCAAGGGCAGGGGAGGAGTCCAGAAAGGTACCAACCAGAGGAGCGGAGACAGAGCCAAGAGGCGTCATGGAAGCAGTGGGGAGCCAAGAGGAAAGGCCAGGTCAGCTGCCCAAAGCTGTCCTGTCATCCAGATGAGGCATGGCCAAGGACAGAGTGACAAGAGGGCTGCTGGTGACCTTGGTGAGGATGGTTTCTAGGGCATGGTGGGTGTAGAAGCCAGACGTGAGTGGGCCAAGGAGCAGTGTCCAGCCAGAATACACAGCTCTCCAGAAGCTTCTCTAGAGGGCAAGGAAGGTGCGGGGGTGGGTGGAAGAGGTTGGGCTGTCAAGAGAGCATTTTTAAAAATTATTTTATTTTTATTGTTTTTAACAAGGGAGAGCCTTGGAGGTGCTGACAGCTGATTGGAAGGAGACAGGAGGAGGGAGACAGAGGTTTAGGTGGAAAGCTGTGGCTGATTCAGGGGAAATGCGGGCAGTAGGGGGCAGCAGGGAGGAGACGAGGAGGGTGGGTCCAGCAGAGCAGGGTTGGCCACCACATGGACAGTGGCAGTCATGGAGGAGGATATGGGGGTCTTGGGGAAGCAGCTGAGGCCATGGGGCCCCTGGAGACAGCGCAGGGGTGGGAGGTGGAGGTGCAGGACAGGAAGAGGGCGGCTGGCAGGAGGCATGATGGGGAGAGGGAAGACGTGCACCTAGGTCATCAGAGACAACAGGGAGAGGCAGAGACAGGAGAAGAGTTAAAAGGCCAAGATGAGGCTCAGGAGATGGGCTCCCAGGGAGCTGCCATGGGCAGGGCCAGGGAGGGACTGTAAAGAATGTGATTTTCTCAGGGGACCCTGGCTGGGTCCAGAATTGGGATCCTCCCCAATCTCAGCTAGTGCCCAGCCCACACAGGTTTCTGGTCTCTGCTTTCTGTGGCTTGGCTGGAGGCAGGAGGGGTCTGTGAAGCCCCTCCTCTATGGTGGGGGCTCCAGACTCCTCCTTCAAAGCAGGGTCCTGGGCAGAGGGGAGCCTGGTTTTCACTGGGCAGTTCAGACCTCGGGTTACCCCTAGGCAGGGGACCACTGAGAGCCGACAGGTCCAGAGAGAGGCCAGGATTGCAGCAAGGCCCCTGATTCCTACCCTCCACAACCCCAGAGTCAGGCCTGGTCGCCCCTGTGGGGCCCAGGCCACCCTGACATTCACCTAATTGTCTTCCCGCTTTGATGAGTGGCTCCGCAGAGGCGCCGCTGCGGATCAAATTAAATGTGAGCCAGGCAGGCGGCCGATGATGAGAAGGAAATACCACATTTACATAGCCCACGGCGGGGTGGGGAGGGAGACCCGGGCCCAGAGAGGAGAGACCCGGGACCCGAGGAGAGACCTGGGAGAAAGACAGAGAGATGAGGTGGGGGAGAAAGAAAGAGACAGCATCCAGGGTTGGGGGGCGGGGGAGCTGCAGGGACGTCACCCACAGCGTCCCTGTCATTTGATGAAGGGCAACTGGCAGAGGAATCACTACAGGCAAAGGCGCTTATCACCTCCAGGTAGGTGACCTCCTTCCTGCCAAGACCAGCCAGGTGACCTCAGAGGCAGGAGGGTGGTCTAAAGCCCAAGATGCAGCGGAGCCCAGCGCCTGCCCGACTCCCAGCTGGGGCTCCAAGCAGAGCCCCTCAGCCCACCCCAGTCCCACAGCTGGGCTGCAGCTGCCTCCCTAGCACAGCCCCAGTGGGTGTGGCCATGAGCTTCCCCTAGGTTCACTTGGGGACACCCTGGCTGCCCCTTCTGGGGTGTGGGAGGGGGCTGGCCCAGGAGTGTGTGAGTGTGAGTGTGAGTGTGAGCGTGTGTGAACAGATGTGACAGTGAGTCATCACGGGTGGTACCTGTATGATACCTGTGTGCAGGTGGGTGGGCTGTGACCAGGCTGGGCCCTTGGGAGGACATCTGAGAGCTAGGGTCTGGTGCAGTGCTGGTGTCCCAATCAGAATGACTGTGCCAATAGCCCTGTGTCCTAACACCACCCTGCCCAGTGAAGAGCATCGTCACAGCTGTAAACTACTCCAGGAGGTGGCCACTCTTACTCTCCCCGTGGCCAGAGTGGAGAAGTGAAAGTGGCATGGTTGGCTAGAAATGGCACAGCCCAGTCAGGAACCTAGGCTTGTCCTGCGCAAACCCTGTGGGTCTTTTTCATGTTGTTTTCTGTCTGAGTGTTTGGGCCCCTGATGAAGGTTGAGCCCTTGTGCTTAGCAGGGATTGATAAACACATTCTCATCTCTTCCTTCAGCTTCTTTAACGTATACTCTCCAGAAAGCCCCTGCCTTCCATCTTTAGCCTTGAAGGCCAACGGCTGAACATACACTGTGGGCTGGGTCCAAACCATGCCCTTACATAGGTGCCATTGTACCCCTGCTTCAGGCACCATGACAGCCTCCTTTGAAGGGTCTGGAAACTGAGGCTCACGTGCAGGAGAGAGAGGCCTCTCAGTAAGAGTTAGGCTCTGTACCCAGACCATTTGGGCTCCATCTGCCTGCCACAGACCTAGGCATCCAGGGAGGAAGAGGAGTGAAGAAGGAGAGGTGTGTGTGTGTGTGTGTGTGTGTGTGTGTGTGTGTATGACAGAGAGAGAGGAGAGTAAGCTCACACATCATGCAGGCATGTGTGAGTGTGTGCTCTGTGGCCTGAGCTTGGGACCAAGGACCCAGGTGGGAGTCCAGCAGGACACCTGGCCTTTGCCAGTCTCTGTGACCACTTTGCCTCATTGATTCCTCATAACTCTACCCGCTGGGAATTATTGGCTCCCATTTTCAGAATAAGCAAACTGAGGGTTAAAAATGGAAGGTGACAGCAAGTCATGTCAAGGCTGGTCCTAGAACCCAGGCCTCCAGAAAGATGGCTCTTTCCGGAACCCAGGCTCAGCAAGGTGGGCCCTTTCCTTGCCCCTCCTGGTGGTGCTGAGGTCTGGGCTGGGCTTGCTTTCCACCAACAAATACTTGCCCCCCACCCCCCCCCCCACCCCAGCTGCAGGGAACTAGGCCCACAAAGCACCTGCTGGCTCCACTGAGAAGCCCTTCCCCCCTCACCCACAGGGTCCAGGGTGGCTTTTACTGGGAAAATAATTAGAAATCTAATTCTTATTTCTCCCACTCCGCTAATTGTCTGTGGACAATTTGATTGTAACAGTCGTCACTGAAGCAGAAAACCCACCTTATTTCTGCCAGATAGCTTCCCTGCAATTAACACCAGCAGCGGCCTCTCCTCACCTGCAGACCCAGGGCCCCGGTGCCCTCACCTTGCTGCCTCCCGGCTGTGGCAAGGGCACATCTGGACACCAGGCCTGGCCACAGGGGATAGGGCAGAGACAGGGGTGGGAGCCCAGAGCCCAAAAGGCCAAGGCAGGAAGAGAGAGAATGAATGCTATGAATAGTTGAGCATTTGGATAAAAGAAAGAGGGGGAGATGGAGACCCAGGTTTAGAGAGAGACAAGGGCGTTGGCCAGACCCTGGAAAGAGACAATCAGGGAGAGGCAGTGAGGGAGGTTAGAGAGTGCTCCATGGGGTCAGGCTGAGGAGAGAGGATCCAGGGTCCCCAACCTAACTGTCCCCCTGCCAAGGCAAGGGACACACCTCTAAGACGAAACCAGACGGTGTGTTTAAGAGCCTGCTGCTGAGAGGTCCCCTGAGAACCCAGACTCTGGTGGGACCTGGCTGGTTAAGAAAGCAAGGAGCAGAAGGAAGGGATGGAGTCTGAGGGGCGTGGAGGGATGGGTAGGGTGACAGATCCAGGAACTGGCCAGCAGTGCTATGGCCAGGAGTCTGAGAACAAAGTAACAGGAGCCCCACAGGCTCAGCAGGACTGACCTGTTGCTCAGAGCTGTGAGGCTCTACTCTTCCTTCCCTGTGGGCACAGACCTGGGGTGGGGGCACCCTGCTCTGTTGCCCTAGTAACCCCACTTGTATATCTTCAGAGGCCCCACCCCAGGCCCCTTGCTGCTCTAGGCAGGGCTCTGGTGGTGGGTGGAAGTGGGAGCTCCAATCCACCCCAGGCCCAGCCTTGCCCATGGGGGTGCAGGCTGCAGAGCACACAGTAGGCGCCTCGGGCTGGGCTGAAGTCTAGTGCCCGGGCAGAGGCCCCCTGCCTTGGGCGCACTGCTCTCCCACACGGTCTCAGGGTGAGGGTGGCTTGCTGGTGTTCCATGTAGGGGCAGGGCAGACATCCCAGCCTTGAGAGGACCCTGAGTAGCCTCCTGGGCCTTTACCCCTGGCTTGGCCAGGGCTCTGGTCTGGCCTGGCTGCTTCTCCCTCATCACAGAGCCTAGGCTGCAGAGTGGTGGGGCCAGTGGAGGGGCGTGAGGGTGAGAAAGGGGAGCTTCCTCCCAGAGCCTCCTCCTCGGCTTCCCTGTGCTGCTTCTCAGCTCCCCCTGCTCCCCCTCCTAGGCTGTCAGGGGAGGATGGGAGACGGGGGCTCCTGTCAGTCTCAAGCTGGAGAGCTCCCCGGGCTTCATTAACATGCAAATTAGCAAGTTCTGACTGGCTGTGGCAGCTACAGGCAGCCACCCCTCCCTGCCCCAAGTGTGTGTGTGTGTGTGTGTGTGTGTGTGTGTGTGTGTGTGTCTGCAGCAGGACTGGAAGAGGGGGGAGCAGTTCTCATTGCCCTGTCTCTCTCTCACACACACACACACACACACACACACACACACACACTCAGACACGCATGCCTACAGAAAGACACACTCACCGGGAGTGCACAGACATATACAACCACCTAGCATACAGTCCTAGGGGGACACACACACGCACAAATTTCACTCACAGTGGTCATATCACACCCTGAATTCTCTCAAACAGGTGTACCCAGCCCCAATCCCTTCCAAATTCACACCGTTTCACACCCTTGCACACAATCCTGCCCAGGAACAGACCCACAAACAGCCGCACATGAATACCCACAACCCCAGCCAATCCCACATCGCACACGGGCACCTAGTCCAGGGAGAGGCAGGTGCTGAGGCTTCACTCTCAGCCTGAGTAAGGCCGCCACCACCTGGATGCCCTCCATGCCCATCCCTCCCAAGTGCCCCCCACCAGAACTGACCAAGAACAGCCCTTATGCCCGCCCACAGCCCTGCCACTGGCTCTCCAGGACAAGTTTCCCATGTTGTCTGGTCCCCCTGCTGGGACCTCCACACTTCACCCAGCCCAGGCATGACTCCGCTGGGGCCCTGCCTGGCTCTGTTTCTGGTGGGGGTCACTCTTCTGGCTGCACAAACCCAGACTTCCTGGGTGGAGCTGCCTTGCAATTGCCTGCTGATGTGTCTGCTCCACCAGGATGGGAGCTCAAGGAGGACAGGGACAGGGATGGCGTCATTCAGTCGTGTTTACTGCTCCGACCCAGCACTCAGCTCACTCTTGCCTCGCCATGCCATTTCCGCAACAGGATGGAGCTGGAGCCAGCGGCGTTAATAACATGAATGGCTAATAATCTCATGGCGTTTGCTATGTGCCACAGCACATACGCAGCCCTGTGAGGAATTTCTGTCATTGTCAATCCCATTGTTTCAGACGAGGAAACCAAGGCACGGAGGGGTGAAGATGCCTGGGCAAGATCACCCAGCCAGAACTGTGACCCGAACTCTGGCTGCCTGCTCTGAACAGCCATGCACGAGCCCTTCCTGGGACGTGGGGATGGGGCAGAGCAGCAGAAGGAAGAGAAGAGGGGGTGCCAGCACTCTGACAGGAGGAGGTGCCCACGGGGTGATCCAGGTGAGACAAGACTTCAGCCTAGCTGCCCCGCTCCTGCTGGGCCACTGGTGAATGGCCGACTGCAGTCACAGAGCAGTCCTCGTCCTCACACTGCCCAAGCCCTGGGCCTCTGTGCCCTGTTCACTGTACCCAGCATGGTGTCTGGCATAAAGTAGGCAGTCATTGTCCACTTAGGAAATGAAGGAATGAATGGATGGCCACAGAGCTTGCTCACCTCTGTGGAGTGGCCTTGTCTTTGGGCACCATTCATTCCCGTGTGGCTCCATGGGAGTTGTGGGTGGGGCTGGGCACGTGGGGCTCCCTGCTGTCCTGTCCTCTGTCTTCCCTCTTGCCATCCCCTGCTTTGGGGGTCTTTTGTCCAGTCTAGGATGTGGAGTGTGGGGACGGGTGACTCTCTCAATGCAAGCTGCACCCAACCTACCTTCCTTCCTTCTTTCATCTTAACTTAGAAGAGTATCTTTTGAACATACAATGCCAATCGTATATGCCTATTTTTCTCTTCCGATGCAGGGGTGACCCTAGTGTCTCTGCCTATGGTGAAGCAGGCTATCAATGGTTCCCCCCGAGGTGCAGAGCGTAGTGGGCTCAAGAGTAAAGTCCAATGGCCAAAGCTGGGGAAAGACCCTGGACAAAGAGTAAAGTCGTTTGGTGAGAGTGAGTGGGACAGAGAGTGGCCTGTTGGTTAATAATTCAAAATGTCATCAGGCCAGGTGTCAGCTGTTGAGCTGGGACTTGAACCCAGACCCCTCTGTTTGCCTTTTTGGATTCTCCTGAGAGAATTCTTAGTGCTGACCATTTGCTTTCAAAGTGAGAGTTATCAGGGTTTTCTTTCTCAATGTGACTTGATGCATCCTGCTCTGTCCCCTGGGATCCTACCTTTCCCAGACCCAGAGTGGGTGTCAGGTGGGGCTTGGCTGTGACCTACCCTCCCAGGCTGAAGGCCACTATTAGGTCTGTGCCTCCTGTTAGGGGGATTTTGAGCCAGGAGGAGGGTCTCAGGTCCCTGGGAGAAAAAAAAGGGCCAGATCTGCCTGGTGGGCCAGAGTCCCTGAATATCCACTGATCCTGGCCCCAAATTCTGTTGAGGTGGAACGAAGGTGCTCATGTGTGGCTCTGGCTTCTCAGCTTGGCAGCTGCGCCTGGCATCTGGCACAGAAAAGGCAGGAGTGTGGCGTCCAGCTGGGGTGGGTGCTCCAGGGGCCTGCACGCTAGGCCAGCCGGGCAGCCCTTCCCAGCCCCGGAAGCAAAGGGTTAACCTGTGGGGGAGGAGGGAGCCGCAGTCCTTTGGCTAAGGAGCCTTGTTAATTGATTCCCTCATTCCCATTTGTTCCTGCTAAAGAGAGACAGATGAGAGGGAGCCCGCCAGGCCCGTCTTGGCACCCGACAGCTTGGCTGGGCACAGCTGTGCTCATGGCTCTGGTGTCTCTGTGGGGGAGGGGCAGTGGCAGCAGAGGTGAGGAGGTGGGGCAGTCCTCTGGCAGGCCCAGTGCCCTCTGCTCACCCTAGGTACAGACGATCTGACAGCCCTTTCCAGAGGACAGATCTTTTATTTCACCTTGTGACACCTCTTTGATCTTTTGGCCTGCCCTGTCACCAGCCGTGGTCTGGAAGCTTAGTAGCAGACACCAGAGGCGGCTCTCTCAGTCCTGGCTCTGATGGGACGCTGCCAGCCTGAGGCCCAGACAAGGTTTCTGCCTGGAGGAAGGTCAGCTCTGGCCCTTCCACTAGAGTTCCATGCCTTCGCGAGGCAGGCTGAAGTCCACGTCTCCAAAACGGGCATCTTTGCCTGGCTGGAGGCTCTGCCCCTGGTCCTCACCTGCCGCAGACTCAACTTTTGATTATTTTCCTGCCTTGTCTTCATCTCAGCCAAGCTCACTGGCAGCTGTTAAACTGGGCTGTTTTGGATTGTGCCAGACAGGGCCCTGCCGGTTTCCCCTGAGAGAATGGCATTGACTGTCACCGTGCAGTCAAGCATAAGACCTCCGAGTTCAAATCCTGACTCTGCCACTTACTAGCTGCATAATTTGGGCAAAACATGGTTCCCTCTCTCAGGTTTTGATTTTCGCATATGTAAACCACCAGGGATACCAGTACCTATCTGTGGTGGATGGCAAACACGACCACAATCCTCCACCTCTCCCTGACGTAGCTTTGTAGTTTCTCCCATCACCTGGAGTGTGGGATCACCTTGTGACTTACTTTGACCGACAGAATGTGGTGGAAGTGACAGGGCCAGCTCTGACCCCAAGCCTCTAGAGGCCTTGCATGCTTTCACTGATTCTCTTGGAACTCTGCCCAGTCGCAGTGTGAACAAGCCAGGGCTGTCCTGCTGGATGAAGAGAGACACATGGCTCGGTCACTCCCATCACTCTGATGACAGCCAGCCGACCCTCAGAAGCAGAGCCACTTAACTGATGGGCGGCTGACGGCTGATGTCTGAGTGAACTCAGCTGAGAACAGAACAGCCCAGCTGAATTTCCAAGCCACAGAATCATGCACTTAACAAGTAAGTGGTGGTTGGCTAGAGCCATAAACGTTGGGGTAACTTATTATGCAGCAAGAGCTAACTGATACACTATCTCGAATGAATCTTTGCTGTGCGGATTAAATGAGATAATGTAAGTTAAGTACCTAGCAGAGTGCCTAACACAGAGCAAGAAACTAAAAGGTAGAGCTTCTTTCACTGTTTCCCAGGGTGGAATCAGTGATCACAAATCAAAGCCTCTTGTATTCCAGACTCTTCTCTCACCAGTGCTCAAAAGTTAAGAGAACTCTCCTTGATCCACCCCCTCCACACACCTCCTTCTGCAGCAGTAATGAAATTGTCATTGTCGAGTGCTTCCTATGGGCTGGCTCTGTAGCAGGTATTCTACATGCTTTATCTCATCTAATCTTCACTGGACCTTACGAGAGAGGCCCTCTCGTGTTTACTTTATCTCAGTTGACACTCTCATCATTTAAATCTGAGCAAGCCGAGGCTTGAGATTTGAAATCTAACTTGCCCAACTTCACACAGCTAGTGTCAAGAGACTCACCAACTCTTCAGAAAGCGAGTGTGACTACCCTCCATGTACATCTGCTTTTCCAAATCAGCCCCAGTCTGCACGCCCCGCTGCCCATCTCCAGGGATACAGAGTCTTCCTCAAACTTTGGCTGGATGCTACTGTTGGACTCAATTAGATCCCCACCCAAGCTCCCTATAGCCTGGGCACTTCTCTCCTGGCCTGTTACATGTATCCTGAAGCCTTCTTCTTCCCTCTGTCAGGATGCAGGTTTTCTTCCTCACCTCTCCCTCGATACCTTTTGGGGCCACAGACTTTCCCCTGGCTTGCCCCTCTTGGACCTATGAATCTCATTCTTTTGCAAACTTTTTCTTGACTTCCTGGCCCCCTCCTGTCTCTGGGATCAAGAATTTAGTCGACATACATTGTGTGGATGGGGCATTATCTGTTTAGCACCTTCTTTTGTCCCCAGCTCCCTCTGGTCCTGTGGCCATAGCTGAGCTGCCCTGTTCTTTCCAGACCGCCACTCCTGCCCACAGCGGATTGGCCCAAGGGTGGTGTGTGATTGAAGCCCAGCCAGTCACGGGCTTCTCCGAGGTTTTGAACTGGGAATGCAAGAAAGTCCATCTTTCTTAGAAGTTAAAGGATATAAAAACTGAGAGGGTGCTATTATGAATTTTTTCCTATTTCCTTTTTCCCGTTTCAAATTACTTTGATTGCTTTTGTATGTGAATAGTTTTCAGAATAGTAAATCTTTTTTTTCTTTTTTAAATATGTGTGCTTCTACGGTAGTCTTTTTCCTCTTTACAAACTACATTATCATGTATATTCATATTTTTAGCCCAAAGTGACCAAGTTAGCCTTATTGAAGAGAAAAAAAAATCAAATCCAAAATTCGGTCCTGCAGAAAGCTCAGTGGCGGGAAAGGGCCAGGTCTGCAGGTGGGACAGATGGGCTGGCGGGGGAAGGACACTGGGTGGAGCCCCTCTCGGGGCCATTCCCGTGGGTGAGCACCTTGAATTCTTGAGCCAATAAATGCCTCTCCAGGCCTCTAGATGCCCCAGTCATGCCTCTGCCACTTACAACCCAGGGTTCTGACAGAGGTCCCTTTTCATGTGACCTCACCGAACTCTTTTTCCAGTGATGCCTGGGAAGCCCTTTGGGGACTGGGGAAGAGAAGCTAAGGATAACTTAAGTCCCATAAATCAAGCCTCATCTTTACAGATGATTCACAGATCACTCCAATTTCCTGATCTTAGAAACAGGCACCACCTGCCATGCTGTACTCAAGCTGAGCCTGGGGTGTCCCTCTCCCCATCCCCTTTCCCTCACCACCCATGTCTACACCATGGATAAGTCCTAGTAGTTCTGTCTCCCCAAATTATCTCAAATCTCACCGCTTCTCCCCATCTCTTTGGCGAGCCCCTGGGCTCACACCACCCTGGTGACTGCTTGGGACATCTGTAACTGCCTTCTACCTGGACTAGCCCCAGAGGTGCATTCTACACACACACACACACACACACACACACACACACGCATGCACACGCACACGGGTCCTGCTTCTTTTCTTAAAGTGGCAAGACCCTCCACTTCCTGTGCGTGGGGTCTAGGCCGCCAGCTCACACACGCCTCCTGCATGTTAAAGGCTCCATCTCCTTCCCAGGGTCGCCTGCCAAAGAGCCCACCCGGTTCTCCTTTCTGAGGTCGCCACTGAGATGCCACCATCTCATCGTCTGATCATCTTTCCTAAAACCAGCCCTCGCCCCAGGTACTCTGCGTCCCACTCCCTCCTTTGTGTTCCTCGCAGTGCCTTCAGGAGTTCTTCGGGTCCTCTGTGTCCTTGCACTGAGCACCCCCTCCCACTCCAACATCAACTCAGCAGAAACAGGGAATGGGTCGGCCTCACTCACTTTGTGGCACCTGACTCGGCACTTGGTACACGGACGGGTCTGGGCATTTTTTATCATGAGACTGGGTGGGACGTTGAATCCAGAGAAGGAGGCCCAAGTAGCCCCATTCTACAGGATAGAAAATCAGGGCTGGCACTGAGCCAGTAAATATCAGAAACAGGACTGAAGCCCAGTCTGGGCAAGGACAGGGCCTCTGGACCCCCCACAGCGGCCCTCTTCTTGTCATGCTTTAATTCACAAAGCGACTCCATGCCTGTTATTTTATGCCATCGTCCTCACCCAGTCCATCTTCCCAATTTTATAAATGAGGAGATGGGAGCTTGGAGAGGCCTCCTGTGGCAGGTCTAAGGGGTGGGGCCTCTAGGGTCTCCCAGGGTTCTGGAGCGACTAAATCGGTCATGGCTGGGGGATTCAGTGTGAGCCAGGATCCCTGCCCACAGGGGCACCACCTCCTTCCACCCCAGTGCAGGCTGCCCGCCTGTGTCTGTCACATCAAGTTCAAGTGATTCATGTGGCAGCGGCTCCTGGTCTGCCTGTCGGCACGTCAGCTAGTCCTGGTTACCATGACAACAGGATGCAAGGCACCAGGGCATCAGTGGGCTGTGGCTCTCGGAGGGGCAGTGCCATAGGCAGAAGTGGCGGGGGGGGGGGGGGCGGGGGGCTTGCTTCTTTTTCCTGTGGGAAGCTTGGCAAGGGCCAGCGCCGCTGGGGGTAGGGGGGCCCCTCCCTGCCTCAGTGCCTTGGCATTTCCTTCCTGCCATCTGTGCTGGGAGCTGGGGGAGGGGCTGGAGCGCCATCCCTGGTGGGAGGGCTTGGGAGCAGACGGGTAGGAAGAACAGCCCTCCCCAGCTGAGCTTGCCTCCCCACCCACCCCACCCCAGCTCTACGGACTCTTCTGGGGCCTTTGCCTCACCACGGTCTTCCTCTTCTGGGCACAAATGGGAAGTTTGAGACACAGTTCAGCCAGAAAGTTGGTCTCTGGAATTGGGGTATAGCCCATTGAGGGAGGAGCATTTCAAGGGAGGGGTCCTGAGGGAATAAACCTGCTCTTTGTCAACACCTATCTAGGCCCTCGTCTCAGCCGTTCTTTCCAGATCCCCGTAGCCTCAGCTTCATTACACCCATTTCACAGAGCGAGAAACTGTGGTCCAGAAACAATAGCTGGACAATGGTAGCTCCAGGAGTCACATTCAGGTCTGTCTGGCTCCAGTCCCCATTCCTGCTGTGCTTCCAGGGGGAGGGATTCTCCTGCCACAGCCCCTCCCCCAAGTCAGCTCACCCGGCCTCACAGAAGAGGTCTGGCCGCTGAGCTATGGAAGGCGCATGCCTGTGAGTCAGGTGCCCGGCTTGGGTCCCGGCTGACCTGAGACTCTCAGGCCCCTGCCCTGCCCCAGGTCACCCACAGTCTCTGTCCAGGAACTTGAGCATGGCTGGCTGGAGTGAAGGCGCAGCTCTGCAGTGAACAGGAGGCTATTAAGTCCTATCCCAGGGATGGGATTGGGCCCAGGCTCAGGATAGGTGACAGCTGGGGATGTGGCCAAGGGAGCCCTAGTTATCGGGAGAAGCAGGAGTTCACTCATTTGGAACTGCTTCTTGCACCAAGAACGTAAATTATGGTGTAGAGCAGTTCTGGCCTTGCAAGATGGTAACCCCAAGCTGGTTCTGTGGCCCTTGTCACCCACTTCCATGTCGAATTAAGGGAGGTGAGAGAGTTGATGTGGGGCAGGGAAGTGGGCAGCAGGGATTCCCTTGATGCATGGTGGGAAGGGTGGGGTGCCTTTCCACCCCCCTTATGTGGGCCATGGTGCTTCAGGAGAAATACTTGCGAACACTGGCCTGTGTCCCTTAGCACCTGACCCTGGCTTGAGAAGAGTCTAGAAGGGGGGTTGACTGGGAGCTGACCAGGAAGCAAGCTCAAGTTCTTCCGTGGATCAGAGTAGCCATCCCAGGTAGCTGCACAGAAGAGGCTCCCCACCAAGCAAGGAAAGCTCTAGAGTCTGAGCTGGGGGGGCCTCCAGAAGTAGGAGCTGAGAGACTGCAGCCGCAGGCACATTGGCCACATCAGGGAAATATCGTTGGAAGAACGCAGCAAGTGGGGGGCTCCACAGGTCCCATGAGCAACCCTCCCCGTCCTCCTGGTGGACCAGGCCTCACCTCCCTGTCTCAGGCTTCTCGGGCTGAGTCTGGCCCAAACTGGAGAGGAAAGAACTGCTAAGATCAAATGAGAAACTGGAGTTTTGATGTTAGAGTAGATTGGAAATTTCAACACACACACACACACACACACACACACACACACACACGACTGATCATTCATGAGAGTGTCCAGAAAAATTATGGGATCTGCCCCAGATATGATCCAGGAACAGAGGACCACAGAAGCAAGCTGTGAACAAGAACCTGAGCAGAACTGATGATAAAGAGTCGGGGTCCTTTGCATTTGGTCCCGCCAGTGACAGATGTTTCAGTAAACTGGGCCCCTGGGATGGTGGCCCCCGGGGGTGGTAATTTAATCCCATTCCAGGCCCCTCTTCTTCCCAGGGAAGGTTGTCTCTTCCCTTTCACTAACCCCTGCAGGGTCCTTTCTGCTCCCTCCTGGTTTTTCTAGTCACCTCCCAAAGCAGGAGTCTGGGCTCCGCTCATCCCTCTTCTCACCCCCTCTAGAGCTGATTTTGGCTTCTTGGGACTGAGTTCACTATTGCTGCAGGGCTCAGCTGTCTGATATCCTCCAGTGGACCAACAGATCTGTCCTCTGTAGCGGAGAGGGAAATCAAGTCCCAGGAAAGTAGGGGCACTTCTGCCATCTAGCAGCTTCTGACAGAGCCAGGTTAGGATTCAGGACTTTGGTTCCCTAACCCTGGGCCAAAAGTGTCTCCTGAAGGTCCCAAGGAGAGACACCTGGGCTAGATCCACGACAGGGCTCACTTGTCACACTTCCCTGGCCTACAAAACACATCCAGAAGTATCATCGAGAACGGAGGGCTAGAAAGATCCCTTCTCAGAGGACTTATGGCCCAATTTGGATTGGCACCAGGCAACTACCCATCCCCCACACCCAGCCCAAGATTGAATGGCCACTGAGACTCTTGGGGAGCTGGCTGGCAGAGCAGCTCCTGCCAAGGGCATCTGCAATGCCCACTGCTATAGTTTTCAGCCAGGGAGGGGAGAAAAAGTCTGGGTTCTGGGGTCAGACCTGAGCTCAGTCCCATCTCAACTAGTGAGTAACTGCATCCTTGGGTAAGTCACTCCACCTCTCTGAGCCTCCTTCTCGAATATCTAAAAAGGGAATCAGATTCAGTGAGAGGATAATGAGCGAATGCACCCAAGGCACGTATCCCAGTGTCTGGCCCTCCAGGCTGCTTCCGGCCCCCCACAGAGAGCTCTGTTATCTCAGTTTGCCTTTGGAACAGTGTAGTGGAGCTCCGGGGAGGCATCTCATCCACCCTTCCCCTGCTCAGCCAGCACGAGCCCTGGGGTCACTCCATCTATTTTTAAACTTCTTTTCCTCCCCTCATCCCACCATTTCCATCTTCTTTATCCCTCTCCCCCTTTTTCAGAAATGACATAATTAGAGGGGTTTAATGTTCTGCTGCCGAAATCTTCATTTTCTTGGGTAATTTCCACTATTTCATCAAAGAATAATTAATTGCATTGTCTTTAATCAATTGTTTTACAAATCCAGCAGCAGGAGGAATTCTCCCACCCTCTCCACAGCTGCTCTCCCCTCCTGGGTGAGGCGCCAGCTCCTGCCAGCCATCAGCTTGGCTGCCAGAGCTGGGCTGGGGTGGGAGACTGCAGGGGCGGGGACGCAGTTTCCCAGCCCCCTGAGGGGAGGAGTTCGGGCGGCTGGGAATCCACCTGGTGCCACCTGCCACCCAGGCCCTGGGTTGGTGGGGAGGGTTGGTCCCATTTAGCAGATGCAGAAGTGGAGGCTCAGAGGGGTGGAGAGGGAGAGAAGACCCAGAACTAACATCTTAGAGATGGGGGCTGGTGGTGACCTGGAGAGAAGAGGGGCATGGGGGGACTTGCCCAAGAACTGATACCTTTCTAGAGCTCACAAAGCTCAGGAGCTCTCAGAGCACCTGCCACCACCATGACCCTGGAGGTAGTTCACCCAAATTCACAGATGGGGAAACTGAGGCCCAGAAAGATAAAGTGGCTTGTCCAAGTCACACAGCTTGGGAGGCCTCAGACAATCTGGCACTGGGAAATGTGCATTTACCCAAGAGCAGTACTGCTTCCCATAGCCAGCTTGTGACAACAGGTCACTTCCAGGGCCACAGCCGGGAGATTTTGGAACCTATGAGTAATTTCCCACGTAATTTTCTTTTGTGGGAATTGGAGATGGAGCCCCCTTCAGCCTGGGTCCCCAGGTGAGGGCAACATGGAGCAGAGCCTAGAGGTCTCCCCCAAAGAACATGTAGTGTGTTCAGCTTTAGCCACTGGTGGCGGCCAAGCTTTGCCCATCTGTCTTCTCCGTCACTTGATCCGTGGTCACTCACTGTGTGACTCTGTCCCCGTCATAGCCCCATGGGAATAGGCTTTGTGTTTGCAGCCTTATCCCAGTTCCCAGGACCCTGCCTGGCATACAGGAAGTGATCAGCAAGATCCCGTCCCCTGTGTGGCCCTTTAGAACTTGGTAACTTTCTACCTAGAGATGATTTCTGTCTTTCCTACAGCACCGTGCTCTAGGGAATCCTTCTGTCTTATAGATTTTGAAACTCTCGCCCAAAGGGCTCAGTTGGCTGCTCCTTGACCTAACAGCCAGCCAATAGTAGAGCCAGGACTAGAACCCATGCCCCTTCCTTCCTTCCTCCCACTCCTGTCCCCAGGATATCGCTGCTGGAGCTCCTCCACCCCCTCCCGCCCTCCATGGTCCTCTTTCCTGGAACCAGGCACTGAGCTCAAATAGGGGTGTGGGGGAATGGGACCCATGGTTCTAATCTGTCCCTTATGGCTCCCCTGTGGAGTCACCAGTCCAGGACGGGTGGCTTCCTGGAGGACCTCCCCATTATGGGAACACATCTCACCCAGCTGGAGCACCCAGCCCATTGTCCTGTGTCTGTGACTCTCCTCCCTGGAGCACAACCAATGGCAGGAGGCACTGAGGGGGCAGGGGCACTGCACACTCCATGCTACAGTGTCCACACCGCCATTGGACCGGCCTTCCTGACCTCGGTCTGGAATCCCAACTCTTCCTTTCCCTGAGGCTCCCTGGAGTTTGGTCATCTGCTTTACCTGCCTTCAGTGGGTCAGAAGCACCACACTAGGAGGGCAGGGTGGGAAGGGAGCAGGTGCCCCAGGAGAGGAAGATTATAAAAAACACACAAAAACTCTGGGACACAGACTCCGAGGCTCCTTAGTGCCGGGCAAGGCAAGGGCTCCACGCCCTTCAGGAAGGCAGAGAACGTCCCTGAGCCCAGATGTTAATTAAAGTTTATTACACAAACTGACGTAGGCAAATTACTTGATTTCTCCAGACCTGAAGTCCTTCATCTACTGGATGATCTCCAAGAAAAACTCTGCATCTGGATTGACACAAGTCTTCTATCGAGCACGGCTAAATGGCTTCCCATCCACTGTTTGGACAAGTCAGGGCGTCCTACCTTTTAGCAACTTACCCATCCCCAGTGGGGTTTAAATGCTTTGGCTTCAAAGGCCAACCTCAAGGGCTGTCTGGATGCTCTGCTGTCCACGAAGCTCAGTGCCAGGAATAGAGGAGAAAGACCCAAGCTGTTTCCTCACGTCAGTCGAGTAGGGGACAAGACATGGAAACCCATCATTGCAACCCAGCAAGACCCAATGGGGCTGAGAGAGACCAGTCTTCATGGCAGATTAGAATGGCGGAGTCTGGACAGGTTAGTAGGAGTTTTCCAGGCAACGAAGGGGGAGAGGAATCCGGGTGGAGAGAGGAGTGTGAGCACAGCCAGGAGCCATGGAACTCCCGTGTTCAGAGACCTGGGAGGGGCCCAGTCTCTGTGCAGAATTAGAGTTGAGAAAGAGAAAAGGAGGTGAGAGAGCTAGCTGGAGGACAAGCTGGACCCTTATCCTGTTGGCCACAGGGAGCCATGAAAGGTTATGGAGCAGGGACACAATCAGATGTAGAAAGTCCTTCCCTCGGGCTAGGCATGGTGGCTCACACTTGTAATCCCAGCTGCTCCACAGGTGTGCTGGAGAGAGCGTGGGGGAGGGGGCGAGTCCCTCCCTCTGTCAGGAACTTCTAAAATAAGCAGCCCAGTCCCGGGATCACAGCCTTCACCTGTTCCTTGGTTCCTGAGACCTGGCCTCATCTCTTAATCAACCCTTCCTTTGAGGATTAGAAACTGAGGATGTGGCTCCCCGACAGAGCATTTGCCGAATGCACAAGGGCCCTGGGTGCCATCTCCGCAAGAAGAAATTTTAAAAAGTTTACAATCCATGAACTTCAAAGGGACACTTTCAAACTGTAGCATGGGAGGAGGCTAGGTCTGACACTGGAGACATCAACCTGGGTGTCCCTTCTGAAAGGCCAGTGAGGCAGAGCCTTGGGGCAGACAGAAAGGGTGGAGAGGAGTGGCATGTTTGTTACTTATTGCTGTCACCCTGAAACACTGTGGCTTGAAGTGATCAACACGGATGGTCTTGCCCAGCAGCTTCTCTGCATCAGGAGGCTGGAATTGGCTCGGCTGGGTGGTTCTGGCTCAGGGTCCCTGGAACAGCCAAGGTGTTGGCCAGGGCTGCAGTCACAGCAGGCTCCCCGGAGCTGAGGTACCTGCCCACATCTGGCAAAGCAGTCTGGTTTATTGCTCATACTTTGGTGCGCGTGTGCATGTGTGGAGGGGAGTCTCTTCTCCTTCTAGGCCTTCAGGGAGAGAAGGACCCTGTCCCCTGGGTCTGTGTAGATTCCACTATGTTGCCCTGGCCCTGGCCCAAACTTGCTGTGTGGCCCTGTGCACATCCCTGCCCATCTGGGTCTCAGCTTCCTCCTTCAAAACCAAGGGAATTGAAGAGGGTGGCTCTGTCGGTGGCAGCCAGCTTCCAAGGGGCACCCACTCCCATCCCAGCTTTTTATTCTTGTATAAAAGTTTCAGCTTGCTTACTCCTCCCTCCACCCCTTGATTATTCAACCAAGTTTTACCAGAAACCTACTGTGTGCCTGGCATCTCTATGGCCCTCATGGACGTGCATGCACATACATGCCCCTGCTGCATGCCTGAAACTTAGCATCTGCTGGGCAGACCACTATGAAGCCGAAGAAGACATGCAGAGACCCACGAGGGGTGGAAGATGCCTTGGAGAGGACTAACAGGACATGTAGTCTGGTGGGTAATCAGAGGAGTTCTCTGAAGCAGTGAAATTGAGGTCTGGAACTGGAGGGCTCAGGCTGGTGGCCTTGGGCAATGGGGTGGGTGGGAAGGCCGGCATCTCCCCATCCCCCACCGGGGGGTGTGGCCTATGGGAGGGGGACACTGGGGCAGTGAGGTCTCAGCAGGACTGTTCTGATCCCAGCCATCCTCAGCCCGACCACTGCGCACACAGCAAAGAGCCTGGCTGGCTCTGGAAAGGAGAGATGTCAGGAATGGCACCCAGGCCGGATGCCACCAAGGTGGTCTCAGCAGGCCCCTCGCCCAGAGTATGGTCAGGCAGAGCCTGTGAAGGAAGAGGATCAGACAGGAGGCTGCCACCAGGAAAGCAGACATCGTGAGAGGCTGGGCCTGGGAACCAAGCAGAGCCCTGGCCGAGGAACCCTGAGATGGCAGAGTGCTGGGACCCTGCGCGCCCCCAGGCAGCACCCAAGGCATCCAGTTCCCTGCAGCCCCAGGTGTGGGAGGGGCCTGAGCTAAGCCAGCTCTGCAGCCGATCTGCTGGGTGGCCTCAAGGAGGCCCCTGTCTCTGAGCCTCAGTGCCCCAAACTGTCAAATTAAAACCCCCACTTCACGGGGAACTGTGAGGATCAAAGGGATAATGAGTAGGAAAAGCCTTATTGATTGAGAATTGTCCCTCCCAATCCCCACGAGGATTTGGGGTTTACTGCTACTAATGAGCCTGGGTGGGTGCTGGCTGGGGATACCATTAGCCTTGGCCACGGTGCCTCCAGACCAGCTGAGAGCAGGCAGGGTTGTGTCCACCAGGGGCCTGGGGTTAAGTGGGCGCTAAGAGGATTAGAGGGTCCCGTAAGCTGCACAGTGTGATCAGCTCCCACTCACCCCTGCCTCCCGCCCCGCTGTCTGGATACCCAGCTGCTGGGCCCAGGAGGAGGAAGCGGAGAGCCAGAGCCTGGGGAAGTGGAGGGGAGAAGGAGTGTAAGGGAGGAGGGGCTCAGAGGATCCAGGTCTGTTGTACACCCACATTTGTGCATGTGCACTTAGGTGTGTGCACCAACACACTTGACTACACAGATGCACATACGTGTGTGTGTGCCCAACTACACATATGCACATACATGAGCCCCTGCACAAGAGTATGTGGCACACACAGGCACACGCCTGGCCTGGGCATGCCGTTCCATGCTCTCCCAGGCTCTTGCACAGTCTGAGACCCAAGCCCACACACGTCCCCAGGCCATGACTGTACCTCAGATGCACTTCTAGGTTTACATCAGTCACACACAGCCTGTGACTTGCTCAGTGTCACCTGATGCTAGAGAGGGCCTGAGTCCAGATTTGAACTTGTGTGGGAGGGTGTGGAGGGCTGGAGGGGTGGAAGGTGAATCTAGGAGACAAGGGGCTGCATCTCAGGGAGCGGGGCTGATGCTGGTAGACACACATCCCACAGCTGTCGGGGAACTACCCTGACACAGGCCACCAGACATGTGACACCCACCCCTGCCCTCTGGTTCTCTCTCCTTTCAGCTGCCTAGATCAGGCAGGGAGCTGACCTCTACCAGGGGGCCCAGGAAGTGGACCAAGACCAGCCTGCCTATACCCAGCATGGGAGCTGGGACGGGCTGCTCTGAGCGCCTGGTGCCAGGCTGGTCACTTTCATCTCAGTAAGTTTTAAGTGAAAGGCTTGTGGGGTTCTTGAGGCCTGGGTGGGAGAGGGCTGGCCTTGACCTCAGGTGTCTTTACACAGCCATGGGCCTGGCTTGGAAGGCACTGAGGTTGGAGTGTCCCTACCACAGCTAACAACAGCAGCCCCCACCCCCACCCTGCTTCTACTGTCCCTGCTGAGGGCCCGGGGGATGTGAAGATAGGCACAAGTACAGAGTGGCCTGGGTCAGGGGCATTGGGCTGGAACCCCTGTGCGTGGCCATGGGTCCTTGGGCCCCCGAGGATGCTGGGAACACCTTAGCTGGGGGCAGTTCTTAGATCTCCTCCAAGAGGCAGCTCCAGGGCCAGGAGGGGGAAGGAACAAGGCTCTGCCCCTGGTGGCATGCTCTGCAGCTTCCTGACACTGCCCACTGCAGCCAGCCAGGGCTGTGGCTGGTGCTGCAGCCAGAGATTTACAGCCTGCCTGGAGCACCCAGCCCGCAGGCAGCCCAGACCGTAAATCAGGCTCCAGCCTGGCCTCGGCTCAGGTCTCCTGCTGCCCTCACGGCCTGTCACAGCCCTGGCAAGCCAGGCCGGGAGCTGGCAGGGCACCAGGGAGGGGCCCTGGCCTGGCCCTCCACTGAGGGGAATCTCCAGGTTTTTCCAGGTTTGAGGGCTTGTAGGTTAAGAGCAGGAAGCAGGAAAGGGGACTCTCAAGCTGCCAACCTGGTCCTAGCCCCATCTCCCCGTTCCTGGTTGTGGGGGCCAGGGTGGAGACACAGCCCAACCATCCATGTCTTCACCTGCACATTGGAGATAATGGTCATCTCTGCATAGTGAGCCCTTAAGAGGGGTCACAGGGTTTGCTGAGATGCTTAAAATATGGCCTGGTAGGTAATGTGCTCTTACTAGAAGCCTCCAAGCAGCACATAGAGGCATGGGGACATGGATGTGGCTTTACCTTCTCCCATGCTTTGCCTCTTATTGTCTCTACATGCCTAGGGGACGGGTCCGGCAGTCCCTTTCCTAGAGTCTGCTATGAATTGATGGCCTCAAAGTGGGGCCAGGACAGGGTTGACTTGGTGGCTGAGAAAGGGCAGGGAGGTGCTCCCAAATGTAGCCCCTGCCTGGTCAGGGACAGGGACAGGCTTAAAACCAGCCTCCCCTGTAGCACCCAGCATGCCTGCCCTCCTCTGAACAACCCTATGAAACAGATTCTATCCTTGTTTAAAGATGAGGTTGCTGAGGCTCAGAGGGGGAAAACAACTTTCCCAAGGTCCCACAGCTGGTTAAAAAAAACAGGCTGAAATTTCAACCAGGCCTCCCTGGTTCCATTTAACCCAAACCTGAGAGTTAGATGCTTCTCAAGAAGGCAGCAGGCCCATGACCTGGGACAGGAAGGGGGCCTAGGAGCTGGTGAGGCCTGACAAATAGCTGGCACTTGCTAGACATGAATTCCCTCTGCCTTTACTGCCTCTTTGCTGCACAGGGGCCCACAGGATCCAGGGCAGGGGCCTGACATGGCTGAGGGGTGGGAGCTAGAACAGTCTGGGCCCCAAGTGAGCTGCAAGCCCCGCCCTGGGGGAGGCTCAGGAGACAGGCTGGGGCACTGTGGCTTCATCTCCTAGCAACCTGGCCCTGGGGACCCTGCCCGTCTGCCTCAGGTGCCCCAGGGAGCTCAGCTCCACCGCCATCCCCTCGAGGGGGTGTCTGGCCCACAAGCCTGCTGAAGCCGGTGCAGCAGAGCCGAGAGGGCAGAGCTAGGGCTGCGCTCTGGGAAGGGGTAGTGGTGACTCCCCTTCTCCAGTCCAGAGTGAAGCCCTGGGGTGGCCTGGGGTGGCCTGGGGCAAGGGGTGGCCTCTCCTCTAGGCCGCCCCTGGCTCTTGCTATCGGATCGTATTTCCCAGCTCCCTGGCTTCTTGCTTGTCCACCTTTCTTCGAGGTGGTCCCTGCCTTTCTGTCTCCATTCCTAGCTCCATGTCTCCATCTCTCAAGGTTATCTCTCCCCTCAGTTCTCCCCCAGGGTCCTGTCTCTCCCTTCCCGTCCACCTCCAGATCTCTCCCACCTCCCTCCCTCTCCCATGGTCCTCTCTGTTTTCCCCACATTTCTTTGTCTCTGTCCCTCTCTGTGCACCCCAGAACTCCTATCCTTGAGGCCTCCGCCATTAGACTTGTTTTCCCTTCTCCTCCAGACAAGGAGCCCTGGGGGTCGGCAGAGGTGCTGGCTCCCCCGTCTTGCCCAGGGGTGACACCACTCATGTTAATTGGGGATGTAAAAGGAAGTTAGTCTGAGCAGCGAGGCCAAATTTACCTCATGACTTAGAGACAACCTTTCCTTCTTTCAGACCTCCGTTTCCCCCATCTGTTAAATGGGCACAATGAACCTGGTGGGAAGGTCTCTGTGCCTCCTGGGCTGCTGTTGGTCACAGATTATGATAGAAATGAGTAGACTGCCAGGCTATTATTGGTCTCCTTTGTACAGGGAGCCAGGCTCTGTCTGCACTCTGCAGAGGGACCATCCTCTGCTGGTGCTCTCCCTGCAGGAATGGTCTCTGGGCGGGCTGTCCTGGAAGCCCAGCTGCACCTGGGCAGCGTTGGCTGCATCCTAGCGCCCTCTGGTGGCTGGAGATAGACACTGCTGCCTCACTTTGCTCCGCCCTCTGATCCTGGGCATGGACTCCAGGGCTTTGCTGAGCCACCCTGGGGCACTAGAGGGCCAATAGGAGCGAAACTCTACATACTGAGCTCCCAGAATGTGCCAAGCACTCTGGCACCTGCTTTTGTGCACGCTGTCTTTGTCTCGCCAGCCGGCTATGCTGTCCATCTTACAGAGGAGAGAGTCGAGACCCAGGTGTTGCCCAGGAAGTGCTCCGGGGGCCAGCACTCTGACGCCACGTGGACTCCTGCATCTGAACCCCTCCAGCAGATGCCTGCAGCTAGCCCATCGTCGATGACAACTCACTCTTTGGGGCCAGCTGTTGTTCTAACAAATCCTTATTTACACCTGCAGGAGATGTCAGAGCCCAAGGAGTCTATAGAATCCACTGCCGAGTCTGATCGGACCATTCTATAGATGAGGAAACTGAGGCCCAGGGAGGGGAAGGGACGCCCCCAAGGTCACACATGTGAGTGTGTGGCTGTATGGCAGAGTGAATCTTCTGGCTCCTTGTTCAGCAGAATATGGGACTCCAGGTCACCGTGCCGACTTATCCAAGCCAGGGTCTGTGAAGCAGGGTCAAGAGAAGTCACGAGACAGAGCAGTCACAGCAGCTTCTGTGGGTGAGGGAAGCGGCAGTGGGCACTCTGTCCTCAGTACGTGTGAGCCCAGAACTCCAGGAAGCCATGAAACCGTGGGAGGCAGTGTGTGTGGTTGGGGGACAGGGCAGGAAGAGGGGCACGAACTTGGGGCTGGGAGTGGCTGGGATACAGAGGTGCGTGGGTCCCCTGTGGTGGTCCCCGCAGGCCAGGGCTGAAGGAGAGGTGGGAAAGGGGGTGGGGTAGACACCAGAAGAAACCCTGAATGCCAGGCCGAGGAGCTTGGGCCTCATCCTGGGGACTCCTGGAGCAGGTGCTCACCCCTTAGCCTTGTCCCTCCCACAGTCTCTCCAGCACCTGCTCTGTGCCTGGCGGTGCCAGGGTACAAGAGGGCCACCGCTGCCATCCCCGTGGAGCCGCAGTCCAGGGGCCGGATGAGCACAAAAGATCATTCCAGAAACAGACCTCTCACACCCAACCCTAGAGGACAGAGGTCACCATGGGGTGGGGAGGCAGGCCCGGGAGTCCATAGGAACGCTCTGGGGTGGAGGAAACACAGAGGCTACCGCAGCCGCACACCCAGGTTCACTTCAGAATACTGTGTGCCACTGTATACAAATGGCACCTTTATCAAAAAGCGGAAAACAAAACCAGGCTTGGGGGAGGGAAGGCTGAGGTGGAGGGCCGTGGCCGCCTCTGGCTAGAGGAGCAGCTGGTGGAGAGTTCCAGAAGCATGTGCTGATGGGGCTGAGCACCAGACCCCGGCTCCAGGCCAGGGGCTGAGGAGACCCACCAGATGGAGCCGCAGGGGTTTGGGGAGGCTCAGCCATTCCTGGACATTTGCCTCTGGACCACAGCAAGTGGCAGGAAGCCCCTTGAGGGCATGTGTCCAGTTGCAGATGCCCAGGACCCCGAGCTTCGAGGAGCAGGGAGCCCTGAGTCTATATTTTCACACCTCTCACAGGTGATTCTGACATGTCTGCTCCAGACCAGGGGAGGAAACCACAGCCCGAAGTTCCTGCCAACCCTTGGCTTCTGGGAATCAGATGCTGAGATCCTCTGGCTGGGAGAAGCTGATTCCCACAGCGGGAAGCCATGTGCCCTGGGCATCCCGGCTGGCCAGCTCCCGGTGAGAGCTCTAACCAGCCTGGGCTGCCAGGCCAGGTTCCCAGGCCCCTGCCTGCTGACTTTGTCACGGCCAAGGAATTCCCAGCTGTTGGGATCACAGAAGGAATGGGTGGGGCCTGATGGCTGTGGGTGGGCCCCAGGTCTCCAGGACTGGTTGAAGGTCACCTAGGGCTGTTGGCTGCTCAAGGATCATGCCCATCTCCTGCTCCTATGACCCAAAACTGAGCCCCTGGGGGCACAGCTGGCCCCCAGCAGAGGGAGGCCTAACCCTAGCTCCAGCCTCTGTCCCGTGAGAGTGTCACCCCAAACCTCTGCCCATAGTACCTCATTAGGATGCCAGTGGCTTTGCAAGCAGAGGCAAGGTCACTGGAACAGAGGGAGGGTAAGGGTACCACAGCGGCCAGCACTGCCCCCACTGACCTCTGGGCACTGGGCCTCTGCCCAAGGCAGCTGCCTGCACCTGCCCTACCTCTGCCCTGACACCCTCTCTGCCGGGGGCACCTCCCTCCCTCTACTCCCTCCATCTTGCTGTCCCTGCCCCTGGGGTTCCAGCTGACCTACTCCCCTTCCATCTCAGCCCTCTGGAGCCGCTGCAGACCTAGTCTGAGCCCCCGCTCTGCTCCCCCTGCTCCGTAGCTCTGTGACCTTGGGGGAGTTGCTGAATGCTCTGTCTCAGTTTCCTATGGCTAACGCATCCCATCTCATGAATGGATCCTGAGGATTCAGACAATCCAGGTTTGATGGAGCCCTCCCTCCGGGCCGGGCACTGTGCCTGGGTTGCATTGCGTTATCTTATTTAAGTGTGTTGATGCCCCAGGGGCAGCTACCATGGCCACCCCATTTTATAGACAGGCAAACTGAGGCTCAGAGAAAGGCTACAGGTTTCCTCCTGCCATCCAGCTCTAAGTGTAGACTAGATTTGCTGGCTCCAAATTGTCTGCTTGGAGGGCAGCAGGGCATGGAGGGAGCAGACAGGACCACAGACAGGGATGTGACCTCACCAAGCAGGGAAGAATAGGCAAGGCTGGGCCCAGGTCATCAGCACAGACAGGAGTTAGGATCCTGGGCCTCGGAGTCAGGTCTCAGTCTCTTCATCTGGAGAGTGGGTGATGAGGACTAGTTACGGCAGCCATGGCACAGAGGCAGCTACCATGCAAGAAGGAAGGAGCTGCCTTGGGAGTTACTTCCACCCACTCTCCCTGAAACCACGGTCACAGAGCTCCAATCCTGGGGTCTGTTCCCAGGGGATGACAAGGGCGGCACTCCCTCCTCAGCCCCCACCAAGGGCCTGAGCTCACCTGCTGAGTAATACACAGAACCTCAGCTCTGGGCTTGCTGGGTGCACACAGCCTGGTGGCCAGCGTCTTGTCCCTCCTCCCCCAGCATGTGCCTTGGTGAGCTCCCACAGGGCTCCCACCTGAGCTGCCAGCCTGGGGTCGGGCAGCATCCCAGCAGTAGGTACTACGTCACCCTAATCGACCCTGCAGGGATTTTAAAAACTCTTGGGTCTTTCGCTTCTTGAAGTTTTATTTCGGCTTTTGTGAAAAATGGTGCATTTGTACCAAACATTCAGGGTTATAAATCAATGCCGTTCTGACTGATACCCAACGAAAAGGCTGAGTGAGGGCCTGTCTGGGTGCTCCCAGGGCCCAGACATCCCAACAGCCCCCTCTTATTAGAGATGAGGTTCAGAAAGGGTGGCAGGCTCCAGGAGAAGCTGGGCACTTCCGGTCCCTGAGTGCTTCCTGGGCCTTGGTAAGACTGCCAGATGTGGCCAGGATGTCCTGAGTGGCTTGGTGAGAGCCATTTGGAGGGGACCAAGGAAGCAATGGCAGGTGACGGGAGATGGGGCCTTGGGTGGCGCTTGGAGAAGTATCTGGAAAGAGAGAAGGATGGGCCTGGTGGGAGCTGGGTGGGATGAGGGAGGGGTTTTAAAGGTTGTCCCCAAGAAGGGGAAGCAGAGGTGAGGACCGGAGAGGGGAGGGAGGGGAGGGCGGAGTCCATGGTTGGGTTTTGGGAAAACAGGGTGGACATTTTGGGGGCCAGGGTGGGTGCCCAAGACTATGGCTGCAGAAAGGTCCCTTGAGATCCAGGCTGGAGAGAAGGAAGTGCCCCAGGAGGAGGAGCGAGGCCCTGTGAAGGGCGAGTGGGAAAGATGGAGAGTTCAAGGTTGAGAGGGAGGAAACAGCGGGGCAGGAGTCCAGAGCGAGGTCATGTCCAGGGTGTGGCGGGGTGGGGCGCCCGACAGAGTGCAGAGGGGGCAGGGTTGCTAGAGGACCCCAGAACCTAGAAGCAGGGGGACACTGTGTGTCAGCGGGTACTGGGAACGCCTAGGGTGAAGGCAGGATTGGATAACGTGTGGCCAGGGACCCAGGTCTCAGGGTGAGGAGAAAGGGCGAGGGGAATTGGGGGCGGGGCGGGCTGGTGGGGGCGGAGCTGAGGGTGAGGGGGCGTGTCCTGGCTGGAAGGTGGCTGGGTCCTCAGACTTCTGTAGTCTTGGGGTGGTGATGGGATTGGATTGCCTTGCTGATGGTGATCCTGTGTTCACAGGCCCTCATGCCACCCCGGGCCCTGAATGAATCCTCTGTGCCTTGCCTGTTTTCCCTTTGGGTGAGGTCTCTGGGGACCTGAGCTGGTGGGAAACCCTGCTGGGGGACACTGGGGGAGGAGGCCAGGAGCTCCCTCATGGAAACAGTCCAGCTAGGGAATCCTGGATTCTGGGACCAAAGTGGTCTCACTGGATGCTGTGTGGTCTTGGGCAAATTCTTAACCTCTCTTATGCCTTCTTCTTTCTCCATAAGTCAGAGGGTAATGATGCTCATGGGCACATGTGAAGGCCCTTGTGGCTTGTGGTGACTTTTTTAAAAAAAGTTTTTTAAACTGGAGATTGAACCCAGGGGTACTTTTACCACTGAGTTACATCCCCAGCCCTTTTTATTTTGTATTTTGAGACAGGATCTCGCTAAGTTACTAGGCTGGCCTCAAACTTTCTATCCTCCTCCCACAGCCTCTGGAGTCGCTGGGATTACAGGCACCCAGCTTTCCGAAACTTCCTATTAACTGCTATCACCACTCAGTGCTGCCCAGAGTGGGGCCTGGGCTCTGTGGCAGATGGGTCCTGCAGGGACCAGCCTCTGCTCTGAGCACTCAAGTGCTGGTAACCTTCCTGGGTTTCTTCCAGCATCTTTTCCAAAGCTTGGTGGCAGCCAAAACTGGAGGAACAACCTTCTCCATGCCACTAGCTGTGTGACTTGGGCAAATCCCTGAACCTCTCTGAGGTAATTTCCTCACCTATAAAATCCCACAACCTCATGCAGTTCATTCATTCATGTTTATTCAGCAGACATTTAAGGAAGCCAGTCAGTGTTGCCATCGGATGAAAAAAAAAACAAAGTGTGGTTAAGGATTTGGGCTGGGAAGAGGGACGGTTAGTCTGCATCACCCCAAAGATTCAGCCCCCTGCTCAGCAGCCCCCTGGCAGGTCCTGAGCCTTAACGGGAGTTGGCTCCCTGCGGGGTGAAGCTTGGGCGCCCTCTTGTGGCCACAGACCTCCTCGCACCATCCCTCTAGAGGGACAGGAATCCGCAACGCTGGGTGGTCAGTGCCCAGATAGCCCTGGGGCCTTCTGCCTGCCTCTACCCCTTGATTGTGCACAGTCTCACCTGAGGCCGTGAGAGGTCTGTGACTCATGCCAGGTCATACTGCCCTGGTGGCCCTGGTCTCCTGCCTGGTGTCCTCCCCTGGGGGGAGGGGAGGTGGAGGCCGGCCCAGCTCCTTTCCTCCCCTCCCTCTTTCTCCCAGGCCACCCTCCCACAGGGTGTCCTGCCTCTTTCTGGCAGGACACCCAGGGGCTGCCTGGACCCAGCATGCCTGCTAGCTCGTGGGCAGAGCCTGGAAACTAGCGGCTGGTGAAGTGGGCGTTTGGCGGCACTGCCAGGCCCAGGCACACCCCAGCTGCCAGCTGGCAGCCGGCAACCCTGCCACCCCTGCAGGCCGCCCTGCTGACCAGCCTCAGGGCCTTGAGGCTGCCCACTGGAGGCCTGGGTGGTTCAGAGATACTGTGTGCTCCAGGCAGGGCCCACGCCCTTCTGGAGCCTCCAAGACGGGATCCTGCGCTTGCTTCTTAGGCTCAGGCTGAGTTGGGCTGTGCCAGATGGATGTGGAGGGGACTCCTCCGTGAAGAGGGACCTGCCCCAGGCTCCTCTGACTTTGGGGGCCACAAACAGCAAAGAGGGCACACTGTGTTTGTGTGCAGTGTGCCTGTGTGGTGTGTGTCTGGTGAACTTCCCCCTGCAACCGTGTCGTCGCCCCCCCCCCCCTCCATCTGCAGGGAGTCCTGCTTCCTTCATTCATCAGACTTACTTAGCACCTGTCCCCAGGGGTGAGATGCTCACAGGTGGACAGAGCAGAACATAGACAAGGGTAGAACTAGGTGACTAGGTGCTGAGGGAAGGTTAGAGCCCAAAGGAAGGGCCAGCTGGGGGCCAGGGGAGGCTGAGGTGCCCAGGTGAGCGTTGGGGGGCAGGTGGGAGCGTCCCGGCTGAGCAGGAGCATGGTGCAGGCACCCGGCCCACCCCACCTCAGCACCAAAGCTGTTGGCAACCTTGCCTCCCAGATGAGGAAAGAGCCCAGGAAGGTGCTGTGACTCATCCAAAGTCACACAGTCACCCAGTGGCCCACCCAGGATTCAGACCCACACCTGGCTGACTCTCAAATCTGTTATAAATCACTCCGCTGCTGGGTTCTCAGTAAGGCGAGCAGGGCAAGCCCAGCGGCCTCTCAGGTCGGGTTATGGAGGGCAAAAGGGGGTGCAACCTGGTCAGATTTGAGTTCTAGAAAGATCTCCTTGACAGCTGGTGTGTGTGTTGGTGCATATGTGTATATGTGTGTGTCTATAAAGACGGATCTGTGAGTGTTTGTGTATGTCTGTGTGTCTGTGTGTATGTCAGTGTCTGTGGGTATGTGGGGGTTGTGGCAGGGAGTACACAGAATAGGGACACTGGTGTCAAGGATGAGGTGCAGTCCTGAGGGATGCTGAGGTGCCTGGATTCGGGTGGGCTGGGTTGGGAGGTGGACAGATTCCGTGCATTGCGTGGAGCCTTTGGGAGGCCCTGGGAGGATGGAGTGGGAGATGGGATGTGGGGCTGAGCGGGAGGGAATGTCTGGTGTGGGAATCCTGGGGTTTGCCTGGGTTCAGGACATTCTCTGGGCAGGAGGGGACAGCCAGGAGGTGGTGAGTTCAGCCTTGGACCTGACAGCACGGGGCAGCACTCCACTTGCTGGGTGTTCTCAGTCCCTCTGAGTGACGCACAAGCACGCACAGTGCACACACCCTCGTCCCCAGGGGGCCTGGCCGGCACCCAGCTCAGCAGCTGGTGGAAGAGAGTAAGAAAGGGTTTGGCGGGCAGTGGTTGCCTCCCGCCCGCCTGAGCCCCACTCTGGCCACCAAGTCCCAGGCCCTGGGCCACCTCTAAGCCTGGACTCATGGTATCCCTGAGTGTGGTCAGGAACGGGGAGTCCTGGACCCCATCCTATCAGAAACCTGAGTCTGGCCAGGCTCCCGAGGGGCAAGGATACTGAGCACTGGATGTGGCGGCCCCAGCCTCCCTAAGTGGAAGGCTGCCCACACTAGAATGTGTCCTCGTGGCCCAGGCCCTCCTTCAGCCCCTGCTCACTGCCGGAAGTCCCTCCTGAGGTCCACTTGGGATCTCTCTGGCAGGGCTGTAAGTTGTTGGCACCTCAATTCCTTCCCCCTGGGGAGGAGGACGGTTGGACTCCTGCCAGAGTCCCTCCCACCTGACCACTGTGGAGTGATCCTGTCTTGATTTGCTGGGCCATCTGGGCCCCCCTGAGCCTCGGTTTCCTCATCTGTTCAATGGGGCTAGATAGTCCCAACATGACAGACCTGTGGTGGGGCAGGTCCCTAGGATGAGGGGGGGCACATTCCTCAGAGAGGGAGGGTCTCTCGTCCTCCTATCAAGGTGCTTCTTGCAGCATGGGGGGCCGTCTGTCAGGAGGCTCTATGGGCCCTTCTTCTGGGGCCCCTCTCTGGCAGGCTGCCAGCAGCTCTTCCAGGCTAATTAAGTTATTTTGAAGCAGATGTGGAGGGTGGATTAGTGAGCAATTGGCTGTGGAGCTGTGTTCGGTGCCAGCCCCCAGCCCCCACCCTGGCGCCCAGCAGCTCCGGAAATGCCAGTGAGGACGGGCCTCCCTCCTCCCTGGGGCTGAGCAGCAAGTGCCAGGCTGGGGGGTGTCCTGGACTGGGCATCTGCTGCGTGCTGGGGGCCTGCTGTCCTGTCACCGCTGTCCTGTCTTGGAGCCTAAGCCACAGCCCTCCTGGGGAGGAGGGAGGAGTGTGGCCCTACCTGCCAGGTCAAAGGTGAGGCGCCGGCCTGGAGAAGTCATCGCAGAACGGAGGCCCCTCCCAGCCACCCCAGCTCTCTGCTCGGGATGGCCCAGTTGGTTTCCCAACATTCCTGCACATTTTTAGCAGCAATAAAAGCTCCGAGCCCTGCGTGCGGTGGCCAGCGGTGCTCTGGAGGCACATGCGAAGATGCGGCTGGGCTTCTCCTTCCCATTTAGCGGACAGGAGTGGAGCAGCCCGAGTCACACAGGCAGGCCAGGGGGTGAGGACATCCAGAACCTGTCTGTCTCTGCAGCAGGCCCCTGGCCATGGTCATGGTTAGGCCTTCTGTGTGCCTCACTCCATGTCAGCAGACTGGAATGGGGACATGGAAGATGACGGTCTCAGTTCTTTTGCTCTAAGGAGGGTGATGATGGGCCCCACCCTGGAGGGCTCCTGAGAGGGTGGACATAAAGCAGCTGCCAGAGGAGGTGCCCTAGGTAAGTGCAGTCAGCCGACTTGTCCCGGGAGTGTCGTGCCTTCTTGCATGCCTGCCTGCTTGGCCCTCACCTGGGGTCTCCCTGTGGCCCCTGGCGTGCAGTGGGACCTCACCTGGGTTGGGTGAGCTGGTGCAGGGCAGGGCTCAGCCGCCAAGGTCATCCTACAGTGGCTGAGCTGGGCTCTCAGGCAAGTCTGGCACCTTTGAGGGTGAAGTCATTCTAGTGTCTGTGGTGATGGCAGAGCTGTGCCTGCCTGGCTTCTAGCTTTTGGCAGGGGCTCAGCCAAGTAGATACCAGGGGTTGGGCAGCCATAGTCAAGGAGATGCCAGAGACTGGAAGCCAAGGGTGTGGAGCTCCAGGAAAATGCACCATTCCTGTTCCCCAGCCCACTGCCATATAAGAGTACCACCCACACCTCCTGGCCCGCCCCCCACAAGCAGCATCCTGCACCACAAGCCGCCCACCCTTCACTCCCCGACTCCCGGAGGTAACCTCCGCTCTTCTTACCCAGCTGGCTAACACCTGTGTGTTGCCAACTGCACGTGCGTTGCAGTCGCACACGTGAACACGTGTGTGTGCACCACAGACGTCCATTCAAACATCCACTTTGCACAACCCTGCCCGTCCTGAACATATGTATCCCTCCACACACACCCGTCCACCACGAGGGCACTAGGGATGTTCTGAAAGGTGGTCACTTGCCCAGGGTCTCACATCAGCTAAGTGCTGGCTCTGGAGGCTGCAGGGTCCCCTCCCCAAGCCACCACAGGAAGAGTAGGGGAGATGATGTTCCTGAAATCATGGGCACATTGCAGGTGCCTGGTGTGACCAAGATGAGGGTCAGAGGCAGTGCTGGCTGCAGCTCCCAGGGAATGCACGCAGCTGTCAACCTCTGCCCACCATCCCTGCACAGGGTCAAGTGTCCCTGGGTGCCGATGTACTTGCCCCATGCTAGGGGACATCACCTTCAAGGCCTGTCACACACCTCTCATGTCTACCTCCAACATCCTTCCTCCTTGCCCTAAAAGGAACTCTGAACCCTAGCAAACCCCTTAGTGGCTCCCACAGCCTCCAGGAGCAAGTGTCAGGTGGCCTGGGCCAGTTCTCCACCTCCTTCCTCCTTCTAGCCCACCCAACTCCCAGCCTCCAGACAGTGCTGCCCAGCATGGTTGCCATCTAAATCTAATTCAAGCCGGGTGCAGTGGCCCACACCTGTAACCCCAGTGACTCAGGAGGCCGAAGCAGGAGGATCACAAGTTCAAGGACAACCTCAGCAACTTAGTGAGATCCTGTCTCAAACTAAAAAGGCTGGGGATGCAGTGCAGTGGTAGAGCGTCCCTGGGTTTCATGCTCAGTTCTACAAAAACCAACCAACCCCCCCCCCCCATCTGATTCAAATGAAGCAAGATGAAGAACCCCAATTCCCAGTCACACTGACTTTTCAGGTGTGTGCTGCTACCTATTGGACAGCGTGGTACAGAATGTCCCATTGATGTTGGACATTGGGGTCCTCTGACCCGATGAGGAGGGAAATGGAATTGAGTCAGGTGAGCGGCTGCTGCTGGGGCTTCTGTTCAGGGACACACAGCTTCAGGCCGGCTCCCCCCAGGGAAGAGGGGAGCTCATTTTCTTGGTTCCGCGCAGGACTGGAGGGTTGATAGGCTTTAGGTGCACTCAACTCGGAAGCGTGTCCCTGTCCTGCAGCTGTCCACGAGAACACAGGACACCCTGACCTCGACCATGCAGAGCTGACGCTGGCTGAGGGCCACCCACACCAAGCCCCTGGTGTGCTGTCAGGCCCTGTGCCAAGGCCTAGAAGTCCTGCCCCACCATGTCACAGGAAGTTCCCCTGACAGCCTTCTCCAGCTCCCGGCTCCTGCCCCTGGTTCTTCCTGGGCACCTTCTTCCATTGCCCAATGGCCAAACCCTTCCTGTCCTTCCAGCTCAGCCTCAGCCATGCGTGCTCCCCTCATCCCCAGCCCCAAATGACTCTTCCCTCCCTTCCTCCCCTGTCCTCCCCTGTCCTCTCCTCCTGTTCTGCTGTCCTTACACTTCCTCCATCCCTCTAGGTGCCTCAGAATCCTCTCCACCCTGCTCCCAGGGTTTCCTCCTTACAGGACCGTGACATCCACCAGAGCAGTGCAGTCCCATCTCAGCGACCCCAGCACCCAGACAGGGCTGGTCACAGGGACACGGGTCACAGTTCCCTGTCTCCACTGCCACCCAGAGCTCCCGTTTGTTCTCCCTGCTTGCATGCCTCTGGCTCTGGGGGACTCACTCCCGTAGGAAGAATATGTTTTGGTTTTCAGGTGGCTCCGTCTGTGCAGAGGTCTGACCTTTTAGAGCCAGCCTGGAGATGCCTATAAGGAGCTGCCCTCGGGAGTCAGTCAGAGTGGACGTGCCCCATTGAAACCTGCACAGCCCTGCGCTCTGGCTGAGTGACAGGTCTGGCTCCCGCCGTGTGCTTGTCCACCATGCACCAGCTCTCTGGCTTCTTATGCACATCACCCTCCACTATCCACCCTGTGTCTTTCCCCATGGGCTCCCTATACCCTGTCCCCACTGGCTCCTTGGTGTCCACCATGGGACCTCTGCACCAAGTCTCTCCTGGGGAAGTCAGCGCCGCCCGTCTTCCAGGACCTGCAACTTCCTGAGCTCAGCGTCTCAGCCCCTCCTCCTTCTGTTGCACTGTTTCTCTTTGCCACTAATGGGGGTCCATGGGAACAGGGGCCCCATTGCTCCAGGGACTTTAACAGGCCTAGGACCCGGGAGCTTGGTGACCACATGGGCCTTGACAAGCTCTGTCCTCACCACTGTCGCAATTCTCTGCGTGCAGAGGCAGAGGAGCTAGGCAGGGCCAGAAGGCTGAGGCTCTGGGGTCACCCTCTCTGGCTCCCTGGGGAGCCTGTGAGAGGGAGGGGGCAGGGCCAAGAAAGATGATCCACTGCAGCTCAAGCCCACTTCTTGGTCTCCCCCAAGATTTATGCTCCTTCTCTCAAATCTCTCTCATTCCCCGTCCATAACCCCCTTCGCTATCTGCAGGATAAAGATGTGCATGTAATAGGCACCTTCTGTGTGTCTGATGACTTCATTTGCTCTTCCTAAGAGCCCCAGGGCTGGAGCCTCTCTTTAAGGATGGATACCAGGATCCTCAGAGAGGCGGACACACTTGTCCAAGGACACATTGGGAAAGGTAATTGGTGCTGGACCCCAGCACTCTGCATCCAGGATCCTGGGAACTGGAATTGTTGGGATTCTGTGGAAGTCAGAGCCAGGTTGTTCTATTAAGCCAGAAATAGGCTTCAGCTTCCTGGAGGAAGAGGCTGTCCCAAGGCCTAAACCCAAGTCTTCCGAAGCTCAGGGGTTTCTCCACCTCTCAGCCTCACTTGCTTCCTGGAGACTGGAGGGTAGAGTCACCCTCAGCCTCATTCATCTCAAAGCGGGATATTCCCGTAGTTCTAACACCTCCACGGTCTGCACTTCACAACATTGATACAGCCAAGTGCCCAAGGGTGTGACATACATCCTTCTCCTCAGTGTTTATAGTGACCAAGGAAAGTGAGGAAAGTGGACTCCTTTGCTGTCTCCATTCTCTGGTTGAGGAAATAGGCTCAGCAAGGTTAAGTATGTTGTTCAAGGTCACACAGCTAGTCAGTGGCTGAGTGAGCATGACAAGTGTTTGTGAATCCCATGAGAAAACTCCAGTTGATGGGGCTGCCTTTTTTTTTTTTGGTGTGTGCATGTGGGGCACTGGGAATTGAACCCAGGGGCTCTACCACGGGGCTATCCCCCAGATCTTGTTTGTTTTTATTTAGACAGGGTCTTGCCCCCTGAATAGCTGGGGTTACAGGCATGTGTCACTGTGCCCGGCTTGGGCTGCTGATTCTTAGATGAAGCCAACACGAACCTCAGTCTCCTCCGGGGCCCTAGTCCTCACATGTCTCAACCACTTGGGAAGCAACAAAGCACAGGAGTCTTCAGATTGCCAGAAGTTTCTGGTGAGGTAGGCTGTGTGGCTCTCCATTTTTATGTTTTTTTTTTTTTTTAAATAAGGTTGTTTCCCAAATGTATTTAAACAAGCACTAGTTTCATGGGATGGTTGGGGGAAATATGGATAGAGAGAGAGAGAACTTCGTCTTAGGCACGTCACACCACTTCTGGATGCTCATGAGGATGGAGCATGGCACCCTGGTATTTTGCCAACACAGGATCTTGTAAGGGCAATCCAGTGATCCAACGGGCATGCCTGGGAGTTGGAGGATAATTGGGGATACCAGGCTGTGATTCTTCCAGGTGGGAGAGACCCCCAACATTCCTTGTGGCCAGGGGAACCCAGAAGTTTCAGAGACCAAGAAAGGAGCCCAGAGCAGGCTTCTGCTTCTGCTTCTGCTTTGCAGACCCTTGTTCCTGGGTTCTTGTGCCCCAGAAGCTCTTCTGGCCCCTCCAGGATCAGCTTGCTCCTGCGAGAAGCCTGGAGGGGAGCCCAGCTCAGCAGGAGGACACTTCCTCTGGGCTCACCCGGGTGGAGGAGACTGGGCACCCAAGAAGTTGCAGGGTTCTGTAGCACGGCTGCCTCCTGTGCTGCTCAGGTTTTCCCCTAGCTGGGCACCTGCCCTGATCTGTGTGAGAAGCTAAGCCTCAGCAATTTAGCGAGGCACTAAGCCACTCAGTGAGAGCCTGTCTCTAAATAAAATACAAAATAGGGCTGGGGATGTGGCTCAGTGGTTGAGTGCCCCTGAGTTCAATCCCTGGTAACCCTCCCCCCACCACCAAAACAAAGAAGCTAAGTGACCCCAGGTGAGTGACTTGGGGGTGTGGACATCAGTGAGCCGATCCCGCTGTCGGGACTCCAGCTTTGTTCCTCCACCCACTTCTCAGGGATGCTCGCTATAGGTTGGGTGCTGGCCTCCCGACACCCCCGTGGGACAGTGCTGTGAGCGTCTGTGTTCTACAGAGGTGGGAACTGAAGCCATTCCAGGCTATATGTTGAATGGTGTTCCCTGTGCCCACAAATTTGCATGCTGAGGCCCGTGTAACCCCCAGTAGGACTGTCTGCAGGGATGGGGGCCTACAGGAGATAGTGACATTTCAATGAGGTCATGGGGGTGGGCCCTAATCCACCCTCCTGAAGGACTGTGGCCTTAGGAAAAGGAAGGAAGAGCCTGGGCCTCAGTCTCTCTACCATTGAGGATGCAACAAGGTGACTGTCCCAAGCTAGGAAGAAGAATCTCACCAGGGACCTCACCGTGCCAGACCACCCAGCTCACAGACGTGAGCAGATGGGTTTCTGTTGTTTAATCCCCAGCTTATGGTATTTCTTTATGGCAGTCCCAATGGATGAAGACTGCCCAAGGCCACACTGAGGGAAGGCACCCACCAGAGTTAACCTCCAACAGGGGGCACCTGGCCAGGACTCAAGCTCATGTGCCCATGCGGACTGCGCAGCCTGTGCTAATTCATGACATCACACACAGTCTCTTGTGCCAGGCTCCTCCCCTGTTCCTGGGTCACAGACTTGGTAAACTCCACGCCCATCACACCCTGCGGGCTCCCTGCTGGCCCCAGGCTGAATTTCTGTAGCGCCACTGCCCCCTGCTGGCCCAGCCCACATCTACCGTGTCCTAACCCCCTCCCCAGGCTCCATCTCTCCAGATCTGGCCCTCAGGCTCCCAGGACACCAGCTGCTTCTGCCCCAGTGGATCTTCCCACCTTCCCCGCAGGCAGGGTCCATCTCCTCCCACCTTGGCCCCTCACAGCCTTCCATGGACGGTCCCCTCCTCAGCCAGCATGGCTCCCACCTGCTTGTCCTCAGCCCTCTTCGCTCAGTTCTCTTTTAAATGAAGAGACCAGAGGGTCCAGCACTGGCCAGAGAGAGTCCCAAACAAACCTTGATGGGAGAATGGAGTACAACCGCTCAAAAGAGTGGGAGCCCTCTGGGTGCAGGGCACTGCCTTGGTCCCTGGGTGGGCAGAAGGGTGTGGAACCCCAGCTGGCAGTGAGACTCTCAAAAGCCTCCTCCAGAGCCACCTTCCCCATCCTCTCTCCCTCTACCCTCAGCCTGCACCCCCTGCAGCCCAGGGCCTCTCCCTGAGCCTCTTCCAATTCTTGGAGAGGGACGCTGAGATTCTGGAGCCAGGGATGTCTGCACGGTGCCACTAGCTTACCCTGTGCCTGTTTCTCTCTGGGCCTCAGTTTCTTTGAGTGTAAAAAAGGGGCAGCAGAGGGGCAAAGCACAGAGTTGGTGCAAGGACAGGAGGAAGGGAGGGAGGTGGTGGCCTTGGCTGCTGGGGAGGGGCCCTGCTCACTGGGGCTGCCTGCCTTTGCCCTCACAGGTTGCCATGCGGGGCTGGTCCCACTAAGTGCCCATCCCAGTGCTAATGCCGGCTGCAGCCCCCTCTGCATCACGGGCTCCTGGCCCTGCTCACCCTCTAGGAGCAGTGTCAGGGGAGAAGCCTGGGGTGTTGAGGGGCAAGTGGACTCCAATCTTGGCTCCACCCTGTCCTTAGCCCAGAACTTCAGAAAACTCTTTTCCTGTTGTCTGAGCCTCACTTTCCTCCTCTGGACGATGGAGCAATGGCACCTGGTCTGTTGAAGGGGCTCATGGAGCAGGTGTGGCTCAGTGGGGGCTCACTGCGCAGGTCTGGATTGCACCTCACTGCTCCTGTCACCTCGGGATCCCCAGCTCGTTGGAGTCACAATGTCTCAAAAGCGGCTCAAGCTCAGTCCCTCCTCCCCACCCCATTGCACCTGTGTCTCAGCAGCTGCTCACCCTCTGCTCACTGTGTGGACCAGAAACCTGAGACCCTTCCCTCTCCCTGAACTTTCCTAACCGCCCTTCCCCCTACCCCAGAAGACCCCGCCCTCACAGTCCTCTTGTGTCTCCCTCTCTGACTGCCCACTGGACTGGTGAGGGAGCTTCTTGGCGGGCCCCATGTCACCCTGGTCCCCTTCCAACCCCTTCTCTAGTATGCAGCCACACACCCTTGCCAGGCACAGGTGCCCTTCCTGGGCTCAAAATTCTCTTTTAGGATGAAGAGCTCCTGCTTCTGCTGGATGCCCTGTGACAGCCCTGACCACCTCTCACTCTGAGCTCCAGCCTTCCTGGAGCTCCCTGGCTGGCCTTTCCTCTGTCTGGAGAGCTCTTTGCTGCCCCATCTCATCACCTGGTTGCTGTCCACACACTCTCCAGACTCCCCACAAGACTCCGTGTTGAAGGCTTGGTCTCCAGCCTGTGGTGCTGTTGGGAGGTGGTGGGACTTGTAAGAGATGGGACCTAGTAGAGGGAAGCTAGGTCATTGTGAGGCATGTCCTTGAAAGAGATGTTGGGACCTGACCCCTCCTCTCTATTTTTGTTTCCTAGTTACCATGAGGTGAACAGGCCTCCTCTGTGTGTGCTTCTGCCATGATGTACTGTGCTGCCACAGATCCAAAGACAGTAAGGCCCGGCAACCTTGGACTGAAACCTCTGAAATTGTGAGCCAGAATAAACCTTTCCTCCTTTTAAGTTGATTATATCAGGAATTTTGTCACAGTAACAGAAAGCTACCTAATACACACTTATAACAGCGAGGCTGCTCCTCGGTCTTTGCCTGGGTTACATGCTCTGCTACAATCTCTCATCAGCCTAGTGCCTCTTCTTTGGGCCCTTTCTTGGTTTATTGTTAAACAAGGTCTCAGGTGATCCCAAGGAGTCTCCACCCCATAGCCTACAGCAAACGCCCTGCAAACAGAGTACATCTGTGACTGCTTGCCATGTGTCCTGATCCCTAATCAGAATCTGGAATTAAGCTGATGCTTCATGAACCCTTGTTGGTCTTTAGTCTGTGTCCTAGGTTTTGCAGAAGATGTTCAGACTGGATGTGGTTTAAAGGTTCTTAGTATGGGGGAAGAACCGTAGTCTGAGCATGAGTTCTGGGTTCTAGTCCTGCTCCTGCTGTGTGACTCTGTGCACATTGTTTACCCTCTCTTCTCTGTGTCCTCACTACAACATGAAGTTGTGTAAGGACAAGGTGTCCTCCCCACAGGATTGGTCCAGGGAAGCTTCATGTGGAAGACAGGGCCCATCAGGGTCTTGAGGATTGAGTGGAATGGAGCAAAGTGGGAGAGACATCCAGGTGGGGGGCACAGCGCAAGCCCAGATGGGAATGAGTGTCCCCTGTGAGTTGCATATGTGACCAGACAGAGGTGGGAGACAGGGTCGGTACAGAAGAAAGGGTAGGGAGCAGGACTGAACTCCCCCCAAACTCCTCTGAGGCCTCAATTGACTAGCTCTTAGTCCCTTTCCCGAGGACAGCTGGCCTAACCTGAGGTGCCTTAATTTCAGGGCCCCTTAATTACCCAGCCCTCCTGCCTCTGGCTGCTGGGTTAATTTCCGGCTCCGGGAGCTGCCCTGGGAACAGCTCTGTCTTCCTATAACCGACAGCTCCCTCATCAGATAGCCGCAGGACGAGTCCTCTGGGGGAACGGAGGCTCCTGCCTGCTGCCCTCCACGGCTGGGAGATGGCCTCACCGCCCAGGAACGCTGCCCAGGCCCCCTTCCAGGCCCAGCCGCTGATCTAGTCTGGAATCTCGTGTCTGGCTCTGCCAGCTCCCGCCCTGTGTCGCCCTCGACCACCTGCAGCCCCACACACTGTCCCCAGAGCTGGCTCCTTGGGTGGTTTGGGGCTAGAGGACCATGGAGATGGGTGTCTGGAACCCCCATGGGCCTGGGCGTGAGGTTGGCCTGGGTAAGAGGCTGGGGAGCTGGCGCAGGAGGCTGAGGGCTGAATTTGCAGAGCTGAGACTGGGAAGGGCGGGTCCTTGAGCCAGAATCAGGTCCCTGGAACCGGGGAGAAGGGGGAGCTGGGAGCAGAGCCCTCACCTTGAACACTCAGCCTGCCCAGGAGCCCGGCATCCAAGCAGAGGGAGGGACTGGGGACGGTGAGGCCGTGGGGTACTGAGTGTGGGGGAGGGTGGTCCACACTTCAACCTTATCTCATCCTCCCCGCTTCCTCCTGGGCCTCAGCCACTCCGGCCTCTTTTCTGTTTCCCACGATTCTAGGCCTTTGCATTTTCTGTTCCCTCTTCTCTCTGCATAACTGTTTTTGTTTTTTTTCCCACCTCGGGGTGTGGCTTATGTGTCACTTCCTCGGGAGGTCCTTCCCTGGCCACCCCACTCCCTGTTACTCTCCATCAATCACCCATTTTCTCTTCTTCGTAGCTCATGCCCCTGGCGACACGGCTGTGCTCACGTGTGTATCTCTTCCTCCTCTGTTGCCCCCATTAGATGGTAAGTTCCATGACAGCAGTGTCTCCGGGTCCTGGCACATAGTCTGTGCTCATCAAATATGGGGTCCCTTGTCCTGGACTTAGAAGTCTAGACAATTTGTCTTTGTTTCAGATGTTGGGATGATTCCTGTCTTTGGGCCTTTGCACGTGCCATTGGATCTGCATGAAGGCCCTTCCCTCAGCTCCTCCCTGGGAAAAGGGCTTTGGACCCCAGCTCAGGCAGGCCCCAGAGAAGGTACACCTTGGAGACCTGTGAGCACAGGTGCAAGAAGCTGGTGATTATGGCTGCCCAGTAATGCAGGAGGCTGGCCCCGCAGGTGAGTTCCATGCCAGTGGAGGGGCGCTCTCCCAGCTGTTTAGCACCCCTCCTCAGACCTCAGCTTCTGTCTAGGAGTGAGAAAAGTGTACCCCCTCCCCATGTCCTTCTGCGGGGTTCAGTAAATAACACTGAAGTGGGAAGTTTCTTTGGGTCTAACTTTAGTGCATCTCCCCCCCCCCCCCCCCCCGCCCCATACACCTTTTTGCAAGCTTAGCTCATCTCGTTCTTAAACAGACTGAGAGTTACATGGGTCCCTTCTGTATGTGGGGTAGCTTCTGTTTTTAAAAGCTAACGTGCTTTCATTCATTCACTCATTTCTTAAGTGTGTGCTGGTTACAGGTGCCATCCAGCCCTACAGTGAGCCCAGAGGCAGGAAGGTGGGGACAGGCAGGCAACTCCCAGATGGTCCTTGTGCAGGGGTCAGTGCTGACTCTGGTGTGCAGGTGAGAGGGGACCCTGGGCAGCTGGTTCCAGAAAGCTGAGAGGACATTGAGCATACAGTAGGGGAAGCAAGACAGGGAAAGAGCATGAGAGAAACAGAAAGAGAGAGAGAGCGCCATATTTATTGTATTAAAAATAGTTCCATTCATCTGAACATATGTAACTCAGGGAACTTAATGAAAATAGCAATAGTTAATATTTATTGAGTGCACACATATCTTAATCCTCCAACAGTCCTAATTGTACAGATGAGGAAACTGAGGCCCAGAGAAAGAAAAGGCCTGTCCAGGCTCACAGTCTGTTAGGGATACCCATCTACCCCAGCTCCTCTAAGGCCACCTCTTCCTTTGCTGTCTGTCAGGGGAAGCCAGAGGCCTGTCCCAGTCCTTGCTGTTATTGCCACCACATACTGATGTACATAAGGACCCCATTTTGACAGGATGCTTAGTGGTGGGGTCTGAAAGATCCCAAGAGTCTGAACAGGGTGAGACCTCTTGGATCACTGGTCCTGACCCAGGGTGGACCTTCCACACACACTCCCACTGAAGTCTAACTACATCGGTTGAAGGAGAGTGTGGCCCTATTTTACAGATGCAGAATCCAAGGCCCAAACTGAGGTTACTCTGTGAAACCCTGGCCTAGCTGTGGTGGGAACTGAAGCAAGTTCTCCAACTCCAAAACAGCTGCCCTTCTATGTGCATAGCCCTTTACAGTTTGCAAAGCTCTTCTCTATCCCTTAGCTTATTAATTTTTTTTCATTCCACAAATATTTGCTTGGTGCATAATACGTTTCATGCATTTGGAAAATGGCACTTAGCAGGTAGATGAAGTCCTTGACCTTATGGATCTTATGGTCTCCTAGAGGAACAGATGTTATTGGTATAATTTCCCTATGCATTGAGCTAAATGTTGTCTGTGAAAGAAAGGGTGGTATGGAATATTTTCTAGTTTTAAAAGTAGGTATGCATTCATTCATTCATTCACTCATTCATTTCCTAAGTGTGCTCTGTGGGGCTGGAGAATGGATATCATCTATATTTTCCAGATGCTAAAACTGAGGCCCAGAGAAGCTCAGTGATTTGCTCAAGGTCACATAGCTCGGGCAAGCAGAGTGGTAGAGATGGAACTCTAGCAAGGGTCATTCATTTCTAATTTAGTTTTATACTCCACAAAGCCTGTAATAATAAAGAGTGCGTATGCATGCATGAGTGCATACACACACACACACACACTCCATGATAGAAAGAGTAACCTAAGGCCCAGGGCCAGTGAAGGGACTATTCAGGGTACAAAGGGGGAGCAGGTGGGGATACACCAGAGGCAACTCCTGAGCCCATTATTCCTGCTTCCCGGCTCCTGCCATCCTGCTTTCACAGATCCTGTGAACTTCCTGGTGCCTGGGAGTGCAATATATTTGCTTTCAGCATAAGTCAACCAGTTTCTCTCTCTTGTTTGCAAAAAAATAACTCTGATGGGGATAGATCTTGATGGCAGAATCAGGCCGCAAGCAGGGACCCACAGGGAAGCATGGGCATCTGGGGCTGGTTACTGCCCTAGTGAGGGAAGAAGGCAGGGAAATGACAGCTATTGTTAGGGAATGGGTCCTGGCAGCTCAGAGTATCTGGCCATGAAACAACCACTCAAAGTGTCCCTTGTGGTCCCCTAAAATTTAATACTCATAGAAGACAAGACTTTAGAGGCCTGAGCTCCACGTGCCTTAGAGCAGAATAAAGATCAGAAAGACAAATAAAGAAAGAACAGGAGGAATTCAAGGACTGAGGCTCAGAATGTTTGTTTCTAATGGCACCTCACTTAAAGAGAAAATAACAGAAGGGTAGTGGTGTGTGCTTGTATCCCAGTGACTTGGGAGGCTGAGGCAGGAGGATTGCAAGTTTGAGGCCAGCCTCAGCAACCTAGGCCCTAAGCAACTTAGCAAGATTCTATCTCAAAATAAAAAATAAAAAGGGCTGGGAATGTGGCTCAGTGACAAAGCGCCCTGGGTTTAAATCCCTAGTACCACATACACACAAAGAGGGTCGTGGAGAATAACAAACAAAATTCCCTACAACCTTAGGTCAAAACTCAGGAACTTTTTTTTTTTTTTTTAAATCTGGAAAAAAAAAAAAAAAGAAAAAAAATCTCTTATCAAGGCAGGTCAGAAATAACCAAGCACCAAATGCCTGGTTTGATCCTATGGGTGACTGAACTACGGTGTTAGTTTAATTCACAACTTTTGCCAGGTTCTTCCATAAAAATTTAAGAATTAACCCAGAAAGGGTGAGAATTGAGAATCAAAATGAGGACCAGTAGGAGGAGGATAGACTCAGGGATCTAGGTCCCCCAACCCTATGTTGGCCAAGCTGGCCCTCCTCCCCTATCAGAGGGGCTCAGCCTCCTTTGCTCAAGACCCTCAGCAAAGGGTGTACATTTGCAAAGGAAATCAACACTCTTCATCCTCCCTCTAGGTTGAGGACTGGATCAGATTCCAGCATGTTCCTGGGAACCAATTATAAAGTCAACCCTTGGAGGAGAAGCTTAAGTCACTGACAGGGTTATAAGCCTTTGCTAATTCACCTTGGCAAAATTCTGGAGCATGCATGGATGGGGGGATGAATTCTCACAAGGAATATCACTTTAGATCGGGCCGGTCTGAGCTTCAAATTCAAATTCTTCAAATTCAATGCTTTATTTGAAGAGCTCGGAAAGGTTTCTTAGTATAAGAAATTCAGAAGAAAGAAGTATCTTCCCACCCTAGACTCTGACCCCTAAGGGAGCCCAGGAGATACTGTCTCTCTTGAGAAGTTAAAAATGATTCCCAATGAGAGGAGTACCAGCCTCTTCAAGAAACCTTCTAAAGACTTGTTCTCGCATCCTGGGGAAATTGCCATATTGAAAGGATCCTGATTTCAAAGGAAATGGGGGGAGCTTTCTGTGACAGAGGTCATGTCCTAGTACTTATAGGTCAGAGGGTACATAATGCTGTGGTTTGGTTTAAGTGTGTCCCCCATGAGTTCATACATTGGAAGCTTGGTGACAGGGTGGTGATGTGAAGAGGTGGAGGGACCTCGAAGAGGTGGAACCTAGAGGGAGGTCATTAGGGACATCATCCTCAGAAGGAATTGATGTAGTTCTTGTGGGACCCTGAAGTATCACCCCAAGAGGGGTTAGTATAAAAGAGGAAGCTGGAGTCCTCTCAGTTCTCTGGCTTCCTGACTTGCACTTTGATCTTTTCCTCTAGCTCATCTTGCCTCAGGGTTACCAACTTCTCTAACTCTATTGTCACAAGTTTGTTCTTGGGGACATCAATCATTTTGTCATCCCATAGAGCGTCACACTGATCCAGTACTATGGTAATATCAAGGTCATAAAGTGGCAGGTAACTTGAAATACAATTGTGTTTCAGAGGAAGGAAGGACAAGCTTATGAAATACAGGGGTCTCAGTTAAGTTTCTGGGGAAATGGTGATTCCCAAATAGATTTTTATAAGCAACGTAACCCATGTATGTGTATCAAACCATCTTCTGCGTAATGGAAAAAGCTGTTGGCTTCCAGTGGGATCGGAGCCGGGTAAGACTTCCAGGCGAGTTCTTATGGTGCATTAGATTCAGTGGTGCTTGGAGGGTCTGTGGCAGATTGCAGTGCTGCATGGAGCCTTTGGCAAGCCAGCAGAGGCTCATCGGTTTAGGAGCAAGGCCAGGCCTTCTTTGGCAAATCATTTGCCTTTTGAGAAACAGTTCCCGGCTTGCCCCTTGGCACTGTCAGAGGCTAAACACCCAACCATGGACTACGAGGGAATCATTGAATCTAAGATACCTGCCATATTGTCGGATCCACCTAGCCATCAGATTCAGCATGCCCAATAACACTCTTTCATCAGGCAAAGATGGTATAAATGGGTCTGGACTGGAGCAGATCCTGAAAGTGCAGGGCTGTTGCATAAGCAGGTGGTTCCCCTGCCAACCTGCTATACCTTTCTCAGCCTACATGTATACTCTTATAGAAATCCCCCGTGGCCAACTCAATGAGGAGAAAAATTTTGAGTCTGGTTTACAAATGGCTCTGCGTGGTAGGCTGGCACCAGCTGGAAGTGGGTTGCTGGGATAGTACAGCACCATGTAGAGTATCCCTGAAGGACAGAGAGGGGAGTCCCCACCCTGGGAAATGCTCTGATGTATCTCCTTGTTGGGGTCTAGAAGAGCAGAAAGCCTAAGTTCTCTAATGATCTGACCAGATGGACAGGCACCTGGAGGAGATAAGATGGAAGGTGGGAAGGAAGCACGAGAAGATGCACATGGCTAGACTCTTAGGATGGACCCCGCATCAGAATCATACTTAGATCCCATGAGAGCACTCACCCAAAACTCCCAAAGACCATGTAAGGGTCTTGATGACCAGGTGGACAGGTGGACCGGCCCTGCCACTTGGTGGTAAATAGATGACTTCAGACTCCTTCTTTCGTGGAAGAGGATGGTTATTTGGTGGTTAGCTGAGTATTCTAGATTTGGATCTGCGTTCCTTGACTGCCCAAATCCACAGTATCAGTATCATTGAGTTGGCCACACCATCTGCAGACCCACCGAAAGCTATGTCCACTGTCATGGTATCCCACTCGGCATTGCTTTAGACCAAGGAGATCATTGCAGAGAGAGGAGTAAGTCAATGAGCTAAAGCCAGTTAGATCCATTGGTGCTCTGGGCCCCATTGCTCAGAAGCAGCTGGGCTTGTAGAATTATGGAATGACTTAATGAAGAACTTAATTCCAGAAGCAGATGGAGGAGGGAAAAACCCACTATGTGTTTAGAGTGTCCTCCTAGAGGGTGTCATATGCACTCTCGACAAAGCTGAACAACATGCCAGGGACCAAGGAGCAGAAGCAGGAGTGGTCCTTCTCCCAACCCTACCCAGGGCTCCACTCCCAAAGCTTGGGATTGAGAAATGTTGGTTCCCAAGGCAGGAGTGTCCTGCTAGGGGAATGTGAGGATGTTGACACTGGAATGAAAATCGAGAATGCCAGCTGATCAGTAAAGGCTTTCTGTCACTGGGTGAACAGGAAGAGAAGGGAGTCAGGACTTGGCTGGGGCCATTAATTCTGACTACCCAGAGGAAGCAGGAAGCAGTAGGGATGGAAGCCGTCTTAAGTTGAAAGTCATTGAAGGCCACAACAGTGCGAGCCGAGCCGGCAGGCCCTCCCTGGTCTTAGATCCATAGGGATGGCTGTGTGGCCCATCTTTACAGGTAAAGGACTTTGCCTGGAGGGAAGGGAAATGAAGCAAAGCCCTACTCTAGCAGCCGCAGCAGATGCGAGGCATGGGCCCCTCTTTCCCGCCCCCCCTTGTGTCACGAGTCTATGAATCTATTTTAACCCAGTGCTTCTCAGTTTCTGATGTGCATTGGAACTGTCTGTGGGCTCTTGTTAAAATGCAGCTTCTTAGCTCAGTGATAGAGCGCTCGCTTCGCCTATGCAAGGCACTGGGTTCGATCCTCAGCACCACATAAAAATAAAATAAAGGAATTGTGTCCATCTACAACTAAAAAAATGTTTTAAAAATTCAGCTTCCGTACTGGGGTGGGGGTCTGGGTCAAGGTCTGAGATTCTGAATTTCCAAGCAGTCTCTCCTGGCCTCTCTAGGTAAATCTGTCCTTCCCAGACCACCCTCTCCCCCTTCACAGCTGTGACCCCTGATCTGGAGTACTCATTCGCTTATTTATTCACTCATGAATGGCCTCTTATGCTACATGTTAATCACATGAAGAAAGGGACTTTTGATTTATTTCTTCCTTTGTAGTCCCACATGACACTCTACATACTGTGGGACAACTGAAGGTATGTGACTTATGCAGTCACTTGTACTTCCACGTATATCCAGGAACACAGAGATCCATACACAAGGGCACAGGCGCATATGGGGTATATTTAAACCTAATTGGGAACATGCACCCTCAGGGGAGTGTAGAGATTCATGCGTACAAATACACAGATACGTGATGCACTGGGCACGTAGACACAGAGGTACGCAAACCCGCAGAGCACAGGCTCCCTCTGAAAGTCTCAGGCATCAGAGTCCCAGGTACCACTAGCACCTGTGTGGTGACTTAGGCCTGGCCCTTCCCCTGCTTCCAATCCCCTACAGGGGTTCAGGGCAGAGAGAGAGCTCAGAACTTGGAGCCCTCCACCTGCTGAGTTCCCCCTTTTTCAGACCTGTGCCAGTCAGTGCCACCCCATGCAGAGTGTCCTCCCTCCTAGCTGTCCTTTCTCTCCAGTGCTAGGCCCAGTACAGCTAAGATGCTCAGTAGGTTCTCAGACTGCAGACAGGAAGCCCGAGGCCTTGCTCTCCATCCCTCAGAAAGGTGTGGAGAACCGAGTCTTGGCTGTGCCGAGTGGGACTGGTTCCCTCCGTGACTCAGGCCCTGGTACCTGCTCCTGCGTGCCCTGCCCTGGGCCCCTCACTCAACAGAGGGGTTGAAGCTGCTGCCCAGGCCCCTGTCTATTTTGTTTGCAATTATCTGTCCAGGAAGCCAGGAAACTGTTCTGAGCAAGTTTTGGCAGACAGACCCATGTCTCTGCCTAAAGATCCCTGCTCCTGATAATCCCCCAGGAAACCCCAGAGCCTCCTTCTCCTTAGAGCCCCCCTCCTCCTCTGCTTGGAGTTCCCAAGGAGCCTGACCCAGGCCTGACAGGTGTTTTTGTCCACTGCCTCTCTGAATGTGCCTAGAAGAGTAGTCAGGGTCTACCTGTTTCTGCAGGGACAGGGATCTCACCACCACCTCCAAGAGAGGCAGACCCGAGGGAGTCTGATAATACCAATGCGAATTGTGATTGGTTCTTAGGAGGAAATATCATCCTGAGCATAGAAAATAATGGGGTGAACCCTTCTGTGGCTCAGAGACCTCTTGGAAAAAAGGAGCATTTGAGCTGGGACCTGAATGACAAGAAAGCCACTGTGAGAAGAGCAAGGTGACAAGTGTCCTTGGCAGAGGGAACAGCACTTGTAAAAGCCTGAGGCAGGAAATGGCTCAAGCATCATCTCCCATCTTCTCTTCTTGCTATTTATCACCTTCAGTTTCCATAACTCACTCTATTTCTCCCCTTCCCTCCACCCCAATTCCAGAGGTCTCTCTGCTCTGCCTGTGGCTGGGGACCTCCACATGGGGCCGCTGTGCATGTAGACAGTGCTCAGTGGATCAGCACTTGGCACAGCTGAGCCTTGCCCATCCTGGCCATTGCTCTCACCTTGTGGAGTCCTGAAAGGAGGATATTCCATCCCACGTCCCACATCCCATGTCCACTAGGCCACAGTGTGAACTTGCCCATGACTCCAGAAGCCTCCACTCCTCCCATGTGTAATAGGTATAGTGATGTCAATTACAGGGCTGTCAGGAGGGACCCAGGAGATAGTCAAGTTCTTTGCAAGCATAATCAGGGTTTCCTGACTCAGGAGCTTAGGAGCATCTATCTTAATGAGTCTCTTAATTTCCCAATATATGCTCAACTATTTGCCTGTGTGCTTAACGGTATCCAACATCTCCTGATCAAAGCCATTGTCTATGCTGAACTGAACGAATCCAGCAGGTCTCTCTGTCCAGGAGACTCCTCTTCCAATGCCAGGAAGAGAGGGATTAAATTTCTCACCTGTCCCTCAGTGCTACTGCTTCTGCAGCTACCACTGGGGGCACAGTTGAAAATATGTCCTGCACAGCAGAATGGGCCCTTGTCCTGTGTTACAGTGGAGCCCGTACCTCTGTGGTTCCCACAGCCTGGCTCTGAGGTCATAGCATCCTTAGAGTCACACGCTTACACACTTGGTCACTGACCCCAAAGCAAAACGACTGTTCTGGGCCAAAAAGGGCTTCTAGGCTCAGTCAGTGGGAAACCCGAACCAGCTCTCACCAGCATCCCAGACCCAGTGCTGAGCCAGGTGTTACTTCAGACCCTCCCTCTGCTCTTGGGGTGGAAGCAGGCACTTAGTGTCTTTTCTGGACAATGAACTATCCCAACCAATAAGAGATGCCTGTAATTTGAATCTTAAATGTCCCCCAAAGCCCATGTATTAAAAGCTTGGTCCTCAGCTTGGCACTATTGGAAGGCGGTGGAAACCTTTAAGAGGTGAAGCTTAGCGGGAGGTTTTAGATGATTGGGGAGGCAAGCCGTCAAAGGGAACAGGAGCCTGGTTTCTTCTCTCTCTCTCTCTCTCTCTCTCTCTCTCTTTCTCTGTCTCTCTCTCTCCCTCTCCCTCTCTCTCTCTCCCTCTCTCTCTCTCTCTCTCTCTCTCTCTCCCTCCCTCTCCCTCTCCCTCTCTCTCTCCCCCCACCCTCTGCTTCTTGGCTGTCATGAAGTGAGCAGCTCCTTCTGCCAGGTGCTTTTCTGCCATGCTGTGCTGGATTTGCAGGTGGACCCATAGATCAAAAGCAACAGTGTCAGCTGATCATGGACCAAACCCTCCAAAACAAGAAGGCAAAACAAACCTCCCTCCTTATAAAGTTGATTATCTTAGGTAATTTATTACAGTAACACAAAGCTGACCAACACAAGAGATAACTCTAAACATGGAGGACTATTGACTCTGTGGACATGCTCAGTGATCCTCAGAGGCTGGTTCTACAAACCATGGAGGGGGAAAAACTCTTGTTGGGCTACAGCAAGTCCTGTCACATTCTTCCCCGAGACCACAGGGATCTCCTGGCTTTGTGTTTGCAAAGCTGAGAGAAATGTGCTTCTCCCATCCTGGCTGTCACGTTTCCCTGGGAAGGAAGGACTCTTCCAAGAAGCAGCCCTATCTGCACCTCCACAAAGGAGGACCTGGCAGCCTTTCCCACCACCAGCTCACCCTAAGTTAAATGCCTTCTTTCCAGGTGCATCTTCCCATCCCTTCCTCACGAGCCATTCTGTGAAGGAGGGGAGGAGATGAGGGTGTGATTAGCGCCAAGAAGACAGCGGCTGCTGAATGAATGAGTGATAGGGGCTGTCGGGTGGTTATTCTCTCTCTGAACACAGCTTGGGTTCTGGTTTTTCTTCCCACACTGAAAACACATCTTGGGCCTCTCTCCTAAGATTGCTTGGGACCTGCTTTCCTGACTCAATGCAGCCCCCTGCCCAGGGTGGGGCTAGCAGGGCTGTTCTACCTCCCTGAGCTGTGGTCAAGAGGCCTGGCCCCCTGCCCCGCAACCCCCAGCCTCCAGTGCTCACCCAGAACCCTCCAGATGGACCCACCAGGTCTTTCCCAGCACTGGGGAGAGGAAAGGCAGCAGGCAGGATGCATGTGGGTGGGAAGGAGGGAAAGAGTAGAAGCGGGAGTTCCATCTGGCAGACAGGTGGGCGGGCGGAGCCCCTGGGCCAGGCGAAGGCGAGGCCAGAGAGCTGCATCCAGCTGGAGAAGGGGCAGCAGGCAGTGTCCCGCCTCCTTGGCACAAAGACCAAGGCAAGGAGAGGCCATGCTGTGTGTACAGCGAACCCAGCCACAGTCCCTGTCCCCTGAGTGGATTGCAGGTGGACCCTGAGCTCTGCCCTGCAGCTGTGGCATTGTGGACGGGCTGTGCCACTCTCACGAGCAGTGGCCTCTTGCTGACAGGACCCACATCATCATGGCTACCCAGGCTACCCAAATCTAAGTCCAAGGGCTAAGTGAGCAAACTCTTCCTAGTTCTCTGGAAAATGTCCTTCGTGACAGGGGAAAGAAAATAAAAAGTACCAGTTTTGCCCTACATCTTAGCCACGTCTGGCCACCTTTGCCAACCATAGTGTCCTCACTCCCAAAGGTCACTTGGGGTTCTTTCTGGCTGCGATGTTCAGCGGTATCATAATAACAACCCACTTTTCCAACACTGGGGGAGCTCAACCCTCCTGCGCTAGCTCGCACAATCGCTCCTCCTGCTTCACAAACAGGACTGTAACTCAGAAAGGACCAGCACCCAAGGCCACCGGCTGGTTGGTGGCAAAAGCTGGATTCAAGCCCCAGTCTTTGGGCAGAGTGCCACATGCTTGAGCCCGCTGCCCTGCCGTCCAGGTTCACTGTGGATCCTGCCCCTCCTGGGGTGATCTGCTGCTGATCTCACCCTCGCTTCTGGGTCTGTGCTCTGTGGCTTTAAGAAAATTTTCCCTGTCTTCCTGCTGGAGTTTCTGAAGAAGCTGGCCAAGCTGCCTGGGAACCCACAGCCAAGAGAACTCTGGGTGAGGATGTCAAGCCGGCTCTTGCCTAAGAAGCAGATGTGTGTGTGGAGGGAGGAACAGGGGCAATTAGGGCACTACCTCGCGGGGGGACTCGACTCCTCCTCGGGGGAAGATGGTGGGCCCATCTGTCAGCAAGTCTCCCTGACTCCTGCTCCGGGCTGGGCACTATGGGGGGTAGAGGGATGGCAGGAGCACGGAGATGCCTCCTGAATTCTCTGACATGAAGACACCTCCTGCTCCCCTTCCCTCTGCACCCCACCCCCACGCCCTGGAGCTCAGGTCCTGTTAGGAAAGATAAGATTTACACTCAGAAAGTGAAGAAACAATAGGGCGGCCGGTGCCAAGTGTGTGGTCTATTAGCTCATGAATAAGCATTTATCAGGTTTCTTGGGACCAGGCACTGGGCTAGGCAAGGGGGGTCCAGATGAAAGGGACCCTGCCTCCCCTCTCGAGGCCAGCGGGGAGGAAGGCTTCTTCACCAGTCAGGATCACAGGGCACGCCCCAACCTCTGGGCTGAACACTTCTGGTGGACGTCCTTATTCAATCACGGGATTGTACAGAGTGGGGCCGTCGCTGCTCCCATCTTATCATGAGGGAACTGGAGCTCAGCAGAGATCTGCAACTTGTCTAAGGTCCTGCGGTTAGTAAGAGGTCCAGGCAGGATATGAGCCCTGGGACCATGGCTTTAAAGGCCAGGTGCTCTTGTGAGGGACTCAGGAGGGGGCAGACCTCAGCCAGGGGTCCAAGGAAGCCCTTCAGAAAAGAGCACTCGATGGCTGGTCTTGAAGAAGAGCAGGAGTGGTCAAGGCGGGAGGTGGGCCAAGGGCAAGAGCACAGGCTCAGGGGTGGCACAGGCAGGGGTGACGGGGGTCGGAGTGCTGCAAGACCAGGGTGGGCTGGATCCTGAAGGGACCCACAGGACCTGTGCTTCATCCTGGAGGGAGTGGGGGACACCTGGAGGGATGGTCAGTAGGTCCTCCTCAATCCAGAGAAGGATGGGGGTGTGGCAGGAACAAGGCCTTGTAGAGCTGGCTTGAGGTGGCTCTTGTTGGAAAACAGTGTCTGAGAAAGAGAGAGGAGGGCAAGATGGAGGGAGTGCAGGGACCAGATGGGAGTTTCCCCAGTCTGGAAGGGGAAGGTGAGAGCCAGGGAGATTGGAGAGATGGGTGGGGACCAATTGTGGGGTCTCTGGATTTCAAAGTAGAGCGTTTGTTTGGGGCAGCCACACTGACTGTGAGGGTGGAGTAATGCCTGGTCAGCTGGGCCTGGGGATGCCGTGTGTCAGGTGCAGTGTGGCTGGGGGGTGAGAAGACAGACATGGCCCCTGGCCTTTACGGAATTTGCAGTCCAGGAGCCCAGACAGACATGAATCAAGCAACCACAGGCACCCACGGTAACGGCAGACAACCTGGCCGCTGATGGAACATCCAGGTGCCCCGGGGGGAAATGGAGGCTGGTAGGAAATGTGGGAAGCAACCTTGGCCTGAGCTCTTGGGATGGGTCAGGGGAGAAGCAAAAGCATTCCAGGCCGAGAAACCAGTGAGAGCAAAGCCTCAGAGGCTCAGAAATGGGTGAATTGAAAGCAAAGCTGAAAGGCCAGAGATGGGGGTGGTGGCAAGAGATGCCAAAGGTTTGGGGGCTTCCTTAGAGAAAAGTCAGGAGATGGGGAAGAGTTTTAGGCAGGGAAATGGCATAGAAAAATCTGTGTTCTAGAAAGTCTCCTCTGGCTGTTGTAAGGAAAATGGATCTGGGGTGAGTGTGGCTTGGAGAGACCCCGAGAGGAGGCTGTTACAGAGATCCAGGAGGAGATGGGGAGCCGGCATTTAGGTGGTGTTGATGGGATCGGGAGACACCCTGCAGGTGGTTAGACTTGGTGACTAACTGGCTATGAGTGGGGGATACAGAAGAGCCCAGTGACTCCCAGATCTTTAACTGTAATCACAGGGAGGATGGTGGGCTATTTATAGAGGTGAGGGTTTGGGCGAGTTAGTAGGCCTTGAGAGAGAGAGAGAGAGAGAGAGAGAGAGAGAGAGAGAGAGAGAGAGAGCGCCATAAGCTAGTTCTAGCTCTGCTTGGTTTGAGGAGCTGGAGAGACACCTAGGTGGAGGCCATCAGGTGCTCAGGCCCAGGGCTCAGGGGGCGGGTCCGGGTAGAGATGTGGCTCTAGGAATCACTGGCTAGAGATGGGCATTCAGTCCATGAAGTGCCTAGGCAAGAGCTCAGGAGGGTAAGAGAGACCCAGGCAGATCACACATGAGCCTTCATGCTGGGGTAGGTGAAAGGAAAGTGAGAAGGCGAGAGATGGAGAGCGAGAAATGAAGGACGGAGACCAGGCAGAGATCCACACAAAGGTTTATTTGTCAAAGCTCACAAATAAAGGCCATATCTCTCTCTATAGAGAGAGACCCCGAGATGTTGGGGTGTTCAGCCTTTGTGGGGTGGGAGTTTGGGGTTGTCGTTGAGGGGCTGTGGGATAGGCTGGAGGTGCTTGCGTCAGAGCCAGGGGGGTGGGGAACAGCATGGGATTGGCTTAGGTCCATGGCACCGCGGGGCTTTCCAGAGTCAAGGGGTCTGTCCTTCTGGGATTGGCTTAGGGTTACGGTACCATGGGGTAGGTCACTAATGGGGGTAAGAAGAAGTACAGGAAAGCAAAACTTATGAGATGGCAGTTAACTTTAAGATGGCTGCTCCAATGTTAAATCAATACCCTAGAGTAGGGAAGAAGCCCAACAAGGAGGCCAAGGAGTCTCTGGTAGGGCAGCAGAGAGGGGACACTAAGGATCATGGGAGGGAGCCGTCAGCGGAGGAGATGGTGCAGAACGGCCAAGCAGGTTGAAGACTGTAGAGTCACAGGGGGTTAGTGAAATGGAGGCCACTGATGTCTGGAGCAGGAACAGTTTGGGTGGAGAGAGGAGGGTAGAGAGGGGCAGAGACAGTTTCTTGGGTCCAGGAGAGGACCATGGAGATTTTGCCACCGGGAAATGGTGAAGGAAAAGGAGAGGAAAGGAGCTAAAGAGAAGAGGGTAGAAGAAAGTCCGGCGTCCAGGATGAGAGGAAGTGTCCTGTGGCAGGAAGGGAATGGCCAGGCAGAGGGCTCTGTTTTCCTTCACCTAGCAGACCCTGGAGGGCCCGGGAGGAGAGGGATCCAGGCTTTTTAGCTGAGTAGGGAAAAGGCAAGCCAGCAATGGCCCTTTGGCTGGGCCAGGAAAGGTCAGATAGAGACCTCCCAGGGATGGAGGGGAGGGCAGAGGGGAGAAAGAAGGTCAAGTGAGTGAGCCTTGGTCAGAGGAGGGAGCGGGTTCTCCAAAGGCACCTAGGAGTAGTAAAAGGGGGGAAGTTAAATATGAGCGGTTTCTGGCTTCCTGTCTAGCTCTGCCATTATCTGGCTTTGGAGTCCTGGGCCTCCATTTGTCATATTCAAGTTGGGCTGGAGGTGTTTCTGCATTTGCATGGGAAGCTGTGGTTGGGCAACCCTGTTACCTGCTGGTGGCTCAGTGCTGGGGGACCACATGGAGCAGGAACAGCACTGGTGAAGCTAAGAATGGCTAACGCACTGAGAGCTGTCTCTGCCGTCTGCACCGTGCCAAGAGCTTGGATTCCTGGGGCGTGGTCATCTCCTCATTTTACAGAAGAGGAAACTAAGACATGGTCCCTCAAAGGCACATTTCCTGGAAATAATGGCCTGGGATTTCCTCTATATTCCTCTGATTGGGGCAGACACACAGGTCATCCATCCCCCAGAGGAAGGCATAGGCTGTGCATGGGCAAGGGCCATACTGGATTTGTAGACCATGTGGGAAGGGTGTTCCCAGACAGAGGGACAGCTCTGAGATGGAGGGGGAAACGGAGGGAATTGAAATCAGAGATGAGATCACGGAGATGCTGAATATCAAGTCAAGGGGTCTGAACTGGACCCTGTGTACATGAGGAGCTATGGAAGGTTTGGGAGGAAGGCTCAGCAATCCATAACGGACAGGTGGGGTAAGATTGAAGTCTAGCAAGGAAAGAAGACAAGCAGCCAATACAGAGGGAATCTGTTGACGGGTTTGCATGGGGGCAGGAACACAGGGTTGGCTTGAAGAAGCATTAGCTGCTCCAAATCCAAGGCTGAGCTGCCCACCTCCTTTGGGAGAGGTGGGAACTCAGAGCAGGCCCAGCTCTGAGCCCATCAGAGAGATGTTGGGACACGTCCGGGGGTGTTTGTCTCTGGGGATTTGTTGTCTGTTTACTAACTGATCTCCTGCTTTGGCAGCGGTTGGGAGCTTGCGAAAGCCCTAACCTGCAGCTGTTGGCCTTGTGGCATCTCCAGATCACTGCTGTGGGACAGTGTGGTGGGTCACCAGTGTGGTGGGTCCCTTTCTCTGGGAGGCTTTAGCCCCAAGGACTCTGCCTACCTCCCTGCCACTTGCCCTGCAGGACCTGGGGCCACTCAGAGTCCTATGGAGGGTGCCCTGGCCCCAGCCTTCCTGGAGCCCCCAATACCACATCTGAGTTCTCTGCCCCGACCACTGTGAGCGGAATGCCCCCCACTCCACACTTACGCCTGTTTCCTTTCCAAGCACGTTCTCACCTATTACCTGTCGCCCAGCCTGTGAGATAGGCAGCTGAACCATGAACCTCTGAGCTGGGGTCCCCTGGCTGGTGCTAAAGCCACAACAGAGGTAGGGTCCCTCCTGGCTAGGTGCTGGAAAGACAGGACAGATGTCTTTCACTGTGTGACCCTGAATAAACCCTTACTAATCTCTGGCAGGGACTCAGAGGGACTAGATGATTTTTACATGCTTTTCAACCCAGAGAGCCCTCGAAAGACTGAACCCCATCCTTGATTCAGCCAGCAGCCCTGACCCTGTGTGGTCAGCCTGCACTAGCAGCTGGTACCACCCTGGGCAGATCTGACCTCAGGGCATCTGTAACCTGGGTGCAAGCCCATAGGACTCTCACTGGACATAGGCAGTATTCCAAAGGCCAGAAATGTCAGCCAAGGGGATTCCCTTACAGGTCTGTTCCTGAGACAGCTAGCCCCCTCCTGACCTGTTTTATCTCCTTCCAGTTCTGTCAGACCACATCCTGTCCCAAGTCTCTCTTTCACCTCTACTCCCACCGTCACACAAAACCACTCTCTTCACATCCAACCTGGGTGTTTTTTGGCTTCTATGATGACATTGGCCATGTTGGGGGTCTGTTTTCTGCTTCTATAACAGAATACCCCAAACTGGATGATTTATAAAGGAAAGAGGTTTATTCTGATTCACAGTTCTGGAGATTGGGTAGTTCAAGACTACAGTGCTGGCATATGCTTGGCCTCTGGGGAGGGCTTCAAGTGCCATCAACTCATGGTGAAAAAAGAAAGCATTAATCCAAGGAGGAGGGCTGTGCCCTCTTGGCCCAAATGCCTGCCACTAGGCCCCAACCTCCCTACACTGCCTGGTTGGGATCAATGCAGGGATTCTGGGAGTTGCTCAAACCCCAGTATCCAGACTCCCTGCCACGCCCCTATCTACCAGATGCAGCAGACAATTATGATCCCCATTTTCCAGTTGGGAAATCAAGATGTAGAGAGGCTAAATGACTCATCTGAAGTTTGGGGAAGTGGGCTCAGAGTGTGGAGCCTACCGATTCTCCCGTGCTGAGAGTGTGTGTGGGTGTGTGGGTGTGTGGGGGTGTCCCTTGCCCTCTCTGAGTTTTCAATTGCTTCTTTCTGGATCAGTGCTTCCAATTTCTACCTTGGGGTTAGACAGTCACCAGCTGTGTGCCCTGAAACTTGAAGCCCTCTCATTTCGCAGAGTGGGGGTGGGGCACAACAAGCTGCAGTGTATCTGAAGCTGCCCAACTGCTAAACAAACAGGGCCCTGGGGTGGGGCACATGGGTTGCTTCCAATTATCTATCATGTTGTAAATATGTCTGCAATGAAAATATTTTTGGCTTTCTTGAATTATTTCCTACAGATAAAGTCCTGGGGATTGATTGCCACCCAGGTCAAAGGGCATAGACACTTTTGGTGAGTCAGCAACTTTTTTGTTGCGAGCAAGGTTCTGGAATCAGGCACACCTGGGTGTGGATCCCCACTGGGCCATTTCCCAGTGTGTGGCCTTGGGCAAGTGACGCTACCCTGTAAACCTCAGCTTTCTTATCTGTAAATCAAGGATAATGATATTACCCTTCTCCAGGGACGGCTGCCTCACATGAAGAAAGTGCCCATAAATTGGCCTTTTATCACGGCAACAACTAAATTGGCCTTTTATCACGGCAACAACGGGCTGCCACGTTCCTTCCTTCTCGGTTAATCAATAGGGAAACCGAGGCTGAGTGGGGGGAAGAGCTGACCCCAAGATCACTCAGCCTGTGAGCAGTGGGTGGTCCAGAGAGATTCAGATTTGTTTCAGCCTTTTCATTTTGGGAGGCCCTCCCAGAACCAGCTCAGGCTGGACTGGAAATGGGGCAGAAGTTATGGTAGCCAAGGACCTCATCCAGGAGCAAAGGTTGGAGCAAGGGGGCAGCGTGCGGGACTGGGACTAGTGGATAAAAGTTCCAAATGGTCTTCCACATCCTAAATGATGCATCCATGCTTCTGCTTCTGTGGTTTGCCCCTAGAATGTTCTCCCCAGCCAATCTGCCTTGATTCATGACCTTCTTACCCAGGAGTTTGGAATAAGGCAGGACCTCCCTCATCTGCCTCCCCAGGGCACAACACTCCTGGAAGGGATGTAGATTGAATAGGAGGGACTTGGGAAATTTCAGAACTGGTATTAATCAATGTCATGTTTTCTAATAGAGAAATGGAAGCCCCAAAGGAGATGCACCTTGCCCAAAGACTCATGGTCTATTCAGTGACCAGCCTTCTGCATGTCCACCAAGTGCTCATATGGGCTAAGTGCTGGCCCAGGAGGAGTTGAGGTGTGGCAGAAGGAACACAGGCTTGGGGACCAAAAGACTCTGGTTCATGTCCACTCCATCAGTCCTTTGCTGGGACCTTGAGCTGATTACAGCCTCTCCTTGGGTCTCACTTCTCCCACCTGAGAAATGAAGGTGATAAGCCCGTCTACATCTTGAGGCTCCCGTGGAAAGGAAGCAGGGACACTGTGCCCATGTTACAACAAATATCATGGACCCCAGTGGGGAGAGCTCTCTGAAGACCATGGCTGGAGTCAGGCTGGCCTGGGACCAAAGCCCAGCTCCTGCAAAGAATAGCTGTGTGATGTAGGACAAGTAACTTCCTTAATTTGAACCTCAGCTCCTCCTCTGTGAACTGTCACCTCCCTGGATTGGCTTTCTTTGATCACCTTCTTCAAAGTGGCTTTCCCTGACCTACATTCCACAACCCCTTTATTTTCTTTCCCAGCATTGATCATGGTTTTTTTTTTTTTCCTTTTTCTCTCATTTGTCTTCTCCCTCCAGAATAGATGGGAGCAGGGCTTTTTGTCCATAGCGTGTCCCCAGGATCTAGCCCAGTGTGCACATGGCAGCCTGAAGAAAGAGCCTGTTGAATGGGTGGGTGGATGAATAGAAGAATGCAATGAAGTCTGCATCCCAACCTCCAAGGACCTTAAGTGACGAAATGTAGAGTTGTGTAGTGAGCTAACGCGGCACTCACGGTAGGTTCCATCACAGAGGACAGAGCTGCTGCTACCATTTGGAAGATAAACTGCAGCCACTCCCAGGGAGCAAGGCCCAAGGTGGAAGGCAAGACAGCTCAGTAGTTCTCACCACTCACCACGATGCTTCCGCTTCCTGGCACCGGCTGGGCCCTCTAATTGTCCGTCTCCTTGGCCGCCTCAGCAGCTGCCTGATGAGTTTGCAGCCGGCTGGCCCTTGGGCTTGGCCACATGGCCCGGGCCTGTCTGCCCATCTGTAAGCAGACAAAGGCCCTCTGTCCCTGGGATCTGCTTCCTGCCTGCCCACTGCACCCCTGACAAACTGAGATCCCTACCTGCCAAGTGCCTCTTTTGCAATGAAGGAGCCCAAGACCCCCACCTAGGTCAAGGGCACAGAGCAGAGTGGAAAGGACATTTGCTCTGGAGGGTAGAATCCTGGGTCCAGGCCTGCCCAGGTCAACTATGAGGGGCTGTGGGGGACTGTGGGATGTCATGACCAAGAGCCTAACTCTGGAGCCCAACTGCCTGGATGAGAATCATGTCCAGATCCACATCCCTGTCCCCACTCTATGATCAGAATCCTTGCAAACTGATATATAAGCATTCTACCTATAAGTCCCCCCACCCAGTGACCTCCCCTCTCTGGGAGCCTCCGAGGCCTTAGGCTGCTAGTGGTGAGCATTAAGTCCAGGAGGCTGATGGCAGATCCTCAGGGAGAGAAGCCAGAAAACAGATCCTGCAAAATTGGTGGCAGCACCCAGCACCAAGTCCTTGAAACCTTCCCTGTGGCATTTCCTTGGAGCCTCTGTCCTCCGGGAATACTTGGGGCTACACCCTTCATCCCTGTGCCCTACTCTGCCTATGCCACGGTCCCCATCCTAGTCTCAATCAAGTCCAACTCAAGTGCCCAGCATTTGCTGCCTGCCCCTGTCATCTCCCACCAAGGCCCCCCTGCAGAGCTCCCGCTGAGCACTCTGGCCCCTCCAGCTGTGCTTTTGCTGGTGCCATCCTGTCCCCACTGTCCTGGTGGCCTTTCTTTGCCCACCTTCCAGGCTCCCCTCCGGAGATTCTCCCAGCTCCCTGCTCCAGAAGAGCTCTGCCCAGCCCCAGGCTCCGGAGCCAATCCTGAGCTCACCACCCTGCCGGAACACATGTCTGCCCAGCGTGGCATCCAGCCTATTTATGAGGCTAACTGTCTGCCCCCAGCCCTGGGAGCCCTGGGGCAGGACCCTATGTGATTCATTGCCCAGCACAGGGCCTGGCCAGCATCGGGCAGTGTGTGCTGAGCAGCAGTTATGCACGTTGGCCCTGGGAGGAGGCATTGTGGGGCTGGTTGGCACAGAGCACCAGCCCAGGGCTGGGGGGTGGCGGGGACTCACTGATGCCAGAGCTGCCAGAGGAGGCTGGGGAGCCTCTGTCAGTCACCACTCCCTCCCAGCGCCCTCCCTCCCCGGGCACTGACTCATTCACTCAGTAACTTCTCCGGCTCATTCATGCGTCTGCCGGCTGCTTCACACACCCGATCATGAATGGGGGGGGGCTCCTTCATTCATTCACTCCTCCATTTGTTCCTTCACTCATTTCTTCACTCACTCCTCTGTGAGTGCATCCGCCAGATGTTTCAGGAGCTCTCATGTTATGCACAGTCACACCATAGAAGCCCTGGATACTCAGCCACCTCAGAAGATCTTCCCTTTAGGAGTGTGTGGGCAGCCAGGGGGCAAATCATGACAGTAGGAGTGACAGGGGCCTGTGAGACAGAATGTGCCATGTGATCCACAGAGGGATCTGAGCAGGTTGCACAGGAGGTGGCACTTGAGATTGGCAAGAGAAGCCTTGGAATTAAGATACACCAAGGAAGGGGTGGAGAGGCTGATTTGGGAATGAGGAGGAGACCAGGCGACCGAGCTGGGACAGAGGTAGTTTCTTTAGGGCTTGGAGACTGCTTGGTTGGGTGGATGGTGAAGGAGGGACAAGAACTGCTTTCAGCCGTCACCCTTCACCTGAAACATCAGATCTACAGATCTATGTTCTGTGTCAGACGGTGTCTGGCTGGGGACACAGAATGGCACGGATGAAGCCCTGTCTTCAAAGAACTTCCATTGACCTCAGAGAGATACGCAACCAACAAAACAAGTAAAATATGTCACACAGGTGACGGTGAGAGCTTTAAAGACCCCCCAAAGCAGGGAATGGCTGTGAGCTTGTTGGCAAAGGCAAGACTCTGGGAGAAGCTGTAGCTCCCGTGTCCAAACAGTTCCTCTCGAGGAATGTCACTTGCTTCTCAAGGATTCAGACAGCTGCTGTTATAGTTTGGATCTGGAATGTCCCCTAAAGGCTCAGGTGGCTCTGTCCCCAGCTGGTGGTGCTATCAGGAGGTGGAGGAAATTTTAGGAGGTGGGTCTCCTGGGAGGAAATGGCCGCCAGTGGCATGCCACTCCCCTTTCTTATGCTCTCTTTTGGCTTCCTGGCTGCCATGAGCCAAGCAGCTCTGCCCTATCACGTGTTCCCTGTCATGATGCTCTGCCTCATCACAGGCCTAAGAGCCATGGAACCAGCTGGCCATGGATGGAAACCTCTGACACCATGAGCCAAAATCAGTCTTTCCTCCTTTAAGTTGATTTTCTTAGGTATTTTGTCACAGCAACAGAAAGCTGACCAGCACAGATACAATTCAGCATCACATTTCCAGCCAGCACCTGTTACCACACAGTCATGTCTCAATCTGCCGGCCCAACTAGGCCACCCTAGGCCAGGGTGGGGTCCCCACCTTGGAACTGAAATGCTCAACACAGGACTGGAACCAGTGGCCTCTCTGGGGACCAGTAGCAACACAAGGGTCCGGCTGGGACTGTAGACTGGGCAGTTGCTGCCCATCCAGACAGGTGTCGGGATTGAATGAGGAGGTTCCAGGGTCCATAGGGTTCTAGATGCCTGTGGAGCAGAGTCCTCCAGAAGGGGAGGTGAGCAAGGGGGAAACAATGGAGTCAGTACACCTCCCCTTAGGCCTCTTTCCAGACTCATCTCCATTCCAGGCCAGGGCAATGGGTAGGGGGTTGGGAGGAATGGGGTCGAGCCCCCCCCCATACTAGCTTTTCTGACAATTAAGATTCTGGGAAGTATGGCCCACATGGCACACTGTGAAGGTCTATGCTGAATTTTTTTTTTCTGTTCCTGAGACTGGTGGCTCTGGAGAGAGACCAAGTCCAGGAAACAAGCATAGATCCATGCCCAAGAAGGAGGGTCGTGGGCTATGGCTCCTATCTCTCCCAGCTCCTAGGTCTCCCCCAGCCCCATCTCTGAGCCCTGGTCCCAGACAGAGGTAGTTTCCCAAGGGCTTGGAGACTGCTTGGCTGGGTGATTGCTCTTCCTTGCAGGTGCACATCAGCCCTGGTGTTTCTCCTGGGGAATGTCAGAGACAGTCGTTTGCATTGTTTAGGAGGAAGCTGAGAGAAGATCCTGCAGCTAGGACATGCTGAAGTTACAGGGGACTCTGGGCCAGAGCAGAGTGCACAGGGGTTCTGGGTACTGGGCCAGCAGTTACGCGTGTTGGCCCTGTACCCACAGTTGGGCTGTGGCATCCAGTCTCCAAGGCCTGTGGGTCCCCCTGGAGATGCTAAAGGTCTGCAGCTCTGTCCAAGGAGGGTGTGGGACTCTAGAGGGGCCACCTAGCTCCTGCAGGGGTATGGGAAGATGCAGGGTGAATTGGGTGATGGAGAATTGGGGTATATTCAAGAAGAGGAGCAGGAAATTAGAAGATGTTAGAGAATTAGAGAGAGAGAGAGAGAGAGAGAGAGAGAGAGAGAGAGAGAGAGAGAATATGAATGAATCAGATCTGTCCCCAAAACTTCACTGTAGATATCAAAAGAAAATCTTAGAGGAAAAAAAAAAAAAGAAAATCTTAGAGGGTTGCATTTGGAGTTTTATCCTAAGCCACAGATAGAGAGAATTCAGGTCATGATAAAAGGGAAGTGTCTACCCAGCTCGAGAGGAAATGGTGAGTCCTTCCACTTCTCAGAGGAGCACCTAGGAGTTGGAGGAACAGAGAGAGATGAGGGGAAAGGGAAGGGAAGCAGCTGCCCAGTGCCTCATCCCTTTTCATGCCCACCTCTAGAACTCTACTCTGTGGGATGCTGTCTTGAAGGAAGTTTGGCCTGTGCCCACAGGAGAGAAGGAAAGTGGCATCCGGTGGGTATCAGTTTTCCAGGGCAAATGACCACAGTCTCAGTGTTCAAACTCTGGGTCAGTAGGGCTGTGTTCCCTGTGAAGTCTCTAGGGGGCAATCTCTTTCCTTCCTCTTCTAGATGCGTATTCTAGATTTGTTTGTGTTTTGACATTTCTTTGGCCACATGACCCCAACCTGTTTCTGTCGTCACAGGACATTCTCCATTTCTGAGTCATCTCCTCTGTGTCTAAGCTACCTCTGACTCTTTCTGATAGGAGGGCTTGTCTTTGGGTTTAGGTTTCATTTGGATACATCAGGATGATTTTGACTTGAAATTTTTATCTTAATTACATCCACAAAGACCCTTTCTTCAAACCATATTAACAGGTCCCAGGAGTTAGGATGTGGGACGTATGTTTTGGAAACATTCAACCTTCTATGGAACGTTGAAGCAGAGAAAGGATCAGGAAAGTGTACCGACATGCTCGCCTCCTGTCTGGTGTGGGAGGGACGCCCAACATCCAAGTGTCAGAAGGCTGCTGAGAGCTCTGGTCGGCCCCTTGCCAGTCAGGACCCTGGACAGTGGCATGCTGATCTGAAGTCCCAGGGAGGCCTCGGGGGAATTTGCCCTGTGTGTCCTGGCTGGCCCAGCTTCTCTGGGGCTTCCACTAGTCCTTGCCCAAGTCAGAACACACCCCAGCTTCCATCCACCTGCCTCACAGGTCATGACAGCTGGGACAAAACCTGAGGATTAGATATCAGCAGGCCGAGACACTCGCTCGGGAAGATGCTATGAGCCAGGAGGCCCTTTTCTTGTTGCAATGAGGACACCTATGAGGGTTTCAGTTTCCCCAGCTCATGTTGAAATTTAATTGCCACTGTGATGGGATTGGCAGGCAAGACCTTTAAGAGGTGAGCTCCACCCTCATTAATGGATTAAAGCCATTATTTTATTATGGGATATAGGTTAGTAATCATGCAGGTGGCTCTCTTATAAAAAAGTGTCACCTCTTTACTTTTTCCAGCACTGAGAATCAAACCCAGAGGTACTCTACCCCTGAGCTACATCCCCAGCCCTTTTTATTTTTAATCCTAAGTCAAGATCTTAAACAAAGCTGGCCTTGAACTTGAGATCCTTCTGCCTCAGACTCCTGATTAGCTGGGATTACGGGCATAAATCACTGTACCTGGCACCACCCTTTCTCTCTCTCTCTCTCTCTCTCTCTCTCTCTCTCTCTCTCTCTCTCACCACGTGATGCCATTTGCCATGTGATGACACAGCAAGAAGGCCTTTGCCAGATGTGGCCCTTTTATCTTGGACTTCTCAGACTCTAGAACTGTAGAAATATATTTCTTTTCTTTATAAATTGTCCAGTATGTGGTATTCTGTTGTAGCAACAGAAAACAGACTAAGACAGAAAATTGGTACTGAGAATTGAGGCAGTTTATCCTGCAACAAGTACCTGAAAATGGGAAGGTGGTTTCTTTGGAACTAGGTAGCAGATGGAGGTTAGAGGAATTTAGAAGAACAAGCTGGAAAAAACCTAGGTTTCTAGGAATGGAGCATTAAGGGCGATTCTCATGAGGGGTTAGAAGAAAAGAATATTAACCAGATGTGGTTGCACATACCTATAACCCCAGGGACTCAGGAAGTGGAGGCAAGAAGATCATATGTTCAAGGGCAGCCTTGGAAACTTAGCCAGACACTGCCTCAATTAAAAAAAGAAAAAAGAACAAGTTCTGGAGGTGTAGCTTGTGGTAGAGCATGCCTGGGTTCTACCCCCAGTGCCAAAAAGGAGAAGGAGGAGGAAGAGGAGGAGGAAGAAGAGGAGGAGGAGGAGGAGGAGGAGGAAGAGGAGGAAATAATGAGGGAAAGCCTAGAACCTCTTAGAGATTATTCAAGTGGTCACAGTAAGAATGCTGGTAGAAATATGGACAGTAAAGACCCTGCTGATAAGGTTTCAGGTGGAAAGGAGGAGCGAGGCCTTGGGAACCAGAGTGAAGGCCATCGAGTTATATGGCGGTCAAGACCTTTGTGCCTGAGAGTTTCATGCAAGGTGGAATTTAAGAGCAATGAACTAGAATATCTGGCAGAAGACATTTCTAAGCAAAATATTGAAGAAGCCACATATGGTCGTTTTTACTGCTCACAGTGAAATAGAAGAGGAAAGAGATTTATTTAAAGACAGAATTTATAATTAAAAGAAAAGCAACGGGACTATTTGGAAAGTTTGCTGCTTGGCCATGTAAAGAGGGGAAAAGTGTTCCAGAGGGAGTGCCAGGGATATGGCCAAGTGACATTTTGCTAAAGAGATTGCTATGGGTAGAAGACAAACAGGCGCTATTTTCAAGAGAATGGAAGGAAGACCCCACAGGTATGCCATGATCTTCAAGGCCACCTCTACTATCACAGGCTCAGAGCTCCAGGTGGGCAGCATGGTTTGGGGGCCCAGGACCAGGGCGCCCTCCACAGGCTCCCTGCCCAGCTCTACCTTGGGACTCTGTTCTCTGTTCCAGAGGGCACGAGCGTTAAGCATTAGCAGTGTCCCTGTGGTGCTAACTGTGAGGGTGTGCAGAGCTGTGAGGGCCTGAGGCTTCACCTGGACCTTCAAGGATGTTGCCGACTACCCGCAGGACCCCAGAGACCACCCCCCAGTGCAATGCCTGGTGGAGCTGTGGGAGCGAGGTCACCCTTGGGACACCGTAAACAAGGATCTACCAGTGTGTGGCGCTAGGTTCTGGGTGAACAGCAGGCCTGAGACACCAACCCATGAGAGCTGCTGCCTGCGCTAAGCCCAGCAAAACCCTAAGGGTAGCATCCCCACCCCAACCCAGCATGTCTAGGAAGAAGGACATGGAGCCCAAGTTATTCTCAAGCCTTAAGACTTCACGATATTTGCCCTACTGGGGTTTGGGCTTATTTGGGACCAGTTACCTCTCTTTTCTTGCCCATTTCTCCCTTGGGGAAAAGGAATTTTTATCCCATGTCCGCTTACCACTCTATTCTGAAAGGATGGCTTGTTTTGATCTCACAGGCTCACAGCTGGTGGGAATTTGCTTCAGGATGAATCATGGCTGAGTCTCCCCATATCAGAGGTAGAGGAGATGCTGGACTTTGATTTTTGAGGTTGATGCTGGAAGAAGTTGAGGCTTTGGGGACTATTGGGATGGAAGGAATACATTTTGTATGTGAGAAGGACATGATTTTGGGGGGGATGAAGGATAGGATGCTAGTTTGGAAATCTCCTCCAAACTCACGTTGCAATTTAATTGCCATTGTGATGGTACGGGAAGGTGATTGGTTTGTGAAGGCTTCACCCTCAGGAATAATGCCATTAGTTGCCAGGGGAGTGTCTTTATTATAAAAATGAGCTCTCTCTGACATATCCTTCCTTGTAACTTCTCCCCCCCACACCCCGCCATCTATCTATCTATCTCTATCTCTCTCCTTGATGTCTTCTGCCATGTTATGAGGCAATAAGAATATCGTCACCAGATGTGGCCTTTAGATCTTGTACTTCCCACTTCCAGAACTAAGAAAGAAACTTTTTTTCTTTATAAATTATCCAGTTCGTGGCATTTTGTTATAGAAGAATGGACAAAGACAACACCAAAGCTTCCAACCCATAGACCCCCATCCACCTTGGGATGGGGAAACATCTCTTATAGGAAACTCAAAGTTTAGATTAACTGCATATTTCTCCCAAAGAAAATGAATTGCTCTCAATGAATATGCTATTTTTTCTCTTTTCCCACACATCTTAGTGTATAAATGATTAATCTGCAAATGATAGGGCTTCCAGGGTGTTATTTTTTTTAAATGGGCTCATGCTATGCATATTACTCTGTGGATCGCAGAATACACTTCATATAGTCTAGAAATATTTTGTGTTAGGGTTCTCTAGAGAAATAGAACAAACAGAATGTGTATATACTTTCATGAGGGAGTTATTGGATTGGCTTACACCAACAGAGGCTGCATAGTCCCACAATGGCTGTCTGGTGGCTGGAGAGACCAGTAGCTGCTCAGTCTAAGAAGCTGGAAATCTCAGAACAAGAGACACCAAGGAAGAAGCAGCCCCAGTCTAAGCCAAAGGCCTGGAAGCTCCCTGAAGAGTCTCTGGTGTGAGTCCATCTTGAAGGACCAAAGAAGCTGGAATCTGAGGTCCATCGGTGACAGCAGCAGCAAAGACACATGGCTCCAGAATTGAGCTTGTGGGCTTTCTCCTTTTGGTTCTACCTGGGCCCCCAGCCTATTGGCTGGTGCCTGCTGTGCTCAGAGAGCATCTTGCCCCTTCCTGCACTGACCCCTGCCAATCGTCTCTGGAAACCCCCCTCACAGGTGCATGCTGAGCTATGCTTGACCAATTTTGAGACATCTCTCAATCCAGTCAAGCTGACAAACAAAATTAGCCATCCCATATTTCTATGGCAACCTCTTTCTGTGCTACCTCACTTTTAAAATACCCCATGCCCTATCATTTGTTTAACCAGATCCTTATTAGTGGACATTCTGGTTGTTTGTTGAATATAATCAAAGTAACATTGAATAAGGCCTATTGATGTTGGGGATGCAAAAAAAATGCAATATTTCTTTCTCTTTTTCCTAAATCTACATCGCTCTGATCCTACATTTTGACAAGTGATAAAGTGATTAAAGACCTCAGAATCATTGGTCAGATAATGAATCCCATCCCCCCCCCCACCTTCTAGAACATTCTGGGAATGAGGTGGAGGGCAGCCTGCCAAGACTCAGCCCTTATAGCGTGGGTAACATTTTGAACTCCTGAACATAAACAGCTGGCAGTGCCAGCTCCGCCTTGCATTCCACAACTGCCACTGGTCCAAGAAGGGCACCAGGATGTGATCTTTGCTTCATCACAGGAGTTCAACGACAGTGGCCTTTCACAAGGAACTCCCTGCAATCTCTGTGATCTCTGGGATGTGAAGGTGCAGAAAGGGCTTGGCAGTGTTCTCACCTACTGTTTTAATCAAATCCTTCAGATTGCAAGTGACAGAAACTGACCAACATACATGGAGTAGGCTTTGCATTCCTTCTTGTGAATGGGAAGCCCAAGAAACTTCAGGTATGGTTACATCTGGGTGTTTAAATGATATCATGAAGACTACCCCTCTCTCTATCTCTTAGCTATGTCTGCATCTTCTTAACTTTTTTTTTCCTGGGCAGATATTTTTCTATTTTCATTTGATGCAAGATAACCCACAGGTGCTATAATCTTATCCTTCTAGCTCACAATCTCAGTAGAGTTTCCAGAGAGTTCTAGCAAAGGCCTCGGAGGAGGGTGCCCAGCTGCCTGGATTGGCATGGTCTTTGAGGTCCTCCTGCCTGGTTATGTGGGCAGAGCAGGATTAATAGAGGAGATGTGGCCTGTCAAGAAAAGGCTGGACAGGGCTGGGGCTGGGGGTCAGTAGTGGAGCCCTTGCTTAGTATGTGTGAGGCATTGGGTTCCATCCTCAGTACCACATAAAAATAAATAAATAAGGGGCTTGGGCTGTGGCTCAGTGGTAGAGTGCTCGCTTAGCATGTGCTAGGCGATGGGTTAGATCCTCAGCACCAAATAAAAATCCAACTACAACTAAAAATTAAAAAAAAAATAAAAAAAATAAAATAAAGGTATTGTTTCCATCTACAACTAAAAATATTAAAAAAGAAAGAAAGAAAAAGCTGGACTGACACAGGTGTCCACTGTGCCTGACCTGCCAGGTCCTGTCGGGGTCACTCTTCTGTCTGGAGAGAAGGTGCTTATTATTTGACTACAGAGGTGAATGTGGCTGGGCTCCAAACAGATAGCTATGCAGAGCAGTCAGCTCCTGCTCAGACCTGCCTTAAGTTCCCACTTCCCAATCTCCCGCAGGCCAAAACAGAGAGGGTGGAGGGAGTGGGGAGTGCATCCAGGCCCAGCTCCTGGGCCCAGCTTTCCCCGACCCTTAGCTCTCATGGTTGGGCTCCATGGCTATGGCTGTTAGATACACCATTCTAACCTGCAAGATGGCCTCAGGGGAGAGGCACCCTCTGAGATCACATACCAGTGGCCCTTCCCTTAACTTGAGGCCCTTTATTCAGGTCCAACCTTGAGGTCAGCCCTTCCCCTCCTCCACCTCCCGTGTTATGGCCTGGCCTCTGGGGGAGGGCATCTCCTGCCCTCTGGGAGGCCTGGCCTCTTGGTCCTTGCTTTCCCGTAGGGCTTTCTGTGCCAGGAGCCGGATAGGGGACAGTTGGGGGACCTGGGGCACCCTGAAAGGCACTGTCCTGGGATAATTTTATGGACAGAGTCCAACTTGGGTTTCTGTGTGGCTAAGCTCATACATGAGGTGCTCTCTCCAGAGTCTCCAAGAAGCATCTTCCCACCAGACTTTTGTGTGGGATCTACTGGCCCCACCTCAGTCTCAAATCCCTCCCCTTCCCCCTGTAGCCCAGGCTAGACAAGGTGCTTCGGGAATCCCTCAAGGCCTCAGTTCCTTCTAGAATGCCTTGGCCTGCCAGGCCATCAGTACTCGTCCTTCAAAACCCTGCTCCCCTTGGGTAGCCACTTCATTACGGCCAGAAGCCTCTGGTGAGTAGCCGTGAAGACAGGCTGTGGCAGTGGCTCCTTCCAATGGCCAGCACTTAGCACTGTGCCCACGGTGTCCATGGCGCTAGCAAGGCTACTCTGCCTCAGTGGCCAGGGGGTTCATACAACCCCCAGTGACGTACACACACACCCAAAGGCCCTCCACTCATGGCTGACAGGAGTTTCCCTGTAAAAACCCAGCTCCCTTGCTCCCTTGGGGTGTGATTTATGATCCCCCCACTGGGATTATGCACCAGATGCCCAAGATGGAGACATGCTTGCTAATAGGCTGGCTGCCTCCTTTTCCCTGTCTCACTTCCTCTCTCCCCTCTGGGTTTTCCAGATCACTGCTGCTATGGACTGATTTGTGTCCTCCTAGATTCTTAGGTTGAAGTCCTAACCTGATTGTGTTTGGAGGTAATTACCTTTGCAGAGGTAATTAAGGGTAACTGAAGTCATCAAAGAGGGTCGTTGGAAGAAGAGGAAGAGACAGTAGAGATCTCTCTCAACGTGCACGTGTATGTGCATGCATGTGCGCGCGCACGCACACACACACACACACACACACACAGGAGGCCACACAAAGACACAAAGAAGAGGTGGCTGTGCACAAACCAGGAAGAGGCCTCCCCAGAAATGGAACCCTGCCTAACCTTGATCTTGAATTTCCAGCCTCCAGGACTGCGAGGAAATGTCTCTCTTGTTTAAGCAGAAGTCTGTGCTGTTGTTCTGGAAGCTTGGGCAGACTAATATACCTGCCAAGCAAACCACTCATTCTTGACTATGTCTCAGGTCTGCTGCTAGTAAACCCCAGGGAGGACAGGCACCAGGGATACGCGACCTCAAATCACAGCACAGCACCACTTCATGCCCACTGGAATGGCCGGAAGGATATTTGGCCAAACCAGGTGCTGGGGAGACTCTGGAGCTTCATATACCACTGGTGGAGGTGTAAATTGGCAGAACACTTTGGAAACTATTTTTCAGTGTCTTTCAGCTGAAGCTATGTAAACCCTGTGGACCAGCAGCGTCACTCCTAGACTACCCTCAGCTGGAACACCTGTGCATGTCAACCAAAAGGCACATGAGAATTGTTTAAAGCGGCCCTATTTCTTCTCTCTCTCTCTCTCTCTCTCTCTCTCTCTCTCTCTCTCTCTCTCTCTCTCTCTCTCCTCTTGCTCTGTAATGGGGATTGAATCCAAGGGTGCTTAATCTCTGAACTACATCCTTAGACCTTTTTATTTTTTGAGGCAGAGTCTTCCTCAATTGCTTAGGTCCTTTTTAAGTTGCTGAGGTTGACCTCAAACTTGGGATACTCCTGCCTCAGCCTCTGGAACCACTGGGATTACAGGTGGACATGGTCCACTGTGTCTGGCTCTCAGTGCTTTAAAAAATTTGCAATAGGATCTCACTAAATTACTAAGACTGCCTTGAACTTGCAACCCTCCTCCCTCAGCTTCCTGAGTCGTTGGGATTATAGGCATGAGCCACTGCACCTGGCTCCAAGCAGTACTATTTCTAATAATAGCTCCAAACTGGAAATAGTCCAACTCGAGTCAACAGAACAAATAAATTGTGCTATATTCACACAATGGAATACTGTACAGCAATAAATGAATGAATTTGCATGAATCTCAAAAACACAATGTGTGATAAACAAGTCAGACAGGAAAGAGTGTGTGCTGCAAGATTTGATTTGTATAGAGTTTGAAAGCCTAATATGCTGGGGGGGGGCTGGGGTTGTGGCTCAGTGAGGTGCTGGGTTCAATCCTCAGCACCACATACAAATAAAACAAACAAAATAAAGTTATAAAAAATTTATAAAAAAAGAAAGTCTTATATGCACACAAAAGTGGACAAATCATCAGCTCGATTGATTTTCACGAACTGAAATCATCATGCAGCTTGTATGTACAGCAAGCAACTAAACATGACCATGACCCTGGAACACCCCTCCCACTGCCTTTTAGTCCTTGCTCACACCCCTCCCCCAAAGCAAGCATTATTCTGACTTTTAACACTACAAATTAGTTTGCATCTATTAAAACTAGATAAATGGAACACAATGGTATATACTATTTGGTTCTGTGCTTTCAGTTTGTCAGATCATCTGTATGGTTTTGTGCAGTCGTTGTTCAATTCATTCAGTCATTCCACGATTGCTGGGCTCCTGGCTAGTTTCCAGTTTGACTATGGTGCTACTATGAAGATTCTAGTACATATTTTTTTTTTTAAATGAACATATCCAGGCATTTCTTCTGGCCATACACCCAGATGGACCTATACAGATCTATCATTTGCCTCAGTTTCCCTTTTCTCCTTCTCCCTGTCTCCCAGCCTTGCCCTTTCTGCTCTCGATCCTCTTTGGCCAACTAAGGAGGTGTGTGGTTACCCTCCAGGCTGAAGCCAGCAGGTCCCCCGTGGCCAGGTGTGCCTGCTTATCCTAGGTGCTGTGAGTCTCTGAGAGCTTCCTCAGGGAGTAGGTCAGAATGTGGTTTGTCCCTTTAACCTCCTGGCTCAGGTCTCTGCATGCCTAAGGCCAAAGGTATCCAGAGCAGGGCTGATACTGCTGGCCCAGCCCCAGCTGAGAAAAAGGGCCAGTGGGTAAACCCCGAGGTCAGCGCTGGGCCAGGCAGGGAGGGGCTGGAATGTGCAGGCTCCTTGACCCAGGCGAGGCAGTGGCTGGGCTGAAGGGTCCAGGGTTCCCTGGCAGGGGATGGCCAGGCAATATTCTACCCACCTGACCAAGGCCTGGCTTCCTTATTTCCTGTCTGAGCCTCAGTTGCCTCCTCTGTCATAGGAAATCAGAGTTGCTTTTCTGCCTCATTAAGGACTAAAGGAGAGGACAGAGGCTTGCCTGGAGCCAGGTGGCACTTTCCACCCATCTCACAGGTAAGGAAGCTGAGGCCCAGAGCCCTTAAGGGGCTTCTTCTGAACCCAAGTCGGCCGCCTCTCCCCACTTGGCCCTGCCCACAGGCTGCCTGCTTTGGGGCTTACGTGGTGGGGTTTGAGGATTGGAGGGAAGAAAGTCAGGCGACATCTTTGTCAGTACTTGAGTTTCCACCACCAAAACTTCCCCCGAGTGAAGGAATACCCTCTTCTGAAAGTGTGAAGGGACAAGGGACAAGGGACAAGATATCCGTGTCTGAGGCAGTGTGTGCCGGTGGCTGCCTGACAGGACTGGAACACACAGGCCCTCAAGGGCTCCATTCCCTTCCTCAACCCCACCGGGGCCCCCTGTGAGACCTAGAGAAGGACTGGAGATGGCTTGACTCACGTCTAGGGCCTTCCACAGGCAGCTTCTCTGCCCTCCTGGAAGGACCCAGGCCAGCTGAGTGCTGGGGATTTTTCAGGCCCTGGACCTGCGGGGGCAGAGGTTGACGGAGAAGCACTTCTGGAGAAGGGAGGGAGGCGTGGGTGTGGCCTCCAGCCTGAGAGCCTCCGTGAGCCTCCTCCCAGAGACTGTGTGTTCACACCCTCACCCTCTCCTTTAGCACATGCTGCCCGCAGGAGGCTGCACACAGCCTGGGGCTGCAGCTGAACTGTGTCCCTCCTGCCAGGGCTCCTCGGAGTTGCCCCCCACCCCCACACCCCCCACACCTCCGCCCAGCCTCTTCTGATCCTCACCAAGGCCCATTCTCTCTGAGACAAAGGCCTCTTTAGAGAACAGTTTCCTGGGCTACCAGGGCACACAAAGCCCCCCTAGCCCCTTGGGTGGGGGCCTCTGGAAAGAGACTAGAACTAGGGCTTGAAGGCGGTGTGTGTGTTTGTGAGGTGGTTCCAGAAAACCCCAAGGATGTGGGAAGCCAGACAGGTCAAGAAACCAATACAGGTGATCGAAAGGACAGGAGGTGGACCACGGGGCCCAGCCCATCTGGGATACAGTGTAGGCCAAGGCCCATGAGTGGTTGTCCCTCCCAAGGAGTGAGGAAGCTGGGGCCTTTGTCCACCAACTCAGACTAACCTAGCCATCGCCTGGGGCTGCTCCTGAGAGCAGGAACTCTGAACTCTGGCAATTCCAGAGCCCCTGGGGTTGAGTCTCAGATACCTACTAAGTGCCCTGAGGTGTGGTTGGGGCTCCTCCAAGGAGAAATAGAGCCAGGGCCTGGAGATAGCCTTAGAGGCTGGCTGGTGCTAGAGTCCCACTTTTGTAGAGGACTCTTCTTGAGGAGGATCACTTTCTCTAGAATGGGATAAAAGTACTGCTTGCCTATAGTTGTGTGGTAAGGATCAAAAGTGATAAGGTTTAGCTGGAAGGGTGGCACATGCCTATAATCCCAGTGACTCCGGAGGCTGAGGCAGGAGGATTGAAAGTTTGAAACCAGCCTGGGCCACTTAGCAAGGCCCTGTCTCAAAATAAAATATAATACAGGCTGAGGTTGTAACTCCATGGCAAACTACCCGGGTGATGCCCCCACCCCTGAAAAGAACGATAAGGCTTAAATGATCCAGGTGGAGATTGATAAATGGTGCTTTCTCTTCCCTTCTCCGGGCAGGGCAAGGATCAGGCTGACTCACCTGGTCGGGAGGCACCCAACAACCTGCTGCTTGTATCAAACACTGTTGTTTACAAAGCCCTTCGCCTCCCTTCCCTACTCATTTTATCCCCAATTTTTAATACTTAATACTGATACAAGGCAGGCCAGGCCCAGTGGACTGTGGGGACCCGGGCATGCCAAGAGCCTGTTCTTGCCCCAAGGAGTACAAAGTCCACTTGGGAATACAGACAAACCTGTGGCCAGGCATGTGGGCTTTGGTGGGTGATAGGAATTTTTAAAGGGCCAGGAGGCAGTGCAGGCGGAGGGAGAGATGCTTAGGAATTATTCCAGGACCAGGAGGAGCAGAAAAGTGTGGGCAGGTACCAGGGCTTGCATTTGGAGCTCCTAGGATTTGAAGCTCCAGACATTTACTGACGAGGCGTGAGCGGCTGAGAGCAGGAATTTAGCCCTGCCCACGTTGCCATCGAAGCGGGGGGCCACCTGCCTGGGGTTTCCAAGTCGGGCTTTGTCTGACCGCCCACCTGTGCCACAGGGAGAGGGGATGGGATTCCATGGCAGACAGCCGCAAACGGAGGCAGGGCTCTGGGCCCTGCTCCCCCCCACTCCCTTCCTGACTGCTCTGGGCCCCTACAGGGCCATCAACCCAGACCCTGCAGGCCGCTCCAGGAAACTCCCAGCTCCTCGGCTTTCCCTTCATATTCCATCTGAATTTTGCATCTGCATGTTTGTTTTTAAAATAAATAAGGTTTATAATAACTGGTTAATTACTAAAATAATAATCCACATGTAAATAAAACAAGATGTTCAGAGCTTATCCAGTGACACCATCTCTCAGCGTAAGTGGTGGAGAGAGGGCCAAGCCAGGTGGGCATGGGGCTGGAGGAAATGTCACGTCTCACAGAGCCCGAGGTGGTATCTCTGGGGTGTCCCAGGCCTCACCTATGGAAGGCACACTCACGTGCATTCACACCTATAGACCATAGCAGTCCCATACATCGCCGCACCTCACCTGGCACCTCTAGATCCCATGCATGTGCGCACACCCCGTGCACACTCACATTCACTTCATGTGCATGTTCCTGCACACCCACACACCCTAACGTGTGCTCACGTCACTTATGTACACCCGAACATGGATTTTCCCGTACAGCCCACAGGAGCCTGCACATCTTTAAATGGGCACGTGTGCATGCACACACTCTACACAGTGGAGACAAGGCTAAGGTACACACACTGGAGGCACTCACGGTCACACACATGGACGTCAACATCTGCATACAATACTGCAGGGACGCACACATGTGGATCGTGCATGGGCCCCCAGTGTGACACAGCCTGAATGCTTGTGGAGTAGACATGCAGAATGGTCCCCTTTGTGTGCACAGGAACACATTTTACACTCAGGTGTGCCCTCCTGGGCACACGTGCTCACAATTGAATGACCCGTGCACATGCACCGTCTCCTGTTAAGCTGGTGGAACTCCAGTGTCCCACACTCACACACTGAGTCAAAGCATTGGGCAGGAGCCTCCGGTTCCTGGCCCTGAGGGTTAGGGGTGCTCTCACTTCTGCTGCCCTCCCTGTTCCTCCCCTGACCCCCATCTGCCACCTCCCAGGAGAAACCTTCCTCTCACCCCAGGGGCGAGTAATCAGTATGTCTCCTGAGGAGCCTCCGAAGGGGTCTGTTCTGCACCTATTCCCTGGGAGGGATGCTGCAGACTGGCGGCCCGAAGGGATGGCACTCTGTCCGGATCCCCATAGCAAGGACTCAGCGGAGGCGAGGCTAGGATCCTGCCTTCTGTGCAAAGCCCATTTGGGCCACATGCTGAGAGGCAACCAGGACACCCACAGGTCCAGGGGGCTGAAGTCCCCCACCACACATGCTTTCAGATGAGCATGCCATTCCCCTAAGGTGTCCACTAAAAAGGGGGAGGTGGGGTCAGCTAAGGAAGATGGGATAGTCCTTCCTCCCTGCCCAAACTCCCCAAGGCCAGGCCTAGGGGCAGGACTGAGAGGCTGAGGGTGAGGCCAACCTGGGCGGGCCGGACCTCAGTCCAAGGGCATCCCAGACACCAGTGCTAGAAGACACTACAGGGGCTCTGTGTACCGAGTGGGGAGGAAGCGGAACATGGGTGGTTTCCATGTCCCCACCCTCTTCCACCAGAGGCCCAACAGGTTTCTCTCTCTCTCTTTTTCTGTTTCTCTCTCCTTTAAACAAGGCCTCACTATGTTGCCCCGGCTGGCTCAAACTCCTGAGCTCAGGTGATCCTCCTGCCTCAGCCTCCAGAGAACCTGAAACCACAAGCAGGCTTATCTCTTTTACAGTCAGAAGCCATGTTGAGAAGTGCTCTCCTGATAGATCAGCAAATAATGAGAGATCAATAAAACCAAGTACTGGAAGGATTCTAGGAAATAGATACTCAGGCCCGATGGCAGTGGGAAGAACCAACAGGAACCCCATTTTCAGCAGAATATTTAAAACGCGCTTGTCCTTTGAGCCAGTGGTTTCTAACAATCTGTCCTCTGTGGACAAAGATGTGTAACTATGGTGTTTACTGCAGAGCGTTTATAGGGACATTAAATGGGGGCCAACCAAAGAGCATCATCGGGGGATGGCTAAATAAACAACCTTTGGTCCAGGCTGTGGACCACCCTGGAGCTATTAAAACAAAGACCAATAGTTGGATCTGTTGTGGGAGAAGAACAGATTACGGAAGTGTGAGATGGATCTTTCCATTCGTTTGTTGTTTTGTTCTGTGGTACTGGGTACGGAACCCATGAACATGCTACCACTGAGCTCCATCTCCATCCCTTTTTATTTTTTTTTAGCTTTGAAATAGGGTGTCCCTAAGTTGCCTAGGCCGAAAGAAAGAAAAAAGAGAATGTTCTGGAATTACAGTGCTGATGATTGTATAACTGCAAATATACTGAAAACCTCCCAATTATGCGCTTAAAAAAAAGTGAATTTTAGTGTGTGAATTATATTTCAATACAAATACATAGCAAAAAAATGAATCCAGAATGAATATAAAAATTTATGTACAAGTGTACACACACTGCTCTTTTAATTAATTAATTCTTTTGCAGTGTTAATTTCTTATTGGAGTAGGAAGGAGAAAAAAAAATCCTTTCCTCTGCCTTCTTAGTTCTGTCACCTGGGCCTGCAAATTAAACTGACAAAAGCCAATTAATGGGAGAAGAAGCATACGAATTTTATTTGATGTTATTACTATTTTAATTTTTATAGGCAGGAAGGCCTTCCTAGAAAAGACCCGAAGATGACAGTTAGGCTCATATATCATTTTAACAAAGGATAATAAATGTATGGAGAAGTGATAAGAGAAAGGAAAAGGGGGTTTCAGGCCTCTAGGGGTGACAGTGTGTGGGAAGGTAAATGTATGGGGGAATTAGTAGAGGGTAAGTTTATTTCTGTGAGATTTGCTTATGCAGAGCTGTCTGGGTGCTGGCTTCTGTCTGGGTGCTAATGGTTGCTCTCTTCCTGGCTCAGGAGACAGGAGGGGAAGTACCTTCACAGAGGGAAATTTATGTCCTACATTTAGGCAGGTAGGCGGGGCGGGGGTGGAGAGCTTGCTCTGCACGTGCTGCTTCTCAACTGCTGTTGTTAGCCCAGAACAATCCTGATACCAAGGGGGCATATTTTGGGGTGGCAATTTCTGATCCCCTTTGGTGGGAAATGGGATAAATTTGAATATGCACATAGGGGGTAATGAAAGCATTATGGGAAGCTTTATAAGGACAAATTTATGTAGCCATGAATAAAATCTTGTTTGGAAAAAATTTTTTTTTAATTAAATGAAGGACTCAGGGCAGTGTCTCATGTAGGAGACTTTTTGGGACGTCTGCTCATGAACTCCAGAACAACTCTGTAAGGTCAGGCCTCTCATCCTTATATGGCAGACGAGGAAAGTGAGGCTCTGCCAGGGGACCTGACCTGGCCATGCTGCCCCCTTTCTGGGCGGCCGTCTGTTAAGGGCAGAGTTCTGTTGTCAGGCCAGTGTGACCGCCATTCCTGGTTTTGTCACCTCCGAGTTGCCAGGTTTTTCTCCAGGCCACACCTTACTGAGCTGCTGTTGGCTGTCCCACCCATAAGGCAGGGGGTGGGGTGGGGTGGTAATAGGTTAGGCAGATGCTCTGAGCATGTGCAGCCGGCATGAGCCTCAGCACACAGGGCCAGCACTGTTCTGGAAGAGGCCCAGGTGGCAGAATTGGGTCCAAATGGGTGGACACCCCGAGAGTGCTATGGTTTAGATAAACCTCCCCCAGAGGACCTTGTTCCCCAGCCCATGGCACTCTTAGAAGGTGATGGAACCTTTAGGATGTGGGGCCTAGTGAAAGGATGTTATCTCACTTGGGGTCTGCCCTCAAAGGGGATTGTGGGGCCCCAGACCCTCCTCTTTCCACTTTTTTTGCTTCTTGGCCTCCAGGAGGTGAGCAACTTATTCTGCCATGTGCTCCCCTATGATGTGCTGCCTAGCCATAAGCCCAAGAGCAACGGGGCCAACTAACTTATTGTCAGAAACCTCTGAAACTATGAGTCAAAATAAACCTTTCTTCTTTAAGTTGATTATTCTCAGGTATTTTGTTACAGTAATAGAAAGCTAATACGGACAGAATCACTTCCTGCAGCCTACCTGTCCTTAAGTGGTGAGCTACACATCTCTTAGGATGACCTGAAGGACCAGGAGAGGGACAACCCTCTAAGAACCCTCTGGAGGAGGCAATTTAAACCAAGGCCAGGGGTGTGGCCTTTATCCCTGGCAGTCTTTACTCCATTTACTGTCTTCTGATCCCCTTTTAGTCTGTCCTTGGGAAAGGTATCCCACCTCTTGGGCCTGATTTCCATTGCTGAGCCTTCCCAGGATGGTGGTTATGATGAATACTCTGGGCACCCAGACTGCCTGGGTCCAATCCCAGCTTCCCTGCTTTTGCTTTCTGATTGCATGATTCTGAGCCTCATTTTTCTCTTCTGCAAAATGGGGATAGTAACAGTACTCATCTCACTGCCCTTGTAAGGATCAGATGAGCAGTGAGGAAGGCGTACTCATGGGTACCAAGTGTGCAGCGGGGTCTCAAGGGCTGTGGGCTATCACTGCTACTATGGCTCTTTATTGGCCGGGAAGGGGCCAGAGGACCTGTGTGATCCTGGATACCAGGGGCTGGCCCCCCAGTCCCTATTCCCCAACCTGTGGCCTGCAGTCTGCCTGGCTGCCTGCAGCACCCAGTGATCGACAGCCTGGTCCGGTGGCGCCCTGGCAGGCCTGTCCTGGCAGCTGCTCACACAAGGCGAGGCCCTGGGAGCCTCAGAGAATTAATTAGGCTGCATTCCTCTTCCAGGGCTCCTGGCGGGCCCGCACATGGCCCCCTTCTGAGCTGCTGAGGGCTCTTGGCTGGGATCCCTGGCAAGCCAAGGCGAGCCCCACACTCTGCCCTCCCTGGAGAGGAGGGGCCGTGCGAGCAGAAAGCACGGCCAGGGAAGGGCCAATGGAAAGGCAGCAGCTGGAGGCACTCGGTCCTGGTGCCCCCTGCTCGGTAACCTTCGCTAGCTCCCCATCACTCAAGATCAAAGTCCTGGCATCAGAGGCTGCTCCCAGCCTGGCTCCTGCTGCTCAGGCTGGCTGCCTCTCTCTGGACTCTTCCAGGGTCTGGCCGAGGTGCCTGGCACCACTTCCCCAGCTGTGATGCCCTGTCCCCCTCCCAGCATGTGGTAGCCCTGCCCCTCCGTCAGCTGCCTTGCCACCAGCTTCAAGGACAATCATGGCATTTTCCACCCCTGTCCCTTTCATCCTTTCATTTGTTCCTGCCTGCCTTCCCTGCCCACCTGGGAGACCTCAAGGGCAGCAGCATGGCGTCTACATGTGTGAAGCACTGATGGCTGGCGATTCCGGTCTCTCCTGGGAGACTGATTCCAAGGCTGTAGAGGGGTGGCAGTTACTGTAGGTGACCCTTGCCTGGAGCGCCAGCCCCCATGTGGGTGCCCAGGGCTTGCTGTGGTGCTCAGGAGTGTACCACCTGTTCCTGCCTGACTCTCCAACCTTTCCCAGGCCCCCTCACTCAACTGAGGCTCTCAAAGCTTGGTTCACATGTCACCTCCTCCAGAAAGCCACTTGGAGTCCCCTTCCCCAGGGAGTCCATCTTAGTGCAGTGGTCCCCTGTTGGAGAGGTGGGAGAACTTACCTGGAGTCTAAAAAGCTCTACTGAGCCACACACTAGCTGTGTGGTTTTGAGCGAGTGACAGAACCTCTCTGTGTCTTGGTTATCTTTTCAATCACCTTTTCGTTTGCTTGTTTTGAGAAAGGGTCTGCGTGGCCTGGGCGGGTCCCAGCTCCTGAGCTCAAGGGATCCTCCTGTTTCAGCCTCCGAGCAGCTGGGACTATGGGTGCCCACCCTGACTTCCCAATGCCAGAGCTCTGTGAATGAGGTTGCATGAGGAACTGGGGGTTAATACGGGAGAGCAATGCTAAGCCCTCGATAAACAGGAGCTCCTATTTTTAATCTTAATATCCACCAGTGGTTTTTTTTTTTTTGAATGGCCCTTCTCTGGGCCTGTGATGCAGGGGCTGTGTCTGTCTTGCTCAGAGTCTCCCCAGAGGCAATTATTTATCTCTGTTGAATGAATGGATGGCCACGGTCCAGGAATTTATTGCCTTGATAGCAAATGACTTATCTGAACTGACCCTGGACTCTATTTTCAGAGAAAGAAAAAGAGAAAGAGAGAGAGAGAGAGAAGGGGAGATGAAGAATTCTCTGGGGCTCTTTCCCGATGAAGGGAGGCAGAGGCAGCCTGGGGCTCCGGCCTCAGCCTCTCTGGGTCTGCATAGGCGTCTTCTCCTGCAATGTAACCCGGATAAATCGGAGTCATCCTGCGCCCCTTCTCTGTTATCTCTGCCTGGGGCTCTATTTGAAGGAACATGATTTTGACTCAGAAAACCTTGAAAAAAAAACTCGCTAGGTATTTACTGAAAAGGCGGGAGATGGGGAATTTTTTTCCCCCAGTACTGGGGATTGAACCCCGGGGCGCTTTACCACCGAGTGACACTCCCAGTTCTTTTTAATTTTGATTTGAGATAGGGTCTCCCTAAGTTGTCCAGTCTGGCCTCACACTTGCAATCCCCCTGCCTTGGGCTCCTGAGTAGAGGGATTATAGGCTTGAAACACTGCACCCAGCTAAAAGGGGAGAGATTTTTGTTCCACAAAATGCAAACTTTCTAAAATGGAGACTCCACCCTTACCAGAGCTGCCTTTGACCTGGCAGCTGCTTCTCACATTTTTCCATTTCCCGCAGACTGTAACCCACTGTTCCCCACGTCGGGGTCCCCGCAAGCTAGTGTGTGCTCTAGAAGCAGGCACAGACTTTCGGCACACGTGATCCCTGGCTCTGCAAAGTTCTTGTCCTGTGGAGAGAGGCGGGGCGAGACAGATGCTGAAGTACAAGGCCCGAGCCAGAGGCCCCACTTCCGGGGACCAAGGATCTGACGGGCTGAGCGTCATCCCAGCCTGTCCCTGCCTCCTGCCTCCTCTCTTCCCTCTAATCATCTCCGCTGCTCAGTCATTTTGGGTCACTGATCTCTGAACCCTGAACAGGGCCCTGGGGCTGGTGCCAAGGGCAGTGAGCTCCTGCCTCCCCAGGCCTCCAGCATACCTTCAACCAGGGCTCCCCACACCTCTGCTGAGCCCCAAACAGCTGGCGAGTTCTGGCCGCTAGCTGTGCTTTCAGGATCATTTTGATGGGATGCTAGAAAGTGAGGGTTCCCTGGCCTCAGGCTCATGGCCATGTGAGAGGGGCTCTGACCCTGGGCTGCAGTGGGCAGTAAGAGGCTGGGCCCGCCCCCTCCCACCAGGCCTCTCCAGCCAGGAGGCATCACCAACCTGCAGGGGTGGGTGCCTTTGCTTTCCTGCCACCTGTCACCTCCGTCGCTCTCAGCCCTGACCAGCCCTCTGAGGGCAAATTTCCAAAGCCCAGCTCTGAACGGTTCTCCCGATTTCGTGTCTCCCACAGCCCACAGGAGAAAATCCAGCTCCTTCACTTGAACTTCAAGGCTCCTGTGGCTTCGTCTTTGCTGTTCTCCCCTTGCCTGATCCAGCCACCTGTGGCCTGGCAGAGGGACCTCCCCGATAGGTCCCTGCTCACTGTCCCTCTTCCCCTTCCTGTAATCCCTCCCCATTTTCTTCCCCTGTGAGTCCTGCTCAGGTTTTGAAGTGACAGGTGTGTCCCTTTGTGCAGAATCCTTTCTCTGCCCCCTGCCCCCATCTCCACTCTAGCCAGCCCCAGTCTCTCCCTCTCTGCAGGTCCTCTGGCTCAGTCCCCGTCCCACATGTTACATAATCACATTGGCAGCCTGACAAGCAGCCTCTGCTCCTCGGGCCCTAGACTCAGCCTGGCCCCGCAGTTTGCCTCTCCGGTGATTGTACCGGCCTTGTGAGTTGAGGACTATTGCTTCCCATTTTCCGAGTTAGAAAAAAATAGCTAAGGCGCAGAAAGAGCTTCGTTCAAGGTCACACTGGTGATCCATGAATTCAATCAATAAATATTTATTATGCACATGTATAATACAGACTCTGATGCAGAAAACCAGGGTTCTCATCCTGATGCCCCTTATTTACTTGCTGTGTGACTCAAGGAAAGTTCCTTGCCTTCTCTTATATCATTTTCCTCATTTGTAAAAGGGAGAGTAATGAAAGTACTTGCATCCCAGGATTGTTGTGAGGATAGAACGTGTTAATCTGGATAAAGTAGTAGTCGCTCAATACGCATCAGCATGTTATTCTTCCACGAGGAGATCAGGATTCGTTTTCTAGATAAGGCAGTGTTAGAGAAATATATAAATAATTATTGCTTAGTCCATTAATTTGTCCCCAGAGTAGGCTCAGGTCACAGGCTGTCACTCGCAGTATAGGCGAGCCTCAGGAAAAGGGCATGGCTTGCTTGAGAGTCTGTAGAGATGGAGGCCATGGGTCCAACAGCTGCCAGCAGGAGGGCCCTGGCTGCAGGCCATCTCTGGGATCCAGGTGGGCTGCTTCTTGGGCTGTAGCAGGACTGCCGAGCCCAGTGCTGGAGCCTGAGGCTTCTTCAGTCAGACAATATCAAACTCTAGCAGGGCCCTGCCAAGGCCCAAGGCAAAGGGCACAGCCAGGGCCAGGCTACGGTTCCACCACGGCACCCATCACTGACCGCCAGGGCTGGGCACAGCCACCTGGCTCCATCCCTTACAGGACAGATTGGCTCTGGGCCTTGTGGTCACCCTGGCAAGACAGGGCAGCTGGAGCAGGAGCTGGTCTCCATACCCTCAAAGTCTTGGCATCTTCTAAACATGCTCTTGGAGGAAGTCCTGGCCATTGGTTTCTGTTCTGGTGGGAATGTAGGCCCCAGAATCCTGATCACAGCGGCAAATGGCTGTGTCGGTACGTGATAGATCCGAGAGGGCAGACTAGCAGCCAGAGAAGGGCCGGGACCTGGTGCTCCCTTTCTCTGCTCCTGGGTCCCCTGACTTCCAAGTAGCCCCTTCCTAAGAGAAGCCTTCCACCTCTGCTCAGCCAAAACAAAATATCAGAATATCATTTCATGGTTTATTACAAACACACGTTCTCGGGTAAATAATTGAGGATCTAAAAAAATACAATAAAATAAATAACTGGGATTCTCAAAGTCCTTAGAGTAAATAAGTTATATACAGAGGGATGAAGCATAGCAGGCTCTCACCAGCAGTGTCCCAAGGGCATGAGGGGGACCTGGCCTCTGGGAAGGGGGAGCCAGAGAGGACAGATGGGGCTGGTCAGGATTCCAGCTCCTGGGGGGACCCACGCAGCCTCCATGACTGCCTTAGGTGTGAGCCTGCCACACTGCAAGGTCCCTCCTGGATTGTAGCCCAGCAAACAGGAAGTTCCTCGGGACACGACCTCCAGGTTCACTTGGCCCCCCTCAGTCACTTTCAGCAGGCCTAGAGGCCAGCAGCCATCGCCAGCAGACTGCCCTGCCATTTGGGGGCCGAGGGCTGTGCAGCATGAGGGCATGAGGGCACCAGGCTGTCCTGAGGAAGCCTCCCGCACATGTGGGGAGGCCAGCACCTATGCCAGCCCCAGCCAATGGGTCCAGCTGGCCCGGGCCAAGGCCCTGGCCCAGGAAACAGGTGGAGGGTCTCCATGAGCTGCCCTCTCCTCCCGTGTCCACATGGGCTTTCTTCTCAACATTTCCCAGCCTGCAGTGCTATCTCTTCCTCCACCTGGAGTGGGCCGGCTTGGGCTCCCTTGTTGCCTCCCGCTGACGCCTGGCAGAGCGGATCTTGGCAGCAGAGATGTCCCTGGAAATCAAGAAGGATCAACTTAGCATCTCAGGGGACACGGACTGTCTCAGGAAGCAGGGGCAATGGAGGATGAGAGCCCTTGCCCAGATCCTGGGTGATGGCTGCCTTGGGCTCAGAGGGTAACCAAAGCCTGAAAGCAAGGCCTACACATTAAGACAGGTCACACAGGGCCTAGAAGCTTCTTTGCTGATGGGGGTCCTTGATAAAGTTGGTGCTCAGTGCTGTCAGAATGACCAGCCAGCCAGGAGTATCCCCGGAATTTCCCACAATCTGCCCTCCCTCTTCCACACCTTGTTCACTGTCTATCTTCCTCTTCCAAACTGCACAGATTCTACCCATTCTTCAGGGTCCTGTTCGAGATGGTCCAGACCAGACAAATATGGCTTCAGTCGCCCTTTGAACCTGGCTGAGACCCTGGCTAGGACCCTGGCAATGTTGAAGCATCCACTTCTTGGCCCAGGGAGTCTTAGCCTGGGCGTTGGAGGCTGGCCTCAAGGTATGGGAATGTGGATGAGGGTCACAACCTTTCTGAGACCCTTTCTCAGCCTATAAGATAAAAAACAGGCCTGAACTGCCCTGAGGATGGGTGCTTCATGGGCACAGCAAGCTCTGCACACTGTGAAGTGCTGTGGACTTGCAAAGTTTTATTCTAATTTTTTTTTCATCTTTAGACAGCGTGGGGGACAGTGCCTGCTCTTGCCCACCCCACCATCCTGGCTTCTCTCTTATTTTTCTTTCTCTCCCCCCCACAGGATGGGAATCCCTGTGGGGCTATGCTGGACCCCAGCACTGTTCAGCCCTCAGGAGCCCTAAGTGGCAGAGATGGGAAGTGGTGAAGACCTGCAGAGTTCCGCTGGGCTCAACTTCATGCACCCAGCCCTACAACAATCCTGTGGAATGGATGGCCATTTTCCTAGTTTCAAAACTAAGGATCTGAAACACAGAGAAGTGATGGGGCAAGCCTGAGGTCACAATATGTTTGTGGCAAGGTTGGGGTTCAAATCAGAGGGTCCCTGTTCTAGCAGTTGCTCCGGTCACTCTGATGCACGGGCAGGGGTGAGGTTTCTGTTCTTAAGGCAGACTGGTGGGCAAATACTCATAAGCACCTTCTGCACAAAGCCTGGAGCTGAGCCACAGTAAGGCCAGAGGAGAAGAGGTGCAGACTGGACAGGGAAGAGACAGCAGGCCGGGCAGTTGGCCCCTCCAAGTCTCAGGTTGTGGGAGATGATTGATGGAGATAGCCTGAATGAACAACTGTGATCCTTCCCAGTCATGAGCCCTTAAACCCTCTAAAACACTGCACATCAAGGCCCAGGGGTAACAAAAAACAGTGGTTGAGCGTGCAAACTCTGGAGTCAGCCAGATGCCACTGTGTGACTTTGGGCAAGTGGCTTTCCCTCTCTGAGTCTCTGTTCTCTTGGACGGACAATGAACACTCACACCTCATGTGGAGAAGGGAGATGGGAAAGGCCTCCAGGGCGTGTTGGACCAGGGCGATGCGCTTACCTTAGTCTCTGAAGGAGCTCTCCTTCCTTGGCCAACGCCTTTCTAGTCTGCAACACATCTGCAGGGGACTGGCTGCTTAGGACTGACCCGGCTTCAGCCCTGAATAGAGAGCAATAAGGCCCCAGTGAGGGGCTATCCAGGGCCTCAAAGCCACCTGGCTGCAGGCCCAGCCCAGCCCCCGCCCCACCCGCCCTCAGGAGCAGATCCATTTCCACTCTGTGCACCTGGCATCCTGCCTTTCCCAGGCAGGGTGGGGACTGAGGAACACCGAGCTACCAGGAACAGATTCTCGGTCTCAAAAAAGAGGCAGCTGGGAGGCTGCTCTTCCCAGAATCTGGCCACCTGCAGCTTTAGGGGAAACTGAGGCAGCTTGAGGAAACTCCGCCCCAGCTTGAGCCTCAGAGGAGGACTTTCTTGTAAACCATCCTGGGAACCGGAGCTTGGGATTTTGAAAGCCAGTTCCTGCTGTCCCACATGGTCTAAGCAAGGGAACAAAATCTCCCAGTCCTTTTACAGATGAGAAAACTGAGGCCGGTGACAATCAGAAGCCTTGGAGAACCCCCCTTTCAAGCCCAGCAACTCTGTGACACTGGGATGGTGTCTTGGCTTCTTAACTCCAGAGGCTATTTTTCCTCTGAGGAAGCTCTGAAGGCCCCGGGACTCAGGCTGGCCTCTAAGGCCCAGGGGAGCTTGATCCCTTGTAGGCCTGACACAAGTCCTGTCCTCTCTTTGGGCCTGAGCTCCCTCAGCCATCACTGGGGAGCATTCCTTCTGCCCAGACAGGAGTGAGGACCTGAGTGTTCTCAGAAGCCCCCAGAGCTACACTCAGAGGAGACTGGTGCCTGCAGGAAGGGGCATTGCTCATGCACCCAGGGCCACTTGCTTGACCCCTGCTAGCCCCTCTGATGGCCTCCTGGAAATCCTGCTCCCAGGGCAGGTCCAGACCAGCAGCCATCCCTACCTCTGCAGGCCTGGCGCCCACCTACCAGGGTGTCTGATGGCAGAAGGTGGCACAGGCAGAGTCCTTGGTGCTGGAGCACTCACAGCGCCTTGGCAGGGAGCGGCGCCGGCGCCTTGGCGGGTTTCCCAGGCCGTAAGGAGCTGTCTGTCTGTGGGCGGGCAGCCAACAAGGTAATGGTGTGGGGCAGGGAGAGAGAGAGAGAGAGAGAGAGAGAGAGAGAGAGAGAGAGAGAGAGAGGATTAGATCAACCACAGCCATTGGTGAGCAGCGACTGTCCACACTGCACACTGGAACGGTCAATCTTGCCACCAGAATGGCAATGAGAAGTGACCATCCCCTGACCTCAAGAAGGCCCACCACTAAAGTCACAGGCTCCTTTACAAGTGCTGGATGGCCCTGGACAAGACCCGTCCCTTCTCTGGGCATCTGGGCCCTGGCTCAGCTGGGCTCAGTGAGGGCTCCCAGCACAGGGAGGAAGTGGCTGGAGTCTAGGGTCCCCCCTAAAGGCAGGAACTGGGGAGTCCTCCCAGCCCTTCTCCCTTCCCAGACAGGAACTCCAGCCAATGGAGTCAGATCCCCTGTGCAAAAAGGCTCCAGCTAGTCCTGAAGGAAAGGAGGAGCCTCCATTTCATAGACGTAAACACGCAGGCTGCAGGCTCGGGCTAAGCTGCTCCCACCCAGCACCAATTGCTGGGAGGAGTGACAAATACGCTTCAGAGCTTTAACTTATAACAAGGTGTGTGTGTGTGTGTGTGTGTGTGTGTGTTCAGGTGGGGCTGACTGCAGATTCAGCCTGACTGGGGTGCTGGTCCCCAAGTCTGGTCGGACCAGCACCTTTGGGTGACAGCTAATTTTAGCTGGTGGTTAGAGCTGTAATGACTCCAGGTGGACCCAGCTTGCAGGGCCTGGCAGGGTTCCCGCCCTGAGCAAGTGTTTGGATGCGGATTAGCTCCACACACACTTACGTGCTGGGCCTCTCTTGCCTTATGCAATTTGGGGCAGAAAAAAAACACACACACACACACAAACACACACAGAAACTTCAACTTGAGGTATGCAGTGGCCTGGGGGCAGCGCGGGCGCAGGCAGAACAGACAGCACCCGGCTCCCACTGCGGCTCAGCCAGGGAACAGAGCGCAGGTTTCTCATCTGTCATTTGGGGACAACAATAGTGCCTCATGGGGCGGCCAGGGGACCCATGAGATGAAACTGCACATGCGGTGCTTGGCATAGGGCCTGGCACAATCAAAACATGGATCACTAATTGTATTCTTTGCAGAGGCAACTTGATTGAGTAGATATATGCTCTGGTATCCACAGAGTAGGGATGGGGTCTATCACCAACTCCCTTTCTGTGTGATCTTGGGGAAAGTCACCTAACTTCTCTGAGTCTCACTATTCTGATCTGGAAAATGGAGCCAACAGTTTCTTACCAGGCCGTTGTGAATATTCACGGGAGACAGCCCTCTACCTGTCTCTGGAGATTCCCACATGGGAGATGAAACAATAACTGGTCGGTACTGACATTAGCCCAATGCCTCTATCGGGAGGCCCCGGGGAGAGCCAGACTGTCAAATGTCCCCCGGCATGCCGGTATCCTTGCCCTGTCCCCCTGCCCCTTGGTAGCCCCCACCTGGATCTCCATGGATACTCACCCGGGAGTGTTCACCCAGATGATGTCCAGGTGGCAGAAGTAGACGCACTCCTTGTCAAGCCAGGAGCTGCAGGAGCAGCGGCGGAACCGCAGGTGGGCGCCTTGGGCATGGGGCGAGAGCTCTGGCTGCTCCTGAGTGGCAGCAGCCTGGCCCTTCCCTGAATGCACAGGAGGGAGAGAGAGGCGGAGAGGTGGTCAGGGCGCTGGCACGGCCTGGGATAGGGGGACCCGCCAGGCTCCTCCTCTTGCACAATTGAGGAAGTTGGCACTCTGACTGTTCGGGAGCTCCTGGCCAGCCCGGGGAAGCCCCAGCAGCTGCCCCATGCCTGCAGCGCCTCTGCACCTGCAGAGCACCCCACCACGGCTCCCGCCTGCATGCCCCCCATTGGCCTGGGGGCACAGCAGCTCTGGGAGAGAGGTGACAGGCAGGCCGGGGGCTGCAGCAGCAGGCGAGGCCAGGGAGGCTCACCTTCGTGCAGGGCCACAAGCAGGGCTAGAGCAACGGAGCACCAGGTGGTGGGCACAGAGGCCATAGCAGCGGTACAGTGCACAGGCTGGGCTGGACTGGAGCGGGAACGTCTGTTGCCAGAGTCCTGCTGCTAAGCCGAGCTGGTAGCTCATTGCCTTGGTGCCCTGGTTGCCTCTTATAATACCAGGCACAGTGCCCCGCCCCTGCTGTCCAGCCCCGCCTCACCTTGGGCTGAGAGCCAGGGACGCGTCTCCTCCCCCGGGTGCCTGGCCCGCCCTAGCCTCAGTGGCGTGGGGGGAGGGAGGTGGAAGGTTCTGCTCCCGTAGCACCTCTGGGAGTCCTAAGGCTCTCCTGCAGCCCCCACGGGCCCCTTCAGTCTTACTGGACCTCCTCAAGTCACCCTCAAAGTGCCCCACACTCCTTCCCCCACCCTCCGGTGGGCCTCCACAGCCCTTGCCCTAAGCTCAGAGTTTGGGGGGGGGGGCAGTTCTGTGAGCAGATGAGACACTGCATCTTTCCCGCCTGTCCACTGCCAACCAGGATGAGGATGCCCTTCTCTTGTGTGGGATGTGAAAGGCCCAGTCAAGGCCAAGTGGCCTTGGGCGAGTCAGAGCCCCCCTCTGGGGCTGCTTCCCTCAGTGAAGGACACAGCTCACCCCTGACCTCTGACCAGCTTGAGGCTGCCTCATCCCCACCTCACCCAGGAAGTGCCCCTGCCCCCTACGGCCCCAATTCCTCAGTGCCTCCTGCAGAAGCTCTTCAGCCGCGCAGCTGTGGCCACGGCTATTCCTCCAGTGTCTCAGTTTCCTTATTTGCAAAATAGGGGGTTTCTTAACCTGTTTGCCTTAGAGTCTCCCTTGAGACAAAGAAGGTGACCCCAGGGTCCTTTCCAGGACCATGTCCCTGTGGGCGCACACACAAGCAGGCTGAGTGCTCTCCCTTCTTGGACATTAATGGATGCTAAGCTCACCTCGGGGATTACTTTATGCAAAGGAAAAGTGTGTGTGTGTGGGGGAGACAAGGCAGGGGAGGGGGCTCCCTGGGGATTGGCATTCTGCTCCCCATCTCTCTGCTGGCCCAGAACCTTCACTGGAGACAAGAGTAGGGGTGTGTAGGTGCCAAGCTGAGCACCTTGAGGAACCAAGCAGCGCAGGGAATTGGCAATCACCCTGTGCCTGCCCAGGCCTGGCTCCGAGTCCACCTCCCACGCGTCTTCTTAGGGACCCTGTCTCCAGGCAAACGGGAAAGGCCCTTCTCACTCTTTGGAATGTCCAGAGCCTGCCTGACGCATGACCTTGAGCCTGTCTCCCCAGCACTCATGGAGGTCCAGAAACCCAGGGAAGGCAGGGCCTATGGCTTGCCCTGGACACAGTCGGAGCCCTGTGAGTGCTCTCTGAGGGATGCGGGATGAGTGAAGACAGGCCTGGCTTTCAACTGTGGGACCCTGGCCATCCCATAGTTTTGCTTAGTCCCTGCATTAGATACACATGAAGGAGAAAAGAGGTGACCACAGGAACTGGCAGTTTTGCTGTGAGACCCTATTAAAGCTGGACAGAATCAATGGAGGCTGATGCCATCTACCATGGTCTTCCTTCCCCCAGACTGGGGCCAGGCACAGTGTGAATCAGAAGTGTCATTTCTTGAGCACTTGCTATGTGCTCAGAGCACTCTGGGCTCCTCACTGCCCCCCCAGGAGGCAGCTGTTGTCATCCGGTGTCAGCTCCATGACTGTCCACAAGGAGGCTCTCAGAGGATCAGGGCCACCTCTGCCACACAGCTGGCACAGGGGCAGAGCTGGCATTGGGACCCTGATGTTGGTCTCTCAAACAAACCACAAGTGACTCCCTGTGCAGGGGAGCTCACGGGCCCTCCCCCACACTGTGCCTGTCTTAAGAATTTTGGAGAATATTTCTGGAATGAGGGAGCAATACTCCCAGTCCTTTCTATTTGCCTTGGGGAGAATATGAACAGGGACTTGGGCAGGGGTGGGGGGGAGGGGGCGGAGAGAATGCAAACTACTGAGCCGTGAAGAGAAGAAAGCAGCCAAAGCAGGTCAGGGGGGAGAAGGAGGGGGTCAGGGCAGGGAGGAAAACAAACAGGGAGGTCGATAAAGACAGGTAGGGGGAACGCAGAACCAGGAAACGTGCACGGGGGAGAAAGGAACAGCTGGGATTGGAGAAAGTAGAGGAGGAAGACCATAGGGAGTGAGAGGTGCAGCTTGAACGTGGCTAATCTTTACACAAATGCAAAACGCCTGCCCAGGACAATAGGGAGCCAGAGGCTCCGAGTCTGGGAAACATAATAGAAGCATTAAATGGACCCAGAGACAGGATCCCTGAGAAAGGAGGAGAGGACAGGGCAGGGGCCGCTGCTGGGGCCTCTAGGGTCAGCGCAGGGAGCTGCGCGCTGAGCCCAGCTCCGGTTTCCCTCCTTCCGTGCCCTGGGCTCCAGCTGGGCACCCAGAGCTCCTGTGAAATGGAGAGGCCTGGCCCGGGAACCTGAGTGGGCCAGGTCTTAGGGGAGGAAGACGTTCCGGGAACAGTGCTACCCCACTGGCCAGAGTTGGTTTCCAGGTAGAGAAAATTAAGCTGAGTTCAAAATAGCCAAGGCCAGCCCCTGGACCTCTCACCTGGGCCCTGACGGTCACCTTGGCCTCTCCCGGGTCAGGGGCTATGACACCTTTTCCCCTGCGCAGTAAGTGCTCTGGTGACCTTGACGTGGGTCCTTCTAAGGGGCCTGGCTGCATGTTCCTGCCCTTGGGGGCTGATCTGTCCGCATGCCCCCCCCACCTCCTCTGGTGCCCACCAGCTGCCCTGACACCACCATGTTGCCCCTCCCAACCCAACCTGGTTTTGCCGTCTGCCTGGGTCTCTAAAGGCTGCTAGGAGAGGGCTGGGATTCACCAAAGGTCACCCTGTCAGAATTTAGATGGAACTGTTTTCCACACAAAATGGTTTTTTCCCCCTGTACTCCACCCCAGCCCAACTGGAGAGGGAGAGACTCAGTGGGAGGAAGGCTGGCAGCAGAGGACAGCGGAGGCATCTGTATTTTGGGTGAGACGCAACACTAGGAATTGCCCTGTAGAAATCCCCTCCAGCCTTCACTCCCTGTAGATGAGATAACTGGGTCCAATGAGATAACTTAAACCACTTGTTTAAGACAGAAATGGGGCTGGGCATGTTCTCCTGGATCCTAATCTAGCCCTACTCTTTCCATATACACCCGAGGTTCTCCCAGGATGCAGCTGTGCCTGGGGTCCTGGGTCCTTTGGGGCCCAGGGCTCTGACACCCTCACCCCAGTTGAACCCCACTGACAGAAAGACCAGGGCACTAGGATGAGCCTGGGCTGTCTCCCTGTGTACCCCAAATCTTCCTCTATAATCCTTGCGTGGGGTGCATATGGCACCATTGAGTAGCTGGCCAGCAGCCATGGACCCTTGTTGGATGGAGGACACATAGACTGAGGGTCGAGTGTACCAACAATATTGTACCTCAGTTAAAAAAAAGGGGTGGGGGTGCAGCAGGTAAGGCCCTGGACCAGGGGGCTTTGTCCAGGGCTACTCACACTGTGTGGCCATGTACCAGTCCTGTCCCTTCCTGCCTTCCCATCAATGGTGAGAGATGCTGTCAACCCTGATTGCCTGTAACATTCTGAAGCCAGTAACATGAATTTGGAGCTCCCCAAATGGACACCTGGCTTATGGCTACATGGCTCTTGTTTCCAGCTTGGGGCCTTCCCCTCTCTTGACTCTGGAAAACCAGTCACCCCCATTGCCACCTGGCCCTACCAGGTTTCAGAAAGTTCTGTTTGTGACCCTGGCAGAAGGGACACAGTGTTTTGCTGCAGGTACACATCATGCAAGCAGCTTAGCAAATGAGCAAAGAGGAGCTGAGCAGGGGCCCGTGTCAGGATCTACGGTTATGGGAGACTGGGAGGGTTCCGCTGTGGAACGAGCCTAGGCTGGGGGCTCTGGGGTGAGCCTAGGCTGGGGGCTCAGGGTTTGGGGACTTCAAATATTCCTATCACTACTTGTTCCCAAGGCTGGGAAACGTTGGGCTGTGCTACTGGGCTTGGGCCACTCAGTCTCAGGGCCCGCTTATGGTGGGTAGTCTGGGTCTTGTGCTATTGGTGGCCCTGAACCAGCAGGGCCACCACCACCCACACCATTGTCCCCATGCTGGGTTTCCACGAAGGCAGCCTCAGCCCTGTGGGCCTGGCTCCTCTGGTCTCTATGACTTCTTTGAGGACACCCCTTTTACTTCCTTCTCTCTCCATCTCAGCCCATTTGGAAAGATTTATAACTCCCACATAAACTGTACTTTTAAAGAAATAATTCATGTGCCTTGTTTGTTATTAATCCAAGAATCATCAGAACAGGGCCATTGAGGCCCATGGAACTTGTGGAAGTTCACTAAAAGCAGACCTGTTCAGTCAAAGCACCCTGGTCAGGTGACCATGTGAGTCCTGCTGGGCTGTTTGAAATAAGATGACCAACTCAGGAACTCAGCTCTTAGGATGGAAATCTCTGGACTCTAATTTTTTTGTTCCCTCTGAGTAGTCAGGGCCTGATTCCCTATTTAACCTTTTAGGGGATAAGACAAGCAGTGTGTATTTATTGAGTACTTAATATATCCCAAGCCCCGTACTAAGTGATTTACATGAATTATGTCCATTAACTGTCACAACATACTCACGGGGCAGGTATTGTAATTTGTCCCTATTTTATAAGTGAGGAAACTGAGGCTCAGAGAGAGTAAGTGACTTGCCCAATGTCAGACAGCTTGGGTGTGGCAAAGCCAGAATTAGAAGACAGGTCTATGTAACTGCAAGGTCCCAGCCTGAATTCTGTGTGTCCCCATTGTGCTTTCTTGACTCCCTGGCCTTTGGGAGTCAAGTACCTCCCCTCCAAGGGCTCCTCTTGGCTTGTACCAGGCAGAGAGTTCTGTGCAGGCTTGCAAAGAGGGGGGCCCAGGAGTAGAGGCAGGCCTCTCACCTGTGTACCCAAACACAAAACGCAGCATGGAACTCAAGAGGCCAGTGGCTGAGGCCTGTCTGGCATGACCAGTCCATTCTTTTTTTTTTTTTTTTTTTTTTTTTTTAAGAGAGAGAGAGAGAGAGAGAGAGAGAGAGAATTTTAATATTTATTTTTTAGTTATCGGCTGACACAGCATCTTTGTTTGTATGCGGTGCTGAGGATCGAACCCAGGCCGCATGCATGCCAGGCGAGCGCGCTACTGCTTGAACCACATCCTCAGCCCCGACCAGTCCATTCTTATTTCATTTGATCTCAAAAGCAAACCTGGGAGGCAGGCTGAGCCCATGATTCTCCCCACAGATGAGGCCCCAAAGAAAAGGACTTATTCACTCACACTGTGAACAAGAGGCAGGGCTAGGCTTTCCCCCATACTCATCCACTGACACTGGCAGCTTACACCCCATCTATCCCATCGTCCTCCTGTCTATCCACCCACCACCCCTCATCCATCCATCTCTCCATCCATGCATCCTTCCTTCCATCAAACCTCCTCCATCCACCCATTGTCTAACCTTTTCTCCATCCTTCCACCCATACATCCACCCAACCAGCCTCCTTTCCCTCCACCCTCCTTCAGTAGAAATGAGATAGGAGAGGTTAGAAGGGCCAAAGCTAGAAAGGCAGGTAACACTTTCCCTGAAGCCAGTTTTGTTATTTCCTAGGGAGAGCATCACCTCTCACGACGATGAGCTCATTGACACACGGCTTCCTCTGGAATTCCCAGTCCAGGGCTTAGCGGAGTCTGGGCCCACAGTTTGTGTCAAAGACTGGGGTGAAATGGAGTGTAACAGGATGGCTTTCTATCACCAGACAAGGCCTGTTCTTTGCACAGATACCCCTTCTAATGAGGGGTTGGGTGTCTAGGCCTCATCTTTAAAAATGCTCTAACAGGACTGGGATTGTGGCTCAGTGGTAGAGCGCTCACCTAGCACGTGCGAGGCCCTGGGTTAGATCCTCAGCACCACATAAAAATAAGTAAATACAATAAAGATATTGTGTCCAACTACAACTAAAAAATAAATATTTTTTTAAAATGCTCTAACAATGAAGACTTGAGATAACTCTTAGAAAAAAGATCAGACAGCCACCCACAAGTGCAAGGGCCTTTGGCTCTATACTCAGATGAGGAAACTGAGGTCTAGGAAAAAGAATAGTTGCCTGAGGTCTCCCTGCTAGGCCTGGATCCTAAAAAACCAGGGTGTCTGGACTCTTCTCTCTGAGGCCTGGTCTCCTGCTTGGAGGGGTTGGAGCCCCAACCTTCGCCTCCATCCCACCAACACCACCACCAGCCAAGACATGCAGCTGGTATTTTTCAGAGCCACACCCACTCTGTTGCCTAGAACCCATGTTTTCCAAGGCGCACCCAGGGCCCCACCAGGAGGCCGCCTTTCCCCTCTGGGAAGGGGTGAGCCACCAGGAGGCTGGGCCACGCAGAAGTACAGGACTTCATTCTAGAACTCAGTGTCAGCTAAAAATAAGTGCCTAGTGCCTGTACCTTCAGGATAACTTGGTGCCTAGCAGGCAGGCAAAGCTGGGCTTCCCACTGTGATTTCAGGCCGACATTCCTGGGAAAAGGTGTGCCTGGGATACCTCCTTGCCTGAAGGCCTTGGCCTTCCCGCCCAGCTACTGGGAATCCTGAGCTATGAGTGACCCAAGAGGGGCACAGCCCAGCTCTGGCAGGCAGGGCGGTCAGGAGCTAAAGCCACTGCCTGGGGCAGCTCAGGGTGTGGGGGTGAGTCAGGGGCCACCCACCCCTGGAACCTCTGAGGCTTGGCAGATCCGGGTGCCAGCTTCAAAGCCTTGTGACTCAGGCTTGAATCCCCCCACCCTCACCGGATTCCCTCCAACCTTCTGTGGACAAGTGCCCAACACTGAGCCAGGCCAAAGGTAGTAAGGGCAGGGACGGTTCTGTGGCTCACTGTCACGTGTCCAACGCTGCACCATGTTTAACCTTCCTCAATGTCGGAGGCCACATCTTTCAAAGGCATCTCGGAAGAAATGTCCCACCTGACAGCTGCTGGGAGGCTTTGGGGCTGAGCCAACGTAAGATCTGGCACAAGCAGGCTCTGCCAGCTGGCCTCTGGCTCCTCTTCCTCAGCTTGGGCTGCAGATATATATGGGCCTCATGGTAGGGCACACTCCTGGAAAGGAGTAGGGTGTGCGTGTGTGTGTGTGTGTGTGTGTGTGTGTGTGTGTGTGTGTGTGCAGGGTGGACTTGTGTCATCTTCATGCTGTGGGCCAGATCCCCACAGGTAACCCCTCCACTGCTCTGGATGACCCCGACTGTCCAAGGCAAACATCCATTCTAGGTGGCTCCAGTCACCCGTGTTTACTTTAGGACACCATATAATGCCCCTCTGCACAGAGATGTGTTGAGATTCGGGAGACTTCTAGGCAAACCTGTGTTCCTACAAAAGCCAAGCTTTCCCTTGGAATCTGTGACCAGGGCCCAGCCTGGCATCAGGGTGAGGCAATTCACAAAATGTCCAGGCTGGCCGGCATCGGGCTTGCCAGGTTCTGACCCTGAGCTATCTTTCCTGCCTCATTCCCTCAGGGCTGATCTGGGTGCCCAAGGCTTTAGGGCAGTCCCTGGCACACAGCAGCCCTGCCCGCTCCCACCTCTCCATGCACTCTGGGGCCGCTCATCCTTTCTCCTTTCTTACTTGATCTCTTCTGCTCATCTTTCAAGGCCCATTGCAGATGCTACCTCCCCCAGGAAGCATTCCAAACTCCATCCAATCCAGGCGTGCCAAGCCTCCCTGACACCCACACAGGTCTTACGAAGAGTCAACTCTTATCCAGCCTCATCTTGCCTGTCCTTGAGGGCAGGCTGGTGACTGAGGGCTCTAATTCTGGTGTCAGACTGAGTTAGGCTTTGATCCCAGACCCTCTCATCCCATGTGCTCTTTCCTCTTTCTCAGGGTCCTGATTTCTTCCCCTATTAAGTGTGTATAGTTGCAGCAGCAGGGCTGAGGGAGGATTAAATGAGAAAGAAGTGGATGCCAACGTTGTTACTGATTACACCTGATGACAGAGCACTGTCACCAAGCTCCCACTTAATCCGTACAGCGGTAACCCTCTGAGGTACACTCATGCACCCCTCTCCAGACTCTAAGGTTGGGGAGCTAGTCTTTTTGAATGGTTAGAGCTCAAACTCAGGCCTCTCTGATTCCAGGATTGGAGCTACTTCAATCCTTCTGCCCTTTTTCAAATCACATGCCCAATAAATATGAATTGAATTGGAAATAGGGAAGTCAGTGAAGTCCACCCACTCTTCATTAACCGATCCTGTCCAGGTCCACTGGGACCCTCAGCTTGGGGAGCTGCCTCCTGAGCATCAGGGAAGATGATGTTCTCCATCTCTCCATCATTCATTGAAAGCAATGCGGACCCACCATGTGCCTGGTACATATAGGATCAATCGTAACTGCTATTCACTGAGCACTTTCCATGTGTCAGACGCTACACAGAACCTTTCACATATATCATCACATTTAATCACCATAGCAGAGTCCTTGTTATTCCCACATCATAGAAGAGAAGGCGTAGAGGGGTGAAGTGGCTTGTTCCTTGAATCTAGGTCTGCCTGCATCGTGGCTGCGTCGTGGCTTGCATCCTTAGCCACCATCCCAGCATACATGATCCCACGTGGAATCCACGTGGGATGCAGTTCATTTCCTTGCTCTTATTCTTCATCAGGAATCTGGTGTCTTGTCTAAGGTCATTCATCTAGCAAGGGATCTGAACCCAGGTCAGTTGGAGTTTTAGGCCTGAATTCTCAAGTCCAATTTGGATTTTCCTATTGGGGTCAGAGAGTCCCCAAAAGTAGGTCCAGGGGGTCAACCCAAGGACCAAGTCTGGGGGCAGCAGAAGTCTCCCCCACCTATCCCTCAGCCTGGTCCCTGGTCCTTTAGCACTGGGAACCCTGGGAACTTGGGGGAGAGGAGGAGGCTGTTGACGCACTGTGCCGGGTGCTGAGTTGAGCAGTGACTCAGGGAGGGAGGCCCAGGCCAGGCCAGCCATTGTTGGGGTCCTCTAGGAGGGGGAGGTTTGGGTAAGGCAGGGCTGAGTCACAGCAGCGAGATCAGACAGGGAGCTGGGATGGCCGGATGACCTCACAATGGGTCTGGCAGGGAGCCGCGGGCCCAGGCGGGCCTGGTGGGCCCAACCTGGCAGGACAAGCACATCCCCTCTTTGGCCGCCCATAGCCAGGGGGTGTCTGTGAGACCAAAAGGCCTCCCTTTGGGTTCCCTGAGACCTTGAATTGCTGGAACCCCAAAACCCTGCCCAAATGGGGAGCAGCTGGGATAGGAGCAGGTCAGAAAAATAGGGGACAGAATCTTGCTCTCTACCCCTGTGATGTGTGACTTGGGACAAACACTTCCAGCTCTCTGAGCTTTGACTCTCTCTGTCCTACAGATTCGTGCAAAGATCTTGTAAGTTGATGATTCCTGGCTATCTCCTGGCACCAGCTGGAGCTGGGGAGAAATGAGGGGGGCAGCCACCACCAGCCAGGAGCCCCCTAGAGAGCAGGTGACCATGGCCCTTACTGTGTGGTGTTGGGAAATAGCCTTTTGATATCTGGGCTCAGTTTCTCAATGTATCAAAAATAATAACCCCAAGCTCTCAGAAGGAGGTGGAGGATGGTGTGCAAGGTTCCTGAGAGTTCCCACCATACTGCAGGTCAGGTACTGGAAAGAGAGAGGGAGACCCACTCTGTGGAGCCTAGATGCCATGGGAGAGCTCCCATCATGTGTGCCTGGAAGATGAGCTTGGGGTCCTTGTGAGGTCACAGCCTGCCCCATTACAGCACTCTCCAGGGTGGGTTCAGAGAGGGTGAGTGTTGCCAAGGTCACACAGCAGCCAGATGAACAGCTCCCCCAGTTAAGGGGAGGTGGCCTTGAACTTGGATGAATGTGGAGGTGGGGAGGGGAAGGCAGAGCCTGACTGCTTCAGGCTGAACATAAAGCAACCACTTTTCCTGGGACCTCCTCAGCCTGAGTCAACCAGGGGCTGCGGTTGCTTCTGAGTTCATCACCTGCCTGCTGCCTGCCGCCCAGCCTTGGAACCCAGGCCTCAGGCATAAGGGAGGTCTGTAATAATGACCTGGTGGTAATGACAGCCGTGTAGGGAGCTGTGCCCACGTGTCAGGCACTCTCCCTGCTTTCCTTCATTTGATTCTCCAAAACAAACCTGGAAAAGTGGACTGGGTGGGGCCTGGGAATGAGGTTCAGAGAGGCTGCATCAGCTGCTCAAGGTTACACAGCCAGAAATAGAAGAGAGGGGTCTCAGGCCCCAAGACCATGTTCCTGGTACCATGCAGCAAGCACGCTGAGCTCACTCTGTGTCAGATATTTGGGGGGGAGTTGAGGGATAGTTTTGGGGGGGTCTCTGGCTTGGCTGGGATTTGGGGAAAGGGACCCCAGAGGCATCAGTACTTGTCTAGGACAGGGAGCTGGCAGTGTGGAAAGTCTGGGAAGGAAAGTGCTGAGACTAAGGACCAGTGTGTGTTCTGTGCCTGGCTCAAAAGGGAAGGACAGATAAGGAGTACAGGCCCCCAGAGGAATGAGCAAGGCCTCAGCCAGGAGGCTGGGGGGCGGGGTGGGTTCCTGGCAGGAGAGTCATTTGACTGAGGCTGAAGAAGCCGAGGAATAGGTGGCCGAAGGCACTCGGTGATCAGAGAGGAGGCTGGAGGCCAGGATACAAGGGTCTTGAACACCAATCCAAGAGATCAAAGTGAGACAGAAGGAAAAGGGAAGGCTGGGGCAGGGGGGGCCTGGGGTCCAGTCCTGGAAGGGAAGTGTGGGGACCTCCTTCAGATCCTTGCCTGGACTCTCAGAAGAGCCCCAGCCAGGGGAAGAGCTGCCCAGTCTATCTTGGCACCTGAGAACACCTCATCCTTGCAAGCTTAGGGCTGGCTAGAGGGTCTCTGGCCCCAACAGCCTCCAACTCCAAAGAGATCCATGTTCTCCGAAACCAGACTCCAATGGAGACAGAGGCTGGGCCAGAAGAGGAATCCAGGACAGAGTCCCGTCCCCCCCCCCCCCCCCACTCAGTTCTGACAAAGTGTAGATCCCATGGGGCTAAAGTACCTCAATGTCGGCGATGGGCACTGAGGTGCATTCCAGGAAAGCTCTGCCTGGAAGAAGATGCTCAGCTTAACTCAGCTCCTCTCTGTACTTTGCTGTTGCTCTGTGTGACCATGGGGGGTAGGGGTGGGGGAGAGGGCAGCCCACCACCAAGGTGTATTGAACCAAACCCCCTTTTCCTCTTCTTTCCATTAGACAGTAATACTTGGATCCTCACTTGTAATTTCCCCCAGAAACCTCTGGGGGGCCCCCTTCTGCCAGGACCCACTTTCTGGGTGAGGGAAGGAGGCTTAGCCATGCGTAGTGAGGAACAATAGGCGCATCCCACCGACCTGATCTCAACCCCCGTGGGGCAGGGAGTTGGAGGGCACGCATGGCGTGGCCACACGCGGTGCACTTTAGGGGATACGTGCAGGTTCTGAAATCTTACGAGCTGGGTTCAAGTCCTAGCTCTGCGATTCCCTGATCACCTAGAGCAAAGCAGCGCCGGCATCTTTCTCTGTCATCTCCCCTGCCTCGGCTTCCCCATCTATAACCTCCCTGTGCTTCAGTTTCCCCATTTGTAAAAGGGTAATGGGGACAGTAGAGACCTGGGGCCAGGGGCCAATCGCAAGGCGGCGAGGCGAGCACCGAGCGGGTGGCGGACCCGCCCTCGCCTCGCGACCAATTTTGGGCAAAGCTGCGCGGCGGTGGCGGCGCGCTACGTGACGGCAGTGAGTCAGCGCGCAGGAATGCGGAGGACGCTTTGTTCCTCGCTCCGCGAACGAACGTGCCAGAGCCCGGGCGCGGCGGGGCCTGACATCACCTCGCGGCAGCAACGCGGCCACGTGCACCCCGCTGCAGTGCAGGGCCGCCGCTGGCTCTCAGGGACACCACACGCCCCCCACCTCTCCTCCACCCCCCAGGGCCCGGTGGCCCAGCCCACCGCGGCTGCGGGCGGGGACGCTCCACTTGCATCCAAGTCGTAGCAGGGCTGGCTCTAAATGGTCCTGGTAGCCCAGCATCCGTGAGGACCACAGGGAAACCACGGTGGGGTGCGGGATTGCCCGAGGGGGAGAAAGGCACCTGCCCTGGAAGGGCCAGTAGGAGGGACTGAGACCTTTAATAGCCACAGCAAGTCCTGAAGCTGCCCTCGGGAGGCTATTTGGGGGCCATTCCCTGGTTCACATCAAGGGGGGGTGTGGGAGAAGGAAGCAGAGGTGAGTCCTCCTCCAAGCCCTACCTCCAGCTTGCTGTGTGTTTGTCCCTGGACACTCCCCTTCTCTGGGACTGGGCCTGTTCAGCTTGCAAATGGGAGGATACTGACAGTCTCTCCTCCCCAGAGTCCTGTCCTGGGTAAGGAGGCCTCAAGCCTGGAGACATAATACTTTGCAAAGGAGTGTATGGGCCTTGAGAAGTCTTTGCAAACTACAGATGGTCACATTGAAGGTCCTTGATGTGCGAGGCTGTGTCTCATCCTTCTAAAGGCAATGCCACCTAATGACCAGAACAACCTTGAGTAGCAGGCATTGCTGCTGGTGGAATTGGAGATTCAGACAGGGGAAGCCATCTGCCCAGCCACACTGGTATTGGCCTAGCAGTCAGGACCCCAGGGCAGTTTGACCAGGCCCCTTCCTCCTGATGGGTGTGGCCCCTCCACATGGCTGAAGTGTCCTACTTCCCACACTGCTGCGGTGCTGCTGAGGTGGTCAGCTCCGGCAAAAGGAGTGAGAAGTCCCAAGGCTCTGCTGTGGGCTGTTCCCTCCAACTCTGTGTGCGTTGGCATGTCCCTTGCTCCTCAGGTCCTTCCTTGACTGCACCATCTTCAAGTGGGAATCCATTGTAGTTTCCTCTGTGGTCAGACATGACCAAGTCTGAGTAGGAACTACATGGGGCAGGCTGGGTGGCCAGCTGAGCTGCAGGAAGTACCCTATCCCTTCCCCTTCTGTTCCTTCTCCCTTCTCTCAACCACAAGGTCCCTGACACCAGGGCATAGTCCCCACAGTCCCACCTAGCACACAGGGCTGGAGCATGGAGGTCTTTTTTTTAGGAGACCACCTTTGTTAGTCCTGGCCTTTGGGATTCTGCAATTGAGGACCCTTCACTGGAGACCTGGCCAGTCCCACCCCTGGCTCTTTGTTTTCTGGAACCCTTTGGCTTTTGTTTCTCTTGTTTTATATGAAGGAGATGGGGGTGACCTCTCCTTACCCTGGAGTTCACCTTACAGTGGCCTTGTTTCCACCTACTGCCCATCCTTTCTGGGTACCCTGACATGGCCCCACTCAGTCTCAGCTCACTTCCAGCGATGGGCACTGGCAGAAAAGTCCAAAGACCTGGATGGCTCTCAGTCTGGCCCTGCCCTGTATGGTGGTCTTCTCCACAGGTGGCACAGGTGGGGAAGGATATTGCTGCAGGGGCCAGGGAGGCCCCTCTCTGCTTGGAGCCAAGGTCCTGGCATTTGGGCAGTACCTGTCTTTCTGCTGGCCATACTTAGATCACTTGTAGATCTCTCTATCAGAGAGTGAAGGGTGCGTGGAGGCAGAGCCGCCCGCACAGCACAGTGGTTTGATGGTAGGCTCCGGAATCAACCAGCTCTGGGCTTTGCTTCTTTGCACCTCAGATTTGCACTCTGCATCCATAAGTGAGGAGCAGCCTCCCTTTTGAATGTTCAGGGAGTTTTCAAATTAGCCCCTGCTCCTAGTCTGCACCCAGAGAGTTACAGTGACCTCCACATGGTCATCATCTCCCTTGACCTGTAGCATTGCATCAGTCACGACAATCCTCCTGCAGATCTCGGTGCTCATAGATTCTTCTGGTTCCCCAGTGAGGAAGACCATGTGGTCCAAGCTTAGACCCACCACTGCAGCCCAAAGAAAGACAGGGCCCTGCCACATGGCATGGTGGTGGGACAGGTAGAACCTTCAGTCAGCCTTGTGTGGAGCCCTTTTGACCTTCAAGACCCAGAGGTTCTGAGGTGACAGGGGTGATGGAGAGATTGGAGCAAGCAAGCATCTGCACGTGCCCCCCCACCCTGCACAATTCCTGGCACTCGAGGGCCCCGCCTCAGTCTGGCACGCCTGCTGGGATTCCTGCCCATGCGGTTTCCCCTCGGCCTCTCCCTCACGTCCGCTGGCAGAGCATTGCCAGCTGTCTGCATTCTTCTGCCATGAAGACTGTCACCCTGGGGCCGGGCCTGGCTAGGACATCCGTGCGTGTTGGTGAGGATGCACAGGGACACACCTGCAGGCACCTGTCTCTCTGTGCCCATGTATGGCTGTGCCCTGTGTGTACATGTGCATGAGGATGTGTGTGTGCACTGGCAGGTGCAGACACCTGTGTGGACAGGTATGAGTGCAATGCAGGGGGACTGCTGTGCAGGAGGGAACATGCACATCCCTAGGGGTCCCATCCACCTGAGGCAGGGGTCTGTGCTCATGCACAATGTTGGGGCATGCAAGCTTCCTATGCTAGAAGGCCCTTGTATGTGGAGGATCGGGGACCCAGGTGTGACCTTTCTCAGACTGCACTCACAGCCACTGGAGAAAGCTGGAGGAATCAAGAGAAGGGGGTCAGAATGAGTTGAAATGTGGAGACTCTGTTTGCCCAGTTGGGCTGGACGTTGCCCACAATTCCTCTATTTAACCCTCATACCAATCCTAGGACAGAGAAAGGTGTGCCAAATGTTCTGTCCATTGGAGATTCAGAGAGGACCAGTCACTTGCTGAAGGTCACACAGTGTCTCAGTGATGGAGCTGGTGTTCAAAGTCATGTGTGTCTGACTCTGAAAGCCAGGAAGAGGCAGGGTCCTGCAAAGGCCACAGACCGGCACGGTGCTGTGTGTTGTGCAGCCCAGAACCAGGCTGTTCCCTAGAAATGTGAGGGCCTCTGAACTACCACCCAGGCCACCTGTGCCCACAGCCTGCCTGCCTTGGCCTGATAGTAACAAGCACAAATGCAGTAGTTGATCTGTGCCAGGCCCTGGTGGAATTGCTTCCTGCAGGTAGGAACTCATCCTTGCTATTATTCTTATACTGCACATAATATTCATATTATAAAATAATATGTAATAATTATACTAATTATTATTAAAGGCTATGATTAGTCTCATTTTAGAGATGAGGAAACTGAGGCTAGAAAGGTTGAGTAACTTTCCAAAAATCCCCTGGCTAAGAAAAAGTGGCACAGGTGGGTGTCCAGTTCCTGCAGCCTGGCTCCAGAGGCCAAGGGTAGAGCCCCTACACACTCTGATCTGACCCTCATCTTCTAGTAATGAGACTCCAGTCACACTCCTTTTGGCTGGGTGGTCCCCAACTCCATCCGATCTGTAGGCCCCAGGAAGTTGGGGTTACATGCACCAGTCCCCACCTCATAGGTGGGGAAACTGAGTCTGACTTGGAGTCTTGCCTGGCCTGGAAAGGCAACTCCTGTGGCCCAGTGCAGCCCTGGCGCTGTGTGTTCCTAGTCTGCAAGCATCTGCTCTCTCTGGGCTGCAGTTGTTGCCCCATCTCCAGAGAGAGTAGGTAGGAAGGGCTGTCCCAAGGCTTCCAGGTGGGGAGTCCTGAAAGGAGGCGGGGCAGGCCTGGCAGCAGGCAGAGCGTGGGCAGGCCGGTGAAGGTGAGGCTGGGCCAGCACTGAAGTGAGGCTCGGGAGCCGGTTTTCCCAGGCTGTGTCTGAGTAATCCTGTGTCTATATTTATCTCATCTTTTCTTGGGTGAGCAAACAGAGCCTGATGCCAGACAGGTTCCCCACCCCCTGTGCCGGCACGTTTCCCTCACCTGTTGGTGGCTCTGTAGAGCTCCTCACTGTTGGCCCCAAGCTCAGCCGGTCCCACGTAGGATGCACCAGGATGCTCGAACCCAGTGGTTTCCCTGCCAAACTAGGGTTCCCACCTGGGTTCCCTAGGTGTCAGTGGTGGCCGGGGCAGTGCAGCCAGTGGGCTGCCCACTTGGGCCACAATGAGCAGCCATGGCTGTCACCTGGACAACGTTGGTGCATCACACATCTGGGAAAGACCCACCCCACTCAAGAGCAAAGGGTCCTCTTGTCTTGGACAATGTCTTTCATTCCTGAAATGCTACCAGACCCCTTTCTCCCCAGGATCTGAAACTCACAGAAGAGGAAATCAGGCTGTTGCAGGGGCCCAGAGTACAGCCTGTGGGGCTGACTCCTGGCACCCTGACCTTGAGTAAAGAACCCTTCCATGACTTGGTTTCCCTGCTTGTCAATGGGGCTATATTTCAAACTTCCCAGAGGTCTCGTCGCATTAAATTAGAGGCATTATGAACTGACAGATGGGGTGGGCTTTGCCAAGGAGCGGCTGACAACACACCTGCTTCTACCTTCCCAGACCCACAGCAGTGATCATGGGCATACACAGGCCCACAAGGGGACATGCACACTTTCACAACATGCACGTGCAAGTGGACACCTCTAATTCTGAGAGGTGCATGCAGTTTTAGACCCAGGGTGAATCAAATGGGTTGGGTTTGGACACTGGGAAGACCCCAGAAAGTCTAGGAGTCACATACTAACTTTGTTGAGGCCTTCCTAAAGGTAGAGGGGGCAGGACATGTGGCCAGGCAGGCCAAAGGGATGATGGGAACAGAACAGTCTTGTCAAAAGATGCACAGCCTGGACCAGGCCTGGGTTCCATCACTCTGACCCCAGTCTGGACCCCCATGGCTGGTTGGGCCTCTACCTTGGGTGCCATCTCTCTGACCTTAGGGAGCCCTGGGCCTGGTGCACGTGTACCACAGCCCTATCTGCTCCCAGGCTGGATTAGGCAGAGTCCGAGGACGTGCTGGGCCGGCAGGCTCAGGGGTGGGGCGGGTGCCAGCACTGGAGCTGCCCTATGCCGGCTCAGGCCTGGGCTGCAGCAAGACCTTGTATGGCTGTGGCTGGGTGGCTCCGCGGCGGCACCCATTGGCTGCGCTGGCACTCCCAGCTGGGGCTGCCTGGGCCTCAAACCACGGGTAACCAGAGCTCCAGGAGCTGGTGGATTAGCATGCCTGCCTGCCCGCCTGCCTGCCCGCCACCAGGGCTGCTCTTTTCCTTTCCTAAAAAGGCAGAGCTGGGCAGAGGAGATGGGCAGCAGCTCAGGCCTGTGGCAGAGGTGGGTGGCCGCGTGATACAGGTGGCTCTGCAGGGATTTAGGAACCCTAGCCCTGGCCTTGGGCCAAGCTCTTCTGGCTCTAGACATCAGTTTTCTCATTTGAAAAGAAGGCAAATGACAGCTGGGTCTTCCTAAAATGGATGAGGCTAGGATTAGATTGGGGACTACGGGTGCTGGGCCCTCCCAGCACCAACCCAGGTTCGAGGGCCACTCAGTAGCAAAGAAGCCCAGGCTCTTTCCTCTGGGGGAAGCTAATTATTTCCCAACTGTGATGATCTTGGTGCTCACCACAACGACCTTGGGAAAACAGGGTCACCTCTCTGAGCCCAGGTTTCTTACTATGTGAAGGATGATGCGGTGATAAGTCCCCTCCTCTCAGGGTCTACCAAGCTATACCCATGCAGGCCTCTAGCCTGGTAGCATGACCCCGTGCAGCATGACCGCAGGCTGAAGCACTCAGGTCCCTCTCCCCCCTGCGACCCTTTCTTCCTCTGCGTCTCTCTACTCACTCCTAACTCGGGCTGGCCTGGCTTTCTGAGGCATTCCTGCCTGTGTGATCTGTCTCCAGGGTTCTCTAGGGAAGAGCGTGGTCTCCAGGTTCTGAGCCCAGTCAGGGTACAGAGCAAGGTCTGCCAGTCCTGCAGATTCAGCTAAAAACCCTGGGGATGGGAACTCAGGCCAAGCTTGGTTGAGGCCTTGACTGCTGCAGACCACACCACTGCACTCCTGAGACTCTGAGTTGCACTCTGGGCCCAGAGTGCCACTGGCTAGGGGGTCATCTTGGGCTCCACCCTTTTTCTGTAAAAATGGGAATGTGCATCCTGTCTTATTCCACTCCCAGAGGAAAAAGGTTTTGTGGCCTCAGGAGAGCCACTTGGGAGGGCTGGCGGCCAGCAACATGTAGTCAGTAGGGTAGGCGGATGATCTTCCAAAGAATTCATGTGTTCTTTCCGTGCTCTCAAGTCCTGGACCCCGCATCTGCTGGTCAGTCCTCACACATCTGTGGCCTCAGGCATGAGAACCCTACGTGGCTGCCAGATGGTACTGTTGACAAGCCTGCAGCTGCTGGACAAGAGACCCAGCTGGACCCTGGGTGGTAGCAGCTGGGCAGTCTGGGGCCAGCCAGAGGAGAGTTCTAGTCCCTTTCTTGCCACCGACCAGCTGTGTGCCTTTGGCTGACTTCTTCTCTGCAAATGGATACTCTGCAAATGGTGACTCCCTGGGTGGTTTGAAGAACTGTCAGTTGGGTGGGTAAAATGCTGAACACGGAGCACGCTCTACTTCCTCTTCTGGGGCTGATCAGGGCTGCACTTCTCCACTGGCTGGACTGAGACTCAGACTCCCCGAGGCCATGCTCCCAGGCACCTGCTTTATTAGTACCTCCTTGTCCTTCCACGCTCCATGACTTTAATGCTGGCTGCTGTCTTTGCCTCCTGTGGCCTCCTCCAGGTCATTATTTCTTTGACTCCCTGCATAAATCCAGGCTCTCTGAGGCTGACACCGTCCCCGACATCTGCTCATCTCCTGGTCTAATTCTGAGAAGTCCTGACTTTGTGTGATTACCATTCAGGCTGTTTTCATTCTCCTTCATTAAGCCTGACCATTTGACTAGCTTTGGCCAGCAAAATGTGAATGGAAGGGATATGTTGCACTTGGCCATGGAGTGTCTGGATTTTTTTTTTTTTTTTTTTTTTGGTACCAGGAGTGAACCCAGGGGCACTTAACCACTGAGCCACATCCCCAGGCTGTTATTTATTTATTTACTTTGAGGCAGGGTCTCACTAAATTGCTTAGAGCAATTAAGTTGCTGAGGCTGGCTTTGAACTTATGATCCTTCTGCCTTAGCCTCCTAAGCCACTGGGATCACAGGCACGTGACACCGTATCCAGCTGGATTGCTTGTTTTTTGCAACATAACAGAACCTATTCTGATCGATACGCCCTGGCTCACAGCCCAGATCTCCACCTAATCCTGCCATCAGCAGGACTTATTTATTTATCACCTGTGTACCCAGGTAGCACCTTGTGTGCTCACCTCCTGGCCTCTGAGCCTCCAGTGGCACTCTCTTACAGTATCTCTGCCACCACACCCGTGGTCGACAGTCTTCATCTACTACCGTCTCACTCTGAAATAGTCGGTTAAGGCAACTCCCAACCTTGACTTCTCTGTGTCCATCCAGCCCCCCATGGTGTGACCACAGGACTCCCTCTGCCTCAGCCACACCTTCCAGCCCATGGATTCAGTGGTCCATATCTTCACCTCTTCACTTGCCAATATTCTCACCTCCAGTGCTCACTGTCCCTCTGTGCCACTGTGGACAAAAACCACCCTCTGGATGAATCTGTCTGGGTCCTTCCCCATGCCTGGGGCATGGACGCTGGAAGAAGCCACACAGGGGGGCAGAGGGTGGCCATGGCCCTCAGAGCCACGGGGTGCCTGCCTGGTTCCCTGGTGGACTCTCTTCTCTCAGTGCTCACCCAAACTCCTCAAGTCTCTTCCTGAAACTTTCCCAGATGATGTCACTCTGTTTACAGAGAAAATCCATCCCCAGGTGGCCTGTACCTCCTCCCTCTGGATGCCCTCAGTTACAACGGTGACTTCATCTCTTGATGGAGTCAGCGAGGGCTCTTGTCATTTCCTCCCTGTCAGCCTGTCCAGTGCTCTGCAGTCCTCCTCCCCTGGACTGCAGCTCCCACCAGCTCCTGCCTAGCTCGCTCCTTCCTATGCCCTGGGCCCCAAGGCGTGGGCGGGTGATCCCCTTCCCCGGTCTCCTGGCTGCTCAACCACCACCTTCTGCTGCCACCACTTATTCAGCAGTCAACTATGTCTCCAAAGGGCCCAGGCCAGCTTCCCCTGCACCAGCTTGGACTCCTTGTTGTGCAAACAAGCAGACCGCTTAGGTCCTCAGTGCTAAACCTCTGGGTAGCACTTTGCCCCAAGAACCCCTCTGATTGTCCATCAGCCTCTGTCTGCTCCTTCTCATGGTTCCCCTGCCTTGCTGACCCTTAGGACTTTTCTCAGGGACAGGTCTGTGGGTGGCCCAGAGTTCCTCTGGACTGGAGCACACTTCTCTTTCGCTGCGTACGTCGTTTGGCCCTGTGATAGAGTGACTGACAGCTGCCTGTTACAAGGGCAGCTCTCAGAAGGTAGATGGTATCTGTCTTGCTCACTGATGGATGACTGCCCTTGCAGCACTCAGCAGATCAGCGTGGAATACAAAAGGGAGGGACCCACATCTTTCCTACCCTGGTGACCCCAGTATCCTGCAGAAGTCCTGCTCGGAAATCATTTGTCAGAAATCACAGTAAGTCGAAAGCTTACTGTGTTCAAGGTTCTATTAACCTCCCTCTATGTACCATCTCAAGCACCCTTACATGCACAGAACAATAACCTCCACTTTACAGATAAGGAAATAAGCACAGAGAGGTTAGTTGGCTTGCCCAAGAACACATAGGCAGGAAGTGGCTATGCCAGGTTTGGATTTCAAGTATCCTCCTATAGTCAGTTGAATGGCAATCCCTCCACCCTTGCCTAAAACTGTCATATCTTACTCCCCAGAATCTGTGAGTGTGCCCTTGTTTGGAACAAGGGTATCTGCAGAATAATTGAGCATCTTGAGATGCGATCATCAATGACTAGTGTGCCTAGAGGAGAGAGAAGACACACAGAGATGTGAAGACGAGACAGTCACTGGAGTGGTGACCACAAAACCAGGAAGACCCGGAACAGTGGCAGTCACCAGAAGCCAGAAGAGTGGCAGGGAACAGAGTCTCCTCAGAGCTGTAGAAGGAGCCAACCCTGCAGAAAACTTGATTTCAAATCACTGGCTTCCAGGACTGAGGGAGAGAACATGTTTCTGTTATTCAAAGCAGCTGGTTGATGGTAATTTGTCATGGCAGGCCTAGGAGATGGACACAGGCCCTGGTCACAGAGTGATACATCTGGTGCTTTGTTGCCAGGCCTGAAGCGAGAGCCCTAAGACAGTATGGGCTGGGTGACTATGGCCTAGTCACCCTGCTCTGGATCAGATTGGTCCATAGAAAATGAGTACTCGGTACACTGTCCCCTCAATTCTGACATTCTGCCACTCTTGAAAAGACCACAAGCCAGGCAAACAGGGCTATGTTGGGATTTTCAAATTTATTCCAACGTGCTATTCTTTTTCTTTTTTTAAAAAATATCCTCCGGCTGAACACTCAGCTGGAACTGTAATAAAGGCAATTATTATACTTGTAAAAACTTCTCATTCACAGTACAGATGTAATTTACAACAAAGGTCACACACATCAATACTGAGCATTTTTTTCCTTTTGTACGTCAGACTCTGTGCTTTAGACCTGCATGGATTTTTTGTTGAGTTTTTTTTTTTCTTTTGCACTGATATATACCATACTGACATTGCAAGATGCAAATGTAGAAACCGGAGTTTAAATAAAATTACAGGCAAAACTACCCCATCCCAGTGCAGTGGCTGTACATATCTACAGTACAATTTTTGGAATGTATTGCCATTTAAGAACATAGAAACTTTCTACAGACAATTTCACGTACAGAATACATACACCTTTTAGAAAAAAAAAAGGCAAATATTTATCTTACAGAGAGTGTGTATCTTACATCTGCCTACACATTTTCTTTTTTCTGTTTCTTTTAATTTCTTTTAACACTAGATTTAGTAAAGTGATCATAAGTGCCGATGCGTTTTTTTTTTTTCCTAATGGGAAGCAGACTGGAATCACGACACGGAAGCAGAGTTTGCACAGATCTTCGGGAACTTTCTTCCCCCGGGCAGACTGGTCTCGGAGGATGACTGCTCGGCCAGGACTTTAGTTTTGAGAAAGACTTGTCTGGAGCAAGGTCTAGAGAGGAATTCAGCTCAGCTACATTGCTTATCCTTATTCCAAAGGACTGGGTGGGAAGGGAACAGGGCCTAGAGGAATCTGGAAGCGAATTCTTTCAGACTTTTTCTGACAGAGGAACTTAAGTCTGGGGGAGTGAGCAGTTTGCTACTGTCCGGCCCCTGGAGGGTCTCAGTGGCTGGGACCCCAGTGTAAGCTATGGACAAGGATAGGAGAGAGCAGGCCTGTCCTTGGAGAAGAAAGGGGTTGGTATCCAGAATGACTGATATTGCCAAGGTGTGAAGGGCATCCTGGAGGGCAGGTCTAGGTGGGGGGGAAGTGGATTGGGATCCCCAGCAGAAGATAAGGTTTGTCTGGAAACCACAGCAAGTTGGTTCTTCCCCCACGGCCAACATCCAAGGACAGGAGCTAGTCTGTCCCGAGAAATGGCATTTCAACAGAGCTAGCTCGGGTGTGTGCACCACGTCAGTGCCGCTGGCCCCACTGATCCCCCGGGTCGGGGGCAGCAGATCATAGGCAGGCTGGAAACTGTGTGGCTGGCAGGGGGCAGAGGCCCAGAATGGGGTGTGACTGGAGAGAGGTTTTTCCCAAAGCGGGGAGGTTGTGCATATGGGTTGGGGGCCCAGGGCGCAGGAGAGTGGGCACAGGGTCTGGCAGAGAGGGTTAGCACTGTGCTTTGTGGTGGTATCAATTTGGTTCCTCTGGGCCCCTGTGGGGCAGCAGCTCTGAGGCCAGATTCTATGAAGGTATTCTGTCCCTGTCCCTTAGATTTCCAGTGACCCCTGGCCCATTACTTCTTCAGGAAACTGCAGGGACTCTCCCCTGATGGCCACACTGTCCATTACTAGGCTGCCCAGGAAGGGGACCTTGGTGGATGGATTGTTTGAGTACAGGGGAGACAGTGCCAGGGAGAGCTTGGGGTGTATAATAGGGTGGAGGGGGGTGGCTATCCCTAAGGTCAGGAGCCAAGCCAGCAGTCAGGGACAGGAAGATCTTGGCCTGTATCCAGCTTCTGAGGCTCAGCTCTTGAAGCCTAGGGGTTCAGGATGAGTGAGGGGAGCCCAGGACAGAGGCCAGGGCTCTGTGACCAGGGCCCAGGCTCTTACTCACTTGCTACAGATCCAAAGAGTGCCAACGTGGTCCAGGTGGGCTTGCTGGTTTCTCCTAAGGTGAGCAGGAGCCCTAGCCTGAGTCAAGCAGCCAGGCGCTACCCCAACTCCCCAGCGCTGGAGACTATAGGAGGCCCCCTGGGAGGCCCTGCTCTTTTTGTCTTAGCTTGGAGGAAGGCAAAGAGAATGAGCGGCTGCTCTGGTGGAGGCTGGGCCTGTGGCTGGTTTGTCCACCCAGCAGGGGCCTGCAGGGAAAGGCCTGAGCTGGAGAGAGGGGAAGGATGGCCAAGCATGAGATTGAGGCCTATCTACAGCCTGGCGGAGATCTGGGAACTGGCCAGAGAAGTCCCTGTTCTGTGCAAGGTGGCACCAGCACCTAGCCTGGGTGGGACACACCATGGCCCCCCTTTGTAAAATATTAGTTGTTTCTGGAAAGATAGGGGGAAACTCCTCCTCTCCCAGGTGGAAATGGGAACCTTTAGCAGCAGTGCACAGGAGCACTCACTTTTACAATTAATTATATGGGCTAAACATGCTGGAGGTCAAGCTCCATATTTTAACTTGGGATTTAAATTTCTGGTCAAATTATTTTTCTTGAAAAGCAGGGTTTTTTGTTTGTTTTTGTCCCAGGAAATAGAGAAAAATTCAAAGGATGTGGTACAATTTACAACTCTTCTAGGTTGAGAGACGAGAAGAGGAGGAGGTGGGGGGATATGCCAAACACCATCTTCTTTTTCTATATTTATAGGTTTTTTTTTTGGGGGGGGGTCTTAAAAGAGATTTAAGCCAAAACATAGGCCCAGGCAGTTCCTACCAGTCACCATTTGGGGTATTTCCTTAGGTGGTAGAGGCCTGGCCATGTGTGGAGGGGACAGAGAAACCAGTCCTGCTCCAAGGGACCCGGAGCCCTGTGAATTCACAGCGCCGAGCACTGGAAAAGCCCAGCTATGAAGGTCGTGAGGCCCCTGTAGTGCAGGGACTGAGGTGAAGCAGAATCCAAACCCCAAGCTGAGGATAGTCCCTAGGCTTGGCTTCGGCCCTTCGGCCTTGCGGGCAGCCTAGGGCCAGGGCCAGGAGAGCAAGGCAGGAGTTAGGTGTGCCAGAGCCAAGAAAGCGACAGTCGGGGCTCCTTTCCTAGCCCAGAGGCTGGGGGCAGGATGGTGGGTATTGAAGGGAGGGGCTGTCACATGGCTTGCTCACCTGGGAAATGCCAGGATAAGCCCACAACTCAGATGAGCCGGGTATCTGGGATCCCTGGGGGAACCAACCAGTTTTTACCTTCTACTTGCTATTTTGGGTTGAAATTCTAGCAAAAGCAACTGCACCCCCGCTTTTTTCTTATAGAGAATAAAAGGAAAAAGAAGATGATCTCTTGGGGTTCTGCCTGCATTTGTGTTCCTCTGCCTGGGGCTGCTGGCCCTTCTCTGGCAGAAAAGAGTGGCCGCTGGCCGGGGCAGGGAAGGAGGAACTAAAGCAGCGACGAACAGGAACCCTAAACTTCTGTACACGGACTGCTTGCATCTCCACTTAATTGTGTTCTGTGCCCTCAGTGCATCCCCTTTCCCTAGGCCAGTGGCTGCCTCTCACTGTCCTTGGAGGCAGTGGCTGTGACTGCAGGGGTGCTGTAGAGCACCCCTCCTGCAGCCTTTCCTAAAAAGCACAAACTATCCACAGCCTCAGCTCCTTGTGGGTTTGTCTTGTTTTTATGTATGTGTGTGTGTGATTTGTTTCTTTTCAAGCAACAAAAGGTATAGAAAAAGGCACAGGTAACTGCAATACATGGGAAGATATAACAGATGGGAGCTGAGCAGAAACTGTGTGGACAGATGGACAGATGGGACAGGGGGCCCATGGGAGCAAGATGACTCCAGGACGTTGGCTGCAAACATCTGTTGCGGAACACCGGAAGCCAGATGCTGACGCGGTCGGACGGAGAGAGGCTAAGTGCTTGGGGGGGCCCTGTCCTTGGGCTGGGGTGGCGATGCCCTGGGCTCCCCACTACCTGAGGGCTTGGGGGAGCCCTGGCTGGTCCTGGGTTCCCCAGAGAGGTTCCTCCTCCGGGCTGGGAAGCGAGCAGAGACCTCGGCCAGGCAGCCCACGGAGCTGCTGCGGTCCAGTGGTGGGGCGGCAGAGGCCTCAGGGGTGGCCAGCGTGCATGGTGACTCCAAGTGGAGGCTCCAGGACTGTGCCACCTGTTGGCCCTGGGGTGGCCGTGGGGTACAGGGGCTGTGAGTGGCCACAGGTTCCACAGGCACCTTGGCCCCATAGGGTTCCCAGTCAGGAGGTCTGCCTGGGCCTCTGCCTGTCCTCTCCCCTTCCTTGGGGTAGTCTCTGTCCTCCAGCTCTGAGGAGAGTGTGAACTTGGAGACCTTAGCCACGGGGGACACAGAGGCTGATGAGGTTCCAGTGGGACTCCAGCGGCCTCGCTCCTGGGCCTCTCGGGCCCCTGTCAGGTCGTTGCCACCCCCTGAGAAGCCACTGACCCAGGCTGTGGAAGGCCCTGGCAGCAGGGTGGGGTGGGCCCCAGGCCGGGCTTGTACCATCTGGATCCCACCGATGGGAATCAAGGGGCATGGGGCACGGGGAAGGTGCTGGGAGTGCAGAGGCAGGTGGCTGAAGATGTTCTCCTCTGTCCGGGCTGGGATGTGGCCGTGGAAGTCATGGGGGGCGGAGAAGGGTCGGGAGGAAAGAGGATGAGCAGGGCCAGGCGAGCAGGTTGGACTTCGGGACTCGGCCTTCTGCAGGGGTCAGAAAACAAGACAGGGGAAGGCAAGGGTTACATGCTGGGCACATGGAGGACAGCGGCCTAGAGGCACGGAGAGCAGTGGGCCCCAGACCACCGTGAAACCAGCTGAGCTGGGGCCAGAACCAGGCTGCTGGCTGTACTCACGATGCTGCCCAGTGGGCTGTCTCCAGCTCTACAGTGACCACGAGCACACTCTGCCCCATTGTCTTCATACCCCCCGGCCAGCACATTTGGAGGAAGGGTGCTCCGATGAAGGGGACCCTGTGGTCACTCTGGCCTGGCCCTCTACCTTGGTTCTGCTGCCCTCCTATTCCTAAAATGGTCTTCATTCATTCAACTTCACCTTGGCACTTGGGTTCCCACCCAAGGCTCTTGACCTTCCACCATGAGGAATTGTAATGTGACCTCCAAATTCAAAATCAAGGTAAGATTTCTCCAGGAGTGACAATATCAGGTCACGACAACACTGTGACAGAAAAGGTGTTGGTAGGTGAAGTTGACAGAGATGGCACTGTCAGTGGTGGGGTCCTGTGGTGACAGGGATGCTGGTGGTACAGAGATGGCATGACAATAGGGTAGGGACTGTGTGGATGATGGGACAACATCGATCAGGCTGACAGGTGCATCAGTGGGGTGCTGAGGTGCCAGGACAATGGGCGGTGTTGGCCAATGGCAGCTGTGCTCATGGTCTGACAGGAGCAATACTGGCTGTGGGGAGCTGTGACAATGACATTGGAGATGGGGATGATTTGGGTTAAGCTCTGCCATCTGCCCAACAAGCAGGCTGGGTTGGGTCTGGTGGGGAATTACACAAGTATTTCCACCCACATCCAAGGCCACGGCTCTCACTAGGGGTAGGACTCTGACCCAGGAACTCCAGAACCCACACTTGCTGCTGCTGAAGTTGCAAGAAAGTATCATAACCCAGATGGCTGAAGGTGCCCAGCCTGGTGCCTGGTATAGTAGCGCCCAAGGAATTTTTGCTAAATTATCAGCAACTACTCAGCGGGCAGAGTTGTTTAGCTCCAGGTGTGATTCTCAGAAAGTGTGAACTTGTCACCCTCCCACCCCTGGGAGTGACAACGGCAGGAACTCACCCACATGGAGGTGCAGGTCTCCGGGCTTCTGCCAAGAAGTTTGTGAGGTAGAGGTATGGGCGGGAAGAGAACCCGCGGAGCTGGCCCCAAGCCTGGACCATGCTCACCCGCTGCGGGGCTGCCTGGCCCAGCCAGGGCCCACTTCCATGGCAGCGCTGACCGTGGTGGTGACTCAGCCCGACCCAGAGACCATCTCCCGGTGGGTGAGCGTCTGGAGAGGCCTGGATCTGTGGTTCCCTCAAGTTCTGGGGATAGATGTGTTCGAGGGGCCAGTTCTCTTCCCAGGGGGTGGGGAGTGAGAGAAGACAGTGCAAGTCTTGGAGACCCACAAGGAGGAGGGGCCATGTCCCTTCCTGGACCCATCTGGGGGCCAAGCATGCTTGCAACTGAGGCCTGTGGTTCTGGGGCCGGTGAACATTGCTGGGGAGATGAGTCGTTTTTGGTTAGTGAGTGTTTGCGGGTGAGTGGTGGACGGCTGCCTGCTTCTTTGCTTGGGGACCATGGCCTTCTGGGGGACATGGCCTTAGAGCTCAGGGCTGAGCTTGTGTCCTTCTCCACAGGGCCCGACAGGGCCAGTCCCAGCTGGGGAAGACCCAGGATGCTCTGGCTGGAGGTGGAGCAACTGCTGGCTGTCAAGTGCTCAGCATCAGAGACGGAGCCGCCTTGTGTGGCCTCATTGTCAGACGTGGCATCTGGGGGCTGAGGACCCTGGACAGGTGAGGAATCTGCCTGCGGCATGGCTGTCAGACCGGGTGGAGGCGCCTCTGAGGATGGCCGGGACAGCTCGTCCTGGCTCTCCTCCTCGTCCTCATCCTCGTCGTCATCCAGGTCTGAGTCCGAGTCCGAGTCCTCCAGGTCTGAAAACTGATGTTCCTCCACAGCCTCGGAGCCCTCTCGCCCTTCCGAGTCCTGGAACAGGTCATCACTGGTTCCTGAGGGGAGAATGCAGGAGACCTGAGGTCAGCCCTGGCTGTTCCTTCTAAAGCCCAGTTTCTTGATCTGCCACCCAGGCAGTATTGCTATGGTAATGGCACAAGATCTCTGGGTGGACCAAGTAACATAACAGATATGCGAATGCTTTGTAAATCATCGTGAACAGCAATGACTTCATCTCTACCACATGCAAGTTCAGATCTAAGAGCTTTAAGTGTATTAATCCATGTAGTCCTCAAAGAATGCTGGGACTATTCTAATCTTCAGATTATAGATGCGGAAACTGAGGTAAGAGAGATTCAGTAAGTTACCCAATAAGGTCACAGTAGGTCTGGGGCTGAACCGCAGCAGGTGAGACAGTCTTCTTTTCCATTAATAATCAGGACGGGTTTCACCGTGAGCAAGTTATGTTGCCTTGCTATTCCTCAATCCTCCCTTTTGTCAAACAAATATGACAGTCTCACCTCCCAGGGTTAGCTAAGAAGAGAAAATGCAGGCCTGGCACCTAGCCAGGGTTCCAAAATTATAGTCACTGTGGATTCATTAAAGATGAAATTTATTATTCCAAGCCAGCCTGCATGATTAGTCTAAACACATATCTGACACCATAATCGGGTGTTGCTGGCTGGCACAATTGGTAGGTATAGAATAAATACGGGCCCTGTGAGAAGCTTGGCTAAGCTAGCCTCAAGTCACAGAGCAGGGCCCAACCTGGCCATGCCCTTGTCCTGAGGAGCCACTACCCTTTAGAAGCCTATGATGTTCCTAGCCTGGGGAGAGTAGCTCTGAAATGCCAGCTTCCTGGTTTGGCTTCTTGAGGAGCAACTTGGACCAGGTGGGTCACCGTTAGGTCTAGTCTGAGATGTATCTGAAATGGGTAGCATTCTAGATGCTGGAGAGAGCTTTGCTGATGTCTAGCCCACCTGAAAGGCCCTGAGGTTTGGGTTCTGCTGGCCCATTGCTAGATAATGATGACCTCATGTTTCTGGCCAGAGTATGGGCTGGTGAACCATCGGCTGGCCCATCACTTGCATATACCACTACTACACCCACTGTTGACTGGGACCACCAGACATAGCAGCTGACTCAGGCCCCTGATGCACCCAGGCTTTGGATCTCCTCCAGGCCCAGCTTCCCCAGGGCTAGGATGCCCAATACCGCCTGCTTCCAAATAATCAACATGCAGAAGTAAAATGGACAAAAGAGGACGTTCGGTGGGCTGCAGGTCCAAAACGATGGGGTAGAGCTGGGGAGGGCCACAAGAGGAAGGGCAGGGTCTCCTGGCAGCAGGGAGCAAAAAGATGAGGAATCTGGAGGAAATGGGGACGGGGTGGGGGTTGGAAGGGAAAGGGGGATAGAGATGGGAGGGCAAAGTTTTGAAATTTGGCTCCAGGCCAAACTTGAGTCCCCTTGCCAAAGACTTTGGCTGTAGACTACTGCAGCCCCAGAAGTTCACCTACCCCTGCCCCTCACTCAGGTATGGTGAAACAGAGGCACAGAGAGGGTAGGGGTACAACCAAAATCATCCATCAAGCTCCTGGCTGAGTTAGAACTAAGGTTCACAGCCCTTGCATTATTACACTGACAGCTTAAAAATGGTTTTATGCTTTGAAAAGCATCCATGGCCTTCATTTGGATCCTAACTTCACCATTCTCTTGCTGTGTGACTCTGGCTAACTTCCTTTTATCTTTTTGTTCAGTTTTCTCACCTGTAAAATGGGGAGGGGGATTAGTAATAATAGCCCCTCATGAAGGTGTTGTGAGAGTTCTGAGGTCCAGCACACAGTTAGCACCCAATAATCCTTAGCTATGACCAGCTAAGAGGCAGGTAGCTGAGCAGCATTATGAGCACTGATCAGTCATTGGGTGGTGCAGCTGGTGAGGGAGTCAGGGCCAGCATCTCCTGATATTCACCAGGGAGGCCCCTAAAGACCTTCTTTACTGATGGGGAAGTTGAGGCCCAGAGACTGAGGTGGCCTGTGTTGGTCATTCAGCACATGAATAATGGTAGCCAAGGGTGCCCAGCCTGGTGCACGCTTGCCATGCCTTCCACATCCAGGTTCCTGCAGGACTCTAGGGGATATGCCCCTGTCTGGTTCGCCCCTTCCTGATGCCTCTCATAGGGATGTCCGGCCCCTGGGATCAAGGGCAAAGCTCAACAAGTCCTACCCACTAAGAGCTCAGGGCCCTAGGACCACCAAAGGAGCGCACCTCTGCGCTGCTAAGTGCCATAGCTGGAATGCGCCACACGGTGGCGCTGGCGCCCAACCTCATCTCCTCCGGGGCGGGGCTACAATGCCGGCCACCAGAGGGCTTGGTCTTCCAGGCTACCTTCCCACTTTGTCCAGCACACGCCAACTCCTGATACCCTGAATCTGCCTAGTCAGGAGGTGGCAACTCCATCTTTAAGCTATACACCTTGGAGTCATCTTCGGGTTCTTTTTTCCTTAGCCTCTTCTTCTCCCCTCTCTGATGTGACAGCAAGATCTGTGAGCTCTACCTCTGAATCCACCCAGAATCCACCACTTCTCACCTGCGCTGTGTGGCTGTCCGAGCCTAAGGTGTGCTTGGCCTGGACCACTGCCTCCCCTGCGCCCCCTGCCGGCTATGCCCTGCACCCAGCCAGAGCCCAGGCGGTCAGAGGATGTCCCTGGTGCTACCTTCTCACACTGGATGACAGCCAAGCTCACCCCTTGACCTTCCTGGCATGAGGTCTCTGACCCACTGTCCTGGTGTCAGTGGGCTCTAGCCACACGGGTAAAGTGCTGTGGTCTTAGGGACTTAGCACCTGCTGCTTCCTCTGCCAGAGAGCTTTCCCCAGACCCCACAAAGCTATGTTCCAGGCTCTCAGTTGGTTTTTTGTTCTGCCTCTCTCCCCTGCTCTATTCCATATTTATTCAATGTCTGCCTCTCCCTCTAGAACACAGGCTTCCTGACACTGTACAATGGAGCTCAGAGCAGAGTTGTCCTCGTAGTTGCATCTGGAAGGAATGTGTAGATTTCATTCTCACAAAGGTGGGTATGGTCATCCTTGTCCACCCCACTGGGAAAGTGAGGCTGGGAGAGAGGCAGGGACCACCAGGGAAGCTCTGGGTTGGGCTCAGGGTCCCCCAGCAATGGGGAAGTAGTGTGGAGCCAGTGCATCTCTATGATCTTTGGTGACTGCCTTTACCTGTCTGAACTTTACTTTCTTGAAATGCGGAAACACAAGTTCCTACCACCTGTTCTGAGGACCTAATTGAACAATATCTGTAAATGGCCTGATGTCCACTCTTGACAAGCATGGGAGCCCCATAATTTGGTGTTGGGAAGTACAGCCCCAATTTCATTCTGTTCTGTTCTATAAGAGAAAGGGAAACGTGATTTAGCTCTTTTGTGAGACTGCAAATACATCTCCAAATCTGAAAAATGAAAACCGAACAAAATACACACACACACACACACACACACACACACACACACACGTTATCCTATGTTACATTCTAAGAACCTGATCCTGATTTCAAGAAATCTGTGGTCAAAGGTTTTTCTGCTGGAGGGGACTACCTGTCCATCTGCCAAAGCTCCTCTGGCTTCCTACCTGGGTGCTGAGACGGGCAGTGCTCACCAGACCCACAGCCTTGATCAGCTCCCCCTTCTCCCCTGTGTGCTGGGAGACTGGCTCTAACATGACTCTTGGTGCTGGAGGACTTGGCTGGGTTGTGGTCGTGGGATGGGGATTGGTAGGTGACAGGGGCTGTTGCATCTGGCTTTGGCTCTCTCAAAACCCTCAGGCCCATGTCAGAGTGTGGTTATGGAGCTTCTAGAGTAAGGACCCACAGAGTCATTGTGAAGTCTGCCGGGTATTTCAGGCACGTGTTTAGAACGTGCCTGGCACATAGCTGGTGTTCGTTGCCAAAGGCGATTACACATGTGCTCGTACTCAGTGCACATCCACAGAGCTCCGCGGGGCGGCAGTGCTCAACACCACTGCAGACGGGAGTGGGGGTGATCCCCTGTGAATTCCACCTCTGTGCCCCAACAGTTGAGGAAGCCAGAAGGGAAAGGCATGGGAGGGAGGGGGAAAAGTAGGGGGAGAGGCATCAGTGGAGAGGAGGGCAGATGGAAGGGACAGGGAGAGGGGCAGGTGGAGGGTGCCCATTCCTTACCCTCTTCGGCTTCCAGCTCCTCTAGCACCCCTGTCTCTTGGCACTTTTTGCTGTGGGCTTTCGACTTCATGTGCTTAGTCAGATTCCCTGGAAAGGAACGAGGACAGACTCAGGTTCAGCTGCAGGACAGGGCTGGGGAGGGCCAGAGGCAGCTGTGGCTTCTCACACTAGAGGCCTTGCCAGCTGCAGAGGCTGGGCAGAGGCCAGGCACCCCTCGGCCCCAATGTTCAGGCCAAGGCGTGCAGCCAGAGCTGATGGTTGTGGTAGAACACAGGAGCTGGGATGGGGAGGGCATGGGGCTGTGAAGGGACAGACAGAGGGTCCAATGAGAAAGAGAGATGCTGGTTAAAAAACAAAACCAAAAAAAAAAAAAAAAGAAAGAAAGAAAGAAATTATTAAAAGATCACTCAAGTGCAATTGTTTTTTTTTTCCTGATTCTGATTTCAGTCTGGGTCCAGGAGCTGGCAGCTTGCCTCAGACAGGATGACTGGCCACCTCAAGTGGTGCAATAACATAGGGACTCCCACTGACCATCATGACGGGTGGGGACTGAACATGCCCTTCTGGCCAAGGACTCTTCCAGGCAGCCCATAGGGCAGAACCTTAGGGTCTGTGAAGAGGATCCAGGGCAAAGTTACTCTTAGGGTTGGAGAGAGGACAGAAAGTAAGAGTAGGGACATCACTGGCCATGAACCTGGGAGCCACAGGGCTGGGGCCAAAGCCTGGCCTCCCTAGTGGAGTGTCTTTCCTGGGCCTGTTTCCTCAGGCCAATGTGCAGGGCAGACACAGGATGCAGGTGGTTCAGGGAAGGCCAAGGCTCTTTCCTGCCCCATGCCTACAAAACTCTTGGGGAGGCCAACTATGCCCAAAGTTGTAAGACCAGCCCTGCAGGCTATGGAGCAGGGGCCGTAGCTCTGTGAGATCGAGAAATGGGAACAGCAGCTTCATTCCTTTCTCCTCTGCCATGTGCACAGCATTTCACGAACCACAGAGTTCTGTGGACAGCCATGTCCTGGGAGGAGAGGTCAAGCGCCCCTAGCATGCCCCAAGAGAACAGGCCAGATGCCTTGGATGTTCCTTTGACCCATCCCAGACTGTGCTCTGAGGACTGCTGTATTTCTGTATGCTCTACCACATAATAAACCATAAGTTCCCCAAGTCAGGTGCTTTGTCTCATGAATTGTATTAATGTGTAAGTTTGAATGAATGGATGAGGAGAGGAGAATGGAAAGAGTTAGACATGCTGGAATGGAGGTAAAGAGAGATTGGTGGAGGGATGGATGGCTCGGTGGCTAGAGGAACTAAGGAAAGCAGAATGGGAAGAGAGCAGAGGGAAGGGACAGAATGAGCAGACAGGCAGATGAATAGATGGCAGATGAGTGGATGAGGGAAATGAACGGGCAGATGGATGGAAAGGGAAGTGGAGAGCTAGTGGAGGGAGAGCAGCCGGCCGGCTGCACACACATGCGGAAGTGGGAGGTCAGACTGCAGGAGAGGAAGGGAAGCTGCACGAAAGGAGAGATGGACGGAAGAGTGCGAGGAACAGACAGGGAAAGTGGATGGTGGAGAAATGAGCTGGAGAGGAGACGGACGGGTGGGTAAACAGGGGGACTGCCCATGGATGATCAAAGGGTGCTTCTGAATCAGCCTGAGAACTTTGGGGTTCTGCTGAAGAGATGGGGGAGGAGAGCTTAAGCTGGGATTCCCTGAGGTGTGGGGAGCCAAGGGCAGCAGGACAGGTGGAGAGGTGCCCTCCTCTCCTCTCCTGCCACTGGACAGAAGCCCGGCTGTTCTACTCCTGACCATAGGGGGAGCAGAACCACATCTTCCCAAGACATTTTGTGACCAGAGGGTTCCCAAAGGTCTCTATCAGCCTCGTGAATGCCACTTTCGCTGTCATGCCTGAAGATTGTCAAGAGGTGGGAAGAGGCTCCTGGGGTCTTCCGTGGACCAGAGACACCAAGCCCTGGAAGCAGCCTCCTTGCATTGATGACCCCAGGCCACCGAGGACATGAACACTGCTCCTTCTGGCCATCATGCCATTTCTCACAAACATTTTTCCCGAGATGGTTTAGGTTTCTTGCCAGTCACATTAGATACTGAGCACACTGTGGGTGTACAGTGCCCCCTAGGGAAATGCCATCACAAGTGTCGGGGAGGGACCTCACAGACCATATAATCCAACCTCCATCAGGCTGAGGCCTGTCCCTGCTGCTCACCTAACTCTGGGCCCAGGTGCTGATGACTCCATTAGCTAAGATCACTGGCTTAACCACCATGGTTGACCAAGTGGCCCCAAGTCACAGTGCTAGCTAGTTTAGAGCCCTGACTGGGCCCAGGTCTCGGGGCGCTGGGGGCCTTGCTGGCTCCATGCAGGGGAAGCCACGGTCTAAGATGATTCTGAGCATGAGGCCTGGGGTGGCCCAGGCTCTGCCGCTGCTGGCTGTGTGACCCTGAGCAAGTTCTGAACTTTGCTGAGTCTGTTTCTGCAGCTGTAAAGTAATACCTACCTTGTGGGGATGCTGAGAGGATTTGAAGACACAACCCATGCGGCAGGAGAGTGTGGCTGGCCCAGAGCAGACCCACCCCCCTCCGTGACAGTCACTCTCTATGGAGCACCCAGGGACTCTGCCACACCTGGTGCTGGGCCAGGAGGAGAGAGGTGCTCAGGTGATGCTCATGAAGAAATGGCTTCACCTTTCGGTCTGGGCCTCAGGGATGCTCAGGAGAAGGCCCCACAAAGTTCCCACTTGGCAGGTCTGCCTCTTCTCTGCCACCACCCTCGGAAGCTGCAGGGAGGCTGAGGTGACTCTGCAGGTCATGGGAGCAGATGCTGGACGAGCGGCCCTGAGCTCGTCCTGCTCCCCCCCCCCACTCCTCCTTCCCCACCTGTCACTGCCTCCGACCAGGGAGAGGCTTCCTGACCCTGCAGAAACAGGCTGGAGGCCAGGTCCCTGTCAAGGGGCAGAGCCACCGCTTCTCACAGCCAACCCAGCCCCCCCCATGGAAAGTGACAGCTTGGAGTGGAGGAGGAAAGGCCAGTGGGGGGAAGGTGACGGGTATCTGGAGGAACGCAAGGCCTGTCCACAGCTGCCATCTCTGTCCTCTGAGGTTGCGATCGGCGCAATGGCCCGCACACAGCACAGCCACCCTGCTGACCTCGGGAAACCATCTGAAGAGGACAGACTACAGGCCAGTCCACGGGCCTTTGCTCCTCAGGTGGCTCCCAGAGGCTTGAGCTGCCACTTCCACGTCTGACACAGAGACGAGACACAGACAGGCAGACAGAGACAGACAGGAAGGGCTCCCAGACACGGCACAGCCAGGCAGAGGTGACAGGGGTCCCGAGGACTGCCAGGCCAAGCCTGAATGCTCACGTAGGCTGCCTAGGCCACAGCTTAAGGGAGAGAGAGAAAAGTGGTGGAGGTCACCTGAGAGGTGTGCAGACAGCCCAGGAGAGGGAGGGGCCGCGTTATCAGAGCTTGGCCCCAGGGAGGCCCAAGAGCTCCAGTGTCCTCCCCGCTTCATGGCCACCCGCTCTCTGCTTCCATCTGCCACCGCCCCAAGAGGCCCCCTCTGCTAGGCACAGAGTTTGGATTCTACCTTTTCCGATGTCCTCTGGCATTGGCCCCGGAAGCTCCCCGGCTGACAGCAAAGCTTCCCAGGCCTGGCCCTGCTTCAGAGGACACTCCGCACCCCTGGAAATGTGGGGCACCACCCCACCTGCTCAGATTCTGCACTCTGTGGTGGCTCAGAGAGACCCAGGAAGGGAGGTCAGGCCAGGGGTGGCCTCCACTGAAGGTGCCTCCTAGAAAGTGGGGGTTCCCATGAAGACCCCAGACCTTACTCAGACTTGGCAAAGCAGGCAAGGTAGAGGAATTCAGCAGGGTCCCTTAGGGGACTGCCTGTGCTGGGAGTCAACAGGGATGGGCTTTTCCTGTCTCACATGGCAGAGGCTCCCAGAGGGCTGTGTGCTGGGCACAGGTGTGCTGTGTGGCCTGTGGCCAGGAGGCTCCCCCAGGTTCCTCATGCCGACGATGGAGCCCTGTGATCCCCTGGGTGTGCTGGGAATAGAAGCAGCACTTGCCACCCACTCCAGAGGTCATCGGACTGCAGACCTGACCCCTCCCTCCAGAGAGAGGAGGACCTGCTCATCCAGAGGAAGGGGAGGGCTGGTGCCCTTGAGGCAGGGGCTCTCGTGCATGGTCACTTCTGGTTCCGGGACTCACTTTCTTCAGCTTCTCAGGGGCTTGGACAAGAAGCCTTCCACTTTTAGAGCTGTATTACTTCAGACTGTGTTACTTAAACTGTCAGCCAATTTTCCCCATCTTTCTCTTCCATAAAATTCCAACTGGCTTCTTAAGGCCACAGGAAGTTGGATTGTAGGGGACATTTGGGGACAGAGCCTGAGTCCAGGCTGAGTTGAGCTGAGTTGCCCTGGGTGTGGCAGGGCTCTAGGGATAGATGCCTTTGATGTGCTCATCAGCAGGGTAGGAGGCTCCAGGCCTAGCTGCACTCTCTGGGACATTGTTTCTGAGCCATTAAGAGAGAAGAGGACACAGAAAAGGAAGTGGGGGGGGGCTGTGTAACTCCATCTAACCCAAAACCTTGGTGGGAAAATTTGAGTTCAACTCAAAGATGACGTTGAGAGGACAGACGAGGGTCGGGCTCAGCTAATGGGGTTGGGAGACCAGAAAGAGGAACATGGCCAGAGAGGAGGCCACTGAGCCAGGGCATGTGATAAACTGGCCTCTGATCTAGTACAGAAAGAACGGAAGGGGCCAGGCAACAAGAGGATGGAGGAAGGAGGGAGGCTGGAGCCTCTACTGGGTTCTTTCCACAGAGGCTGCCCAGCGGCCACCACTGGGAACAGCTTTATCAACAGAAGAAAGGACAAGTGGCAAAGCCCAAGTCTGTGCTGAGTTTTGCTCCCTGGAAAACAATGTGGGGCCATCATGAAGGGCCCCAACATGCTCAAAGGAGAAGATAGCACCCTTGTGTCCAAACCATGACGCGGGCATTTGCAAAGCATAAGAACTGATCCACTAGGGTGCTGAGGGCCTGTGCCCCCCTCCGAGGCACCCCATTCTGCTCAGCTCCCCAAAACAGTGAGCAAGAGGCAGGACCCTCCCTGCAGGTCTCGAAGGGAAAGAACTAACTAAATCCATCCAAGAATCTCATGGACCTGGTTCATCCAACCCCCGGCGGCCAGGCCACTGCTGTGACCCATCACAGCTCTCTGGGATGCATGCTCTCAACAGCCGGTCCTTCCTTTCACAGGTGACTGCCAGAGCCTGTCCTGACCCTGATGTGGGTTGTGGCTGGGGCAGGAGTGACGCTGCTGGTCTGGGGTGGGGCTGCTGGGCCCTTTGCTAAAGGCTACTGAGAAGCCTGGCAGAGCAGGGGCATGGCGGGGGGGGGGGTGGTGGTGAGGAGGGGTGGGGCAGGAGTGAACTCTGCACAAGACGTGTGAGCATGCGAGTGTGCCGAGTGGCCCAGGGTGGGATGGATTTCCAAATGCAAGAGTGGCAGTGACGGGTGGGTGTGGATGCTGGACATTATCAGATCAGTGGATTAACGGCTACGGAGACATGCAGAAGGAAGAGCGATGAGATAAGTACGAAACCAAGAGCTGGGCAGAGTGCCCCCAGGGAGGTGAGGGGGTGTGTCCCCAGGGAGGTGAGAGGGTGTGCCAGTAGGAGGAGGGGCTGTGTGCGGGATCCAGGAGCACCTGCGGGGGCAGCCGTGGGTGCCACTGCCCAGTCTGGAGCTGGCTGTTCTGCCATAGGCACCAAGTGGGGTGGGAACTCAGGAGATCAATGTCAGGCCCCAGGCAAACAGGTCTGTGCTGGGGCTCCCAGAGGGGAGCTCCCTGCAGGGGGCAGAGCCAGTGCCCCAGCTGACTGTCTCTTACCTTTGGTTTTAAAAGCAAAGTGACAGTGCTTGCACACATAGGGTCGGACGTCAGTGTGGGTGCGGATGTGTTTCTTCAGCATGCTGGGCTTCTTGCAGCGAATTCCACACTCCTCACAAACATATTTCCCTCGGCCGCGGCCTCGCACATATACATACTCTTCGTTTGATTTGTACCTATGAGCAACAGGTGTCATGTAAAGGAAAAAAAAAAAAGGGAGGAGAAGAGGCAGGTTCCCACCTCAGAAGATGCACGGTTTCCTAGCTTTGCCCAGCCCGGTCACGATGCCTGAAGTGGAGAATGTGGAGCACCGTGGGCTGGGAGGGAGCGAGGCGCGCTGGGGATCCATGGTGGACCCCTGCACCCGGCCACCTCTGAAAGGTACGCCCGCCACACCTGCCTTTCTCCCTAGAGTAGCAGGCAGGTGCTTCCTGCCAGGGGACACAAGCACATTTCTGACAGCCTCCTTTCCACAACCAGCCCTGACCACCGGGCCACAGAGAGTGAGCCCCACACACAACAGCCACCGTAGGCCACCAGAGTCACAGAGTAAAATCCCACAAAATAACAGCAGCAGCTCTAGAAGCTGTGATTCACCCAGCTCGCCTTGTGCCGGGCACTTGACCTGAATTAAATCACAATGACCTCTCAACAAAGAGGACCTGACCTGACCCCAGGTTCAGAGAAGGCGAGACATTCACCCAGGATCCTATAGCCAGAAAGGGACAGAACCAGGATCTGAACCTGCCTACCCTGAGCCCGTCCATTTCCCAGGAGGGGTGAAAACAAGCCGTCAGGAAGACACCCCGATGCTCCAGGGAGGCAAATGCCAGGGACCACCATTATTTTCCTGGTTTCAGAGCCTGGTGGCCAGGAGCCCCGTGCTCTCTCCCTCACCCCGGCTCAGTCATGCTCTGTAGGAAACAGACTCCCAGTCACATCAGGAAGCACCAGCCACTCTCAGGGGCCTCTGGACTGGCCAACCCATTTGCTGGGGCTCAGGGCCACTGACCCCAGGACCCTGAACTGGAAACTCTCATTTCCATCAGCAGGAGGAAGCCCACAAGGCCCACAGGCTCAACCGACGATGAGCGGACTGCCATGTTCTGGCACTATAAATGAGCACGTCTCCAGACGCAGATGGGCGAGGCTGTGGCGGGCAGCGGGGAATCCTGGCCGGCTTCCAGGAGAGAGCTTTCTGACTCATGAAGCCTCAGGGCTGCTGGCAGGGTGCTTTGCAGGAGGTGAGCATGCCTTCAACGCCTGCAGCAAGAGCTGCCCATCACCACACTCAAGAGAGAGGCCAGGGAGTGATGGGGACTGGAGCGGGGACAGGAGGTGACAAGGGCCCGACCCTGCTTCAGGAGCCTCAGCTTAGGGCTAAGAGAATGTCACAGGGATGGGCCTGAGACAGGGCTCTGTGAGGGGCTGCAGGCAGCAGCAGAAGGGTCACCCCACACCCCACACTCACCTGCACCCGCACACACCCAATCACACTCACACCCCAATTATACATGTCCCTCAAACTCTCTCTCACATATACTCAGACTCTCATTCACACCCACACACTCACACACCCTCACACATGTACGCCCCCACACCAGCTGCACACCCCTCCACAATCACACTCAGACACCCTATACTCACGCTCATACACACATCCCCACACTCAAGTCCAAACGCACCACTCATGCTCAGTCTCTCTCACACACCCTAGTTCCAGCCCCCTCACACTTTCACTCTCACACCCACCCTCACAGGCTCAGACCTCACATAGACCTTACACTCTCTCACACTCATGCCCCATACTCACGCTCACACCCTCATTCGTGCCTCCACTGCCACCACACTCCTCATATTCACACACATACACGCGCGTGCACACACATGCACACACACACACCCCTCTTACACTGCCATGCTCAGGCTCTCACAAACTTCTGCACTCATACCCTATACTCTATCACACACACACCCTGCCCACTCATGCACACTCGCATGTGAATTGCTGTCCCCTATGGGCCTGTTTTTTTTTGTCACCTTAGATTTGTCCATCTGCCTCTCAAGGAACCTAAAACTGTCCTTCCTTCACCTTTACAGGTGCTGACCAGCCAGTCAGGCAGGGTCCTCAGGCCCCAGGCCACCTCAACCCTGGTCAGGGGCACGCGCCATCTTGTGTTCAAGAGGAGGAACTGCAGGCTCTGGAGGAGGGGTGGGGAGAAGTGACTATTGTGCTATTAGGAAGATCACCCTCCCGTCAAACACGGATGTCTGCCTACTAAATGATAACTCTTCAGCATCATGCAGCTGTCCACACAGGATTTTAATTACCATGACCCTCTATTCCCTGGGACCCAGGGGAAGCAGGTTGAGACAGGGCACCCTTTCCCAGCCAGGAGAAGACAAGAGGATGGCTGGACCTCCTCTTTGCACCGGAGGTTCCTGCTGCCACCTGGCTTCAACCTCCATCCGGCCCTGCCTGGCGGGTCCATGAAGCTTGAGTTACTCTGACCACCTAGCATGATGGTGTCCTTTGGAGTCAGATTTCCTGCACCCTCCTGCTGCCCACAGCCTCTCTGACCTCTGCTGCATCTGGGCTCTGCTCTGTGCTAAGGTCCTAGCGCCAGTCCACCTCAGCTATCCCAGCCCCCTGCATTTCTCCCTCCATATCAAGCTCAAGCGAACGGTGCGTGGTCTTCAGAGAGAAAGAAAGAGAGACTGAGTCCTCTAGGGCGGTGACTTGACTGGGGTTGGGGCACACGCAGAACCATGTACCCACACTTTGCCAGGCCACAGAAGGTGTGTGCCCTCTGCACCGAGGGAGAGCCCGAGTGGGAGCAGTGGGGAGGATGGTGACAGGTAGTTGGGAGGACTCCCAGCAGGGACCCCAGGAGCAGCAGCAGGGTTGATAAAGGCCTGGGGTGTGGTGGACGAGAGGAGTTGAGGCTGGACAGGCAGGGCAGGGGGATCACCATCCAATGCCACCTTAAGGAGCTGAGACTTGCTCAAAGTTGTCTCTCATGTAGATATAAAGTCTCAAGGGCAGTTCTGGATGTGTGGGTATGGTTTGGAGGAGGGGAGTGAGTGTGGGCTCCTGTGCCAGGACAGACCCGAGGGTCTTCGAGTGTGGACACCAGAAGACGTTGGTGGCCATCTGGTTGGGGTAGGGGTCAGAATGAGGGAGAAACAAAGATCCAAAGTTTGCAGCTTGGCTCCCTCAGGAGGCACCGTTCAAGCGTGAGAGGGATGCGATGGGGGATTCTGATTTTCAACTGCTGTGTCTCACACTCAGTGAGAGAGACGTGAAGGAACGTCGAGCACACGGGGATCTGTGGGACGCAGGAGAGTTTGTGCAGACCTGCTTGGAGAAGGTGAGCACACAAGAGAAAGAAAAACCAGACCAGTACCGTGTCATGGCAGAGGCCTGGGTGGCCCCAAGGATAAGGGTGAGCAGAAAATATGGTACCAGGAAACCTGCCCCAAACAGAGGAAGGTCAGAGGAGCCAGGAGCCAGAAGCCAGGAGAGAACTGTGGTTTGGACGCCCAGAGGAGACGTCTTTCAGAAGGGCGGCCAGTGGGGCTGAAGGTGATGGAGAGCCTGTGGAGGGCCGCTAAGGGCTGAGCACCCCAGGCCCTGGAAGACACAGCTCTGGCAAAAAATGGGATCCTGCGACTCCTCTCCTCCATGAAGGCCGGGTCCACGCCTTGTCTTTGTGTTTCCTAAAGAGCACAGCCCAGGGACAGGCATGGGGCAGCTGTGTATCAATGTGGGCTGCTCCCTCCTGCCTGAGGACCTGGCTTTGCTGCCCGCACAGAGGTCCCACCCTATTCACTGTCACCTCCTGGCTCCTTCCAACCACAGACACAGGCTCTGCTCTCTCCATCACAAGCCCCCTTGATCCCAAGCCACTCCAGCTCCAGCTCCTCTGCTTCCGTGCCTAGACCAAGGTTGGAAAGGGCCCTCCGTACTGCTGTCCATCCCCTCACCACTCCACGCTCCCTGGGTCACTGCAGTCCGGCTCTGCTGACCACCAGTCCTTGCCAAGCTCACAGGGTTACCTTATCCTGTCTGCCCTCTTCCCTGCCTTCTGGAGGCAACTGCGTGGCTGGGGTGACTGTTCCCTCTAGACTGCGCCTCCTGTGCAGCCCTCTTCTTTTCCCCCCAGGCTCCAGCCTGTGTGCCTCTCACCTGGCCCCTTCCCCAGGTGGCTTTCCACCTGAGCACTCACAGCTCCCCCTCCTCTCTCCAGCTCCAACCAGGACTACAAGGCTGAACATCCCCTCAACATCCACCTGGGGGACCTTGGGCAGGTAAGGTCTACCTCTAGGGAGGTAGTCAGTGGGAGGAAGTTAGGACACCCGGGTGTGCCCTTGAAGGGGAAATTGGGACCCTGGTCCCTTCCTCTCTCTCTGCTTCATGGCCACCATGAGATGAGCAGCTTCCTCCACCAGATGCTCCCCACCATGAAGTGCTTCCTCACCAAAGGCCCACAGGTGATGGTTCAAGTGGCCATGAACTGAAACCTCTGAAACCAGGAGCCAAAGCAAACCTTTCCTCCTTTAAGTCAATTATCTCAAGTATTTTGTCACAGTAACAGAAAGTTGACAAATAGGAACAAAGCCCTAAAAGGTTCAAGTGACATGGCCAGGATCACCCTGACACGATCTTCCTACTTAGTCCCCGTCCCCATGTAGACTTGCTGCACTACCACTCTCAGATGGAACCCACCAAGGCTTTCTTGGCACCTTCCCTCTCTGGTTTCCCAGGGACCTGTGACACTGCAGACAAGCAAGAATGGTATCCGTCTCTACCCAGCCTTTCCTGAAAGTCCAGCCCTGGGCTGGACTCCCCAGGTGTCCACGGCTGCAGCAAATGCCCTGAGAGGGCTAGGGCCGGAAAGCAGGCCTGTGCGGGGGCCTTCCTGGGGCACAGGCCTTCCTCCCAGGTCTGCTCGCTGCCACCTCCTCCACCCCAGGCTGCTCCTTGGAGACCTGGGTCATAGGTTGCCCTGATCCCATGCGGGGAGGGGACTAATCCCCTGCCTGCTTTGAGGCTACAAGACAGCCCTCCACAGACAGGTCTGGAACGGTGGACTGCGGGCCCACTGCCTGCCTGTCTTCTGCTGTCCTGATAAGCCAGGGGCCTTGGTCAGGCGGTATGGCTGTGCTCTTAAAGGAAAAGAGCTTCTTCTGTGGGTTTCAGATATCCTGGCTGGAGGGACCTTGAGTTTGAGGTTGGGCCACCTGTTTGCCTGAGGTTCAGAACTGTGTCTGCCAGGGGCTCTGTAGAGTAGGGCCAGAGGCCCCCATGGCTACATCACCAGGGTCCTGAAGCCCTGGTAGAAAGCAGCTTTCTGTCCTGCTGCTTGGAGTCAGGAGATGATGGGTGACTGCCTGGGCATGGAATTGCTGGGCTCTTCCTGGATGACTCTGCTTTCATTCTCTTGCTCTAAGACTCGGGTCTCAATGGAAAAGAAAGCTGCTCAAGCAGCCTGTGAACAGGAGGGTCTTATGCACTGCATCTAATCCAGATGCAAAGAGAAACAGAGAGTTGTCCCAACTTATTAGACAGCTAGAAAGTGTGAAGTGGGGTGAGAGCCCAGATCTGACCCTGGGGCTGACTTGGCCAGGGTCACACAGCTGGACTTGGTCAGGGTCCCCACTGCCCATAGCTGCTAAGCTGAGCTGCCTGCCTGAACAATCAGCAAGTGACACCTTGCACTGTGGCCTCAGACTCTCCAGAGGCAATTAGACCCATAAGTTCCACCAAGCCCATAGGGGCTTGGCACAGTGTTCCCAAAGGAGGTGGCATACCAAACACGCTGCTCTGGGTTCCACAAGACCTGGTGGGATGGGAATTTAAAAGGATTTCAGGCAGAGCGATGGATGAGGTTGCTCTTCCTGGCTCTGAATGGGACAGATTCATCAATGAAGCTGCTCTATAAGGTAATGAGCTCCCCATCATCAGCCGAGTTCCCACAGGGGCTAGATGAACAGGAAGGAGTTCCAGCTGCCATGAGCAATGGCATGTCTGGCACAGTGCCAGAAGGCTGTAGGTGGACCTTCTGGTTCACCATTGTAAAAGGGATATGGGCATTTCATCAGCTACTTCATATTCACCCCTAAGATCCAGCGTAGGCTCAGGGTGCCCAGGGGCATGGCTGGCACTGTGGTGAGCAAAGCAGAGGAGGCCTAAGGACAGGGGAGTGGTGGGCACTGTGCAGAACTGGAAGGCAGGATACACTCTCTCTCTACAAGGACAGGGAGTACACCCATCTAGCCAAGTGTGGCACGAGGCTGTCACATCTTCTAGTGCTTTCAAGAAAAGCTCATATCCAGATGTTTTTTTAAAAATTAAAAATATTAGCAAACTTTAAATAGCTCCTCCTGGGTGCCAAGCACTATTTTAAATGCTTTGCATGCATTACCTCATTTAAATCACATGACAGGCCTGTAAGACTGGGGCTCCACTCACTCCATTTACACCAGAAAACAGCAACAGGTTAAGTAACCTGCCTGAATCCACACAGCCTGTGAGTTAATAGAGTTAGAACTTGAACGCATGTAGCCTGGCTACAAAGTTCAGGTGTTCAACTGCTGTGCAATTCTGTTTTTAAAAACACTTCCTAGCCAGGTGTGGTGGTGCACACCCGTAATTCCAGAGGCTCCAGAGGTTGAGGCAGGAGGATCACGTGTCAAAGCCAGCTTCAGCAACTTGGCAAGGCCCTAAGTAACTTAGCAAGACCCTGTCTCAAATTAAATAATAAAAAGAGCTAGGAATGTGGCTCGTGGTAAAGTGCCCCTCAGTTCAATCGCAGTGTGTGTGTGTGTGTGTGCGTGTGTGTGCATATATCTCCCAAATAAACAAACCAAAAAACCCTCCAAAACCAAACAAGGAGAGGCAGATCGAGTTGGGAGCTGAACTTCAGGTTTGAAGTAACTTCCTCAAGGTCATACAGCTAGTAGACAAAGGCACATCTCTCCTTCTAGCAGGATTTTCTCTCCACCAAGCTGTGTTATTCTCTTAAAGGAAGAGATGAACTCAATGGCCTCTGAGTTACCTTCCTAATCCGAGATTCTATGAGGCAATTCCACATTTATGTTATTGACTTTTCCATTTATTATTAATATTTAATTATCAAACCTCACCTCTCCTCCAAATTGGATATTCTGAAGGCTTGTCAACCTTCTGATTTTATTATCATCTCATAGCACCATGTGCTTCCCCCTCAGGGGCACGCCACTTGGGTATAATCGCACAAAGCGAGCGACCAGAAACCCACTCTGTGTATTGAGGCCTGCTTTCGAGGGCAAGCCTGTGTCCTGTGAAGCCAGGCTTAGGTCTGGTTCCCAGCGGTCACTGCACCCTGGAGGTCTGGCCACAGTGAGCTGGCTGGCTTGTCTGCTCCCCGACGGAAGCTCAAAAAGGAAGGGATGTCTGTGGGGAGTGGAGCTGGAGGCAGGTGGCCCAGCCTGCGGAGCTGTGGATCTGCTAAAAATACTCAGTTGTCCAAAGTAGGAAGCACACGCCTTGGTGGAAAATGAGTCGGGGCGGCTGAACTGCGGGTCACTGGGAAGCTCACACTGGGTTCTGAGCACGTCTCAGATCCTCCTCTTGACTAGGTTCTGCAGAAATGACATCACATCCTAATGTCTGGGGTGGGGGGGCATTTGAGGCACTGTTCAGACCCCGGCCTGCTGTGCCAGGAGTGCCAGGCCACACACACGTGATCCAACCAGGCACAGAGCCCACCACCAGTGGAGTCTGTGTGCAGCGGTGTGAGCTGTGAGCAGGGTTCTGTTTACTCAATACTTATTTAGGCCTGGTCTGGGCCTGAGGCTGGTCCAGGGCCGGGAGTATGAAGCTTCGTAAGACTGACCTTGGTCTCGAGAGTGACTCACAGCCACTGAAGAGATCACAAAACAGACAGAGACAGGAGTAGAAAGTGTACAAAGGGCAGTGGCGGGGGGGGGGGGCGGTGGAGTGGGGTGGGGGTGGTGGTGGTGTCTCAGGTGGCTCTGGGGTCTGCAGGGGCTGATCTGGGAGACTCCTGGTCTTTGAGTGGAGGATGGAGTAGAGGCAGTGCCAGAGGCCAGTGAGAGGCTGGGGCAGGAAGATAGAGGCCACAGATTCTAGAGAGACAAGAGCGGTTCAAGGACGCCTTCTTTTAGACCTGCTGGAAGCACCCTACTGCCAAGACCAGTCCCTGTCCAGTTGGCAGGCTTGCTACCCACAAGTACCATTTTCACCATTTCTTGGCTTTATGTCACAATCTTTCAACACCAGTTTCCAGCCTCAGCTGGCAAGACAGAGGTGGCCTAGAGCTGTGACACCCGCCTGGCGGTGAGAACAGGAAGAGCCTTCTTATTCCACGCGAGGGGCTTGATAGGTGGAGATGTGGCGTAGTGACCTCTCATTGACCAAGTCAGACGCCTAAGCACCACCCCGCAGGCACCAAGCCCGGCTGAAGTCAGCTTAGGTCTGCAGAATGCGGCCCACACCCTGTTTCCGACCAGACAGGGAGATTAGGGAGGCAGGCAGGCAGCCAGAAGCCTGGGCCCCTCGTGTTCAGAGAAATGAAACCGACAGAGAGGAGTGGACTCCTCGAAGCAGAGAGGGTTTGGAGTGGTGCCAGCCTGCAGCAGCCTGGGCCAGCTGGGTTCTAGAACAACGACTTACAAACTGCTCAGGATCTGTGGGGGGTGGGCGTGGGGAGGCTGAGCAGGGCGTTCCTGGGGTCCTTCCTCCCACAGCTGCTCTGAATGAGTTGTCTTTCAGAGCGGGTGTCTGTGTAAACTGAACATGGTGTAGAGTCCTGTGATGTAAAAACAATTTGGAAATCACTGGGAGAGAACACTGGTGCTTGCAAGATCCTTCACACCTCCGACGCAGAGGGGCCCTGTGCTTCCTCTGGCAGGGCTGTCCCCTCCCACGGCCCGTACATCTTTGGCACCTGGAGACTCACAGTTTCCCAGGCGTCCCCTGCTTTCTGGTGGCCTGTGCTCTCACCCATCATCTGGGCTCTGTCTAGTCCAGCTTCTCTTTCATAGAACGGTCTCCAAAAGATAAGACTCCACCTGAGACTTCACAGCTCCAGTGTTTTCACATCCTTGAACAATTCCATGCGTGACGGAGTGCTCCCTGGACTGGCCACCTTCTCCTGGACTCTTCCAGGCTACTCTTTTAATGGTGGAGTGGCCCAGGACACAGGCCTCAAGTGGAGCTGGACCCAGCCCAGTGTGATATAGGATCACGTCTGCCTCTAATGTTCTTCTGACCTCACTCTCTTGTCTCAACAGAAGCAGGTGGGAAGTGACCAGATACTTCCTCCTGCCTTGGTGGAACTCTGTGGCCAGTGTTCTCAACACACAAGGGCCAGAACTGTGGGGACCCAGGGCTTCCACCTGCACCTGAGCTCATAGTTTTGGGGTGCCCGCTCTGTGCCAATCCCTTCCCATATGTTATCTTTTCCACTTTGTTAACATTGACGAACATACATTTTATTCACAAAAAAGCACTCAAAAAATGTCAACGAGGGTCAAAGGTGCAATCTCTAGCGTGGAAGAAGACAGCTATTGTTTATAGCTTACTCTGTGGGGGCACTTTTTTACAGAAATTAAATAGCAGAAATTTTGGCCCATTTTCATATGACAGCCCTGGGGACAAATAGCAGGAACTGAGGCTGGAAAGCCACCTGAGGCCAGCTTAGAAAAGCCCTGGCTCCAAAGTCCACCTGTTAGTTGTTTTTGTCAGGTATTTTGTTATAGTCAGGGAAAGCTAACTAATGTTAAAACCATTTAAGTTGAGGGAAATACAGATTCCTGTGTGGGAGGAAGCTGGACTCAAGGTCCAGAGGGTCTGGTGGGAATCTAAATGGAGACAGCATTCCTGCCACATCAGCCACAAATAGGTGTGGGGGTGAGTGGGAAAACAGGGAGGAAGGAAGGAAGGGTGTTGTCCTGGCTCAGAGGGTGAGACAATCTGTTGATATGGATGCTGTCAGGGCGCTAGATAGGGATGGGGACGCTGAAGAACCAAACTGTAGAGTTCCTACCTACCTGCTCATGGCTCCCAGCCCCAGACAGAGGGCTGGTGCTGACCATGCAGAGCAGGTGGCTGGTGGCTCTGGCTATGACATTGTTCCATTATGGGAACTCCCAGGTATCACTCCAGGCTGAATCACCCCTTCAACAAAAGCCTTGTTCCTCTACCCCTCCCTATGGACATGTGATTTTTCCTACATCAGGGCAGGTTTTCACTGTGGTGAGCTCTTTAGGGGTGCCCAGAGCCCTGGGTGCAGGGAAGGAGCCTTTGTGAGCCAGGGGCAGGTGTGTCGTGTACTGACAGGCGTTTGCCCACATCTCTTCTCTCCTGAATCCTTCCTGAGTGTACTACTCCCTGCCCCCAGTACAGGAGATTGAACCCAGAGGCACATTACCTCTCAGCTACATTCCCATCCCTTTTATATTTTGGTACAGGATCTCTTTAAGTTGCCCAGGCTGGCTTTCAATTGGTGATCCTCCTGCCTCATCCTCTGGAGTACCTAGAACTACAGGTGTTTGCCACCACATCCCCATGATTGCTCTGCTTTTAAAATAAGGCCTCTGAACAGAACACCCCTCTGAACAGAACTCCCTGTCTGGGATGCTCTTCTCCCCTCCCACTTTGATTAAGTCCCTGGGATGTTACCCTCACCCAGCTCCAAAGGGAAGGCAGGGATTTGGTGCCCTGAGGCTGGTACAGCTGTCCAGCCCTGGTGACAGGGGGACCATCAGCTGGTCCCCATGGTAGGGCTCTACCATCTCCCCCAGCCATGGCCAGTTTTGTAAAGAAAATGGTGGATGGAGAATAGCCCCCAAGAGCCCTCCAAAATCACAGCCAAGGGGATCAGGAGCTCCTCAGGACACCCCCTCCACGGTGACCGTGTCTGTGCCAGGTGTGGTCCAAGGAGGAGGAAGAGCATAAAGAGATGCTCCGTGTCCCTCTCCTGACAGGAACCTGGTTCCTGGGAAGGTCAAATGCTGAGAAAGAAGAAGGGAAGCAGCAAGAAGAAGGGAAGGGTGGAGACGGTGTGGGTGCAGAGGAAGGAGGGTGGCCCGAGAAGACGGTCCAGAGCAGCAGCACCCCAGGGGATGGGGGTGGAGAGAGAGACATCGGCAAGGATGGCGTACCAGCAACGTGGACAGGATTGTTGGCTGAGGACGTGACACACTTTAGCACCCAGACTTTACCATTAAACAATGGTGCTGGAGATCTTGCTTCAGGTCTCCCTAGGACATGGGACCATAGGACACCAGTTTGTGCTGCTCTTACCCTTCTGACATGGAAATCAGTAGGACAAAAGATCAAGGTCTGGATAAAAATTATGCAGGGCCAATAAAAGCCCCTGTGAAGTTAACCTGTTAGATTTCATGCAGGTTGATGGGCACAAGAAGGTGACAGGGTCAGAAGAAATTCCAGGTGAGGAATAAAGGGATTTGGTACCTGCATTTGAAAAGCATGGAACAAGACTTCTCTGATGAGCCCGTTGCCAGGACTGGGCAAGCTTTAAACTTACAATAGTGCTTCACCCCTCACCTTAAAGGTCTGACTGCTCCAAGTTGGGGCAACTTGTCTCCATGAGCAGAAGGTGGGGTGGCTGAGCCACGGCTTGGCTCCAAACTGCAGAATCAGAGGTGATTGGGGCTCCTGCTCGCTGATCCCACCTCCTCTGCCTTCTGTTAGGCGTGCCCTATGCTTTGCACAGTTCTTAACAGGACAGAGGGAGGCATGGTTTTCACAGAGGGAAGCAGGTAAGAAACGTGGCTATCAGAAGCTTCTAGAGCTCATCCATTAAGACCGAGCTGGAGGGTTGTCATTGCTGTCTCGGCTGTCCTTCAGCAATGCCATTTCTGTGACATCTTGTCAGAGACTCAAACACATGGTGATCTGAGCAGTGACTGCTCTTGATGAGTGAATGTGCTCATGACCCAGATGCTGGGCCCAAGAAAGCAGACCCGGCCTGGGAGACAGAAAGGGGCAGAGGCTGCGGATGCGGAAGGGCAGGTAGGTGCTTCTGAACTACATGGAAAGGCTTTCCACTGGCTGGGGACGGCACCTAGTGCAAGGGTCCGACCTCATGCAACAGTTCAGCTTCTTAGAATAGTCCCGTCTCCTGGCCCATCTTTGTCATGCACTGTCCCCTTAGGCACCTTCCCAGCCTTCATCTCAGGAGCCAATGCCTCGCCTCAACTCATTCCAGTGACAAGTGCCCACCGTGGAGCTGCAAGCCACACACAATCTTGAATAAAGTTTCTGGCACTGTGCCACAGAGCCTCCTTCCTTGCCTGGTGGGCGCGAGGCCACACCTCGGCTGATGGGCACTCCACGTCACCTCTGCTATCAAGGGCTCTCTGGGTTGCTGACGATGTCTTGGCCTGTGGCTCACAGGACTCAATGCAGCTACTCAGCCATTTCCTGCCCTGGCTGCACAACAGAAGCAACACCACTGCACACTGACACCTGCCGTCCTGTGGCACTTACAAGGCCTCTTCCTAATTTCGGGACTCCACTGATTCCATCTTGGAACCCAGTGAGGGGGGTGATGTCAAGCTTCTTTTCCAAGTGAGGAAAAGAAAGCTCAGAGAGGGAAAGCCACATGCCCGAGGCCACAGAGCCAGTGCATAGCAGAGGAAGGACATGAACCTCCCACCTCTGTATTAAACACCCCTGCAGAAGATGCTGCTGGTAGGAGGAAGGCTCTCCGCAGCACAGGAGGGTGGGCAGACAGCAGAGGGTAGAGCTCCCTACTGTGAGCCCACCCCTAGCATGAGCCCCGGGGAAGCAGCAGCACCTCCATCTTCTCCCTCCTCTTCCCTGGGTCCCTCTGGGCCCTGGGCACAGGCAGGGGCAGGGATAGGGTCTCCCCAGGGGTCCACGCATGTGGCCGAGAGGGATCAGCACCGGCACCCCAGTTTGTGGCAGGGTGCGAAGGAAAGAACGTGGGCTCAGGAAGCAAATGGGACTGACGGTGATGCCAGCCCTGCTCCCTACAGCTTGAGGGACCATGGGCAGGTCCCCAAGTCCGTGCCCTTAGTACGTGATGGCTGCTGTGGCTGCGGGTGGGTAGGGAGCACAGTGGATGGAGGCGGGTGGGACAGGTTCCGTGCCCAGGCCATGCCACAGGCAGGTCCTCGGTGAGGTTCACCAGGGTCAAGCAGATGCCCCAGGGTCCTCCCGAGGCACAGTGAGGCTGCTGGGAGGAGGCAGGCTGAGCTGACCTGGGGGGAGGCCTCCCTCCCCCTCACTCACTAGAACCAGCTTCCTCAGGGCTGGACAGCGTGGACTCGGGGCACAGAAAGGCCCCCGTGATGCTACGGTGCCCTCTAGCAGCCGAGAGCTGACGGGGAGGCTCTAGGGACAGGTCAGAGTGGCTCTCCAGACAGGCTGGCTGCACTCTCAGAAGACACCCATGTCAGTAAGATCTGGGCGCGGAGGCCTGTGCTCACCTTAAACCTCCAGGCCCCAGGGAGGGGACAAGGTGGCTGGAGACTGGAGAGGTCAAGAGCCCTGTCCAAGGTCACACAACCATTGGAGCAAAGCCAGAACGGTGACCCTCGATTCCCTCCCTCCCAGTGACCCCTGCTCCCTCCACGCTGCCCTGCACAGGGGCCGCTGCCCGGCCAAGCACAGAGTCCACACACAGAGGCCCCAGAAAGCCTGTGGGCAACTCTCCAGCAGTACCAGCTGGCCCAGATGAAGTGTCACTTACCACTGCTATTTAAAGCATGTGAAGTGCCTTTCAGAAACACCCCCAGCAAGAAGGCAACCTGGGGGCTGGAAGTACATCCAGAGAAATGCAGGAGCACATGAATGAGAACAGCTTCTGCTAGCACAGTTGGCTGAGAGTGGGGGCAGACCCTGGGGTTCCTCTAGCCTCCTGGCTCCTCATGGGAGCCCTGTGAAGTGGAGAGAGTCATCCCTACACCACAGATGGGGAGGTGAGCTCAGAGAGGCACAGTGACTTGCCTTCAGCCACACAGCCAGGAAGTGGCACCATAAACCAAAGATCATTCTGATCAGGCCCACGGTCTACATGTTTAAACTTCCGTGTTTTAGGGCAACTATGGGCTTTATTAAATTTATTTTTCCTGCTTGTGGGCTCCAAAGTTGGCCATCAGGGGAAGCACTCATTTATCTGAACCAAACAGAAAACAATAAAGTCAGCAGAAGGTAACGTGAGATCCTGGGGCTGAGAGGGACAGGGGGGCCCAGCAGGCAGGGCAGGTGGGAGGAAGGTCAGGGGTGCCATGGAACTGGGGCATCTTGGCTTTGAGGAAGAGATGGCCCTCCAGATGGAGGGAATGGCACATGCAAGGCACAGAGACATGGGATGGGAAGTCACAGGGTGACGGGCAAAGAAGGAGCCCGAGTGGGGTGTGTCTAGGCCTGACCGGCTGCAGATTCTTTGGAGGCAACTGCAGACTCCACAAGGGCTCTGGCTGGACCAGTCTCTGGAGCCAACCCTGGCAGGGAGCCGCAGGAGGACCAGGCCTTGGCGATGGGAAGAACAGCCCCCATGCATGGGGCATTGGGAGTTATAGTAGTTTTCATTTCCTCATGTCCATTCTCCCCTCACAGAAGTGAGATGAGCGATTCGGCCTCCTCTATTTGATGGGAAAGAAACAGAGGGCCTTCCCCTTGTAGCTCAGAGATCCTCACTCACAGCTCCTCCTAAGCCTGCCCACCCGTCCCATCCTCTCTGGCCACCCCATCATCTGTTACCTCTTTTACCATTTCCCTCCAAGGTGCTAACCTCTGGTCAGCCTGGACCTTTGCCCTCACTGGTTCCTGCATCTGGAAAAATCCTTCCTTCCCTCCCCTCCCTTCTCCTTGCCTTTGTTAACTGGTCCTCAGACCTCACCTCAAAGCCCCTGCCTTCAGAGCTGGTCCACCCTCTCTGAGCCTCCTGGTCAAGGGTCTCAGGAGGTGCCAGAGCTGGGCTTTAGGACAGAGGGAGCTAAGGGCACATAGCAAGCATGGCACAACCCTCAGAATGTCCCCACACTGTGGTTATTCTTCCTCTGCCCATTTTGCAAATGGGGGGTGCACAGAGAGGTTAAGTAACTTGCCCAAGATGACAGCCTGGCAGGTAGTGGAGCTGGACTCAAATCCGGGCTCCAGGGATTACTCCTGCCTCCCACCTGTTCCTGCCCTTGTCCTGTCCTGCCCACCCCTTCCATCTGCCTCCATCTCTGTGTGTCCCCTGGGTCCTCAGTGCTTGTGCTATGCGTATACAGTTGTCCTCTCATTTGGTCCTGGCTCAGGGCCAGGAGGCAGTACTCCTCCTGCACCCTCTAGATGGGGAGTGACCAGCTCTGCAGGGTGGGCCGCTTCCCTCAGCCGTCATGCCCACCAGGCACAGCCAAGCCCAGGTCTCAGCCTCCAGATGCAGAGGCGATTTTCCCAAGATGGTAGAAGACGACCCAGCCCTGAGCACCTGGCTCCCGCCACGCAGGGCCACCCTTGCCTTGACTGGCCTCCCGGAAGCACTCTTCCCGCTAGCTCCATGCAGACCACACCAGGCTCACAGCTCCATGATCCAGGTGTCTTGGCGGGGGTGGGGTAGGGTGGGGGGAGGCAGAGCCAGAGGTTGGAGACAGGCCTGCCTGAGCAGAGGCCTCTGGTCCACCTCCCCCTGCACCCACCCAAGGCTCACAGTCACGAAATTGCGAGTTTCATGTGTTACATTTTTTCTGACTCACATTAAAATAAAACAGGAAAAATGAAATAAGGAGCATTTGTCCAGGTGCTGCCTAAGTCACCCAGACGATTTGCATCGCAGCCTGTGACGGGCTGTTACCCAGCAGCAGCCCACATCAGGAACCTGCTAGAAGCGCAGGCAGTCTGGGGGGAGCCTGGGGGGGGGGGAGCCTAGAGCCCAGCAGGCCAGGGAGGGAGACCTGGGGAAGATTCCCGGGAGGATGGGATCCGGATTCCAGACGGCATCGCGCTGAGACCAGGATGGGGGCTGGGAGAGGGGAGAGGGCAGGGAGCAGGAGCTGCTGCTCCCCGCATTCCCGCCAGGTGGGCTCTTCCCCATCACTGAGGTTGAGGTCCAAGATCACAGGGAGGAGGGAGAGGGCGGAGGAGGAGGGAGAGGGTGGAGGGGGAGGGAGGCTACTGAAAGGGTCCCCATGCCAGAGGAGGAAGACAGGGGGTGGTGGAGTGTGGCATGGGTTTTGACAAATACCAAGGAGCCCCTTACTCCCCATTGCCCATTTGAACCCCTTCTCTCCAGCCCAAGTCAATACACTAGTTGTTTCTTAAAACAAAACACACATATGTCTATGGGCGTCTATTCGTGTGTGTCACATCTGTGTATATGACACCGAGGCTCGGGGTTCTGGCATTGTGGTACTGGCAGTGTGCTTGGGGCCTCATTTTCCCAGAAACCCAGAGAGCTGGACATTATTCTCTCCATTCCACAGACAAGAAGACTGAGGCCTCAAGACTGAAGTATACAGACAGGTAAGAGGTATGCAGATAAGCAGGACCAGAATGATATCTGTCAAACCTCCAAGCCTCCCTGGGTTGCCTCTGCCTGCCAGGGACAGGGAGTCAGCTGCAGAGGGAACTAGCAGGGACCGAGCACCAGGAGCAGGTGGGCTCTGTGGGCCAGCTGCTGAGGTGCTCAGGGGGTGCTCGGGGATCTGAGCAGGGGGGTGGGAAAGGAAGAGCAGGGAGCTGCCGGAGGCCAGGGACCAGCAGGTTCAGAAGGATCCAGAGGCCTTGGGGAGTGGGCCAGGCAGTCAGATGAGAGGTCCTGCTGGCCCCCAATGCGGCCCGGCAGGGCCCTGCAGACTGACCAGGCTGGACGCAAGTGAGAAGCAGCTGGACGAGGAGCAGGGGTCGATGTTAGGTGGCCCCACTCCTCCCCTAAGGCACCCCACTTCTGAGACATTCCACTGGCTCCACCCAATGACCCGACTCTGACTCCTTTCACCACGCTGCTGATGGTCCCTGCCACCCCTCCCTTAGATTATGGTCACAGCCCATGACAGTTACCACCTTTGTCCCCCTCCAGCATATTCTCCACTCAGCCCCCAGATGACCCTTATAAAACCCCTCCACACCAAACCCTCAGAGGACTTCCGCCCCACACCTCACTGGAGGCAAAATCACGCCCTTGCATGCCCTAAAGGATCCAGGCCTCCTGCCACCTCTTCTCGCACCTGCCCCAGCCTTCACTCGCGGCTCCAGACACACTGGCCCTTACTGTCCTTCACACACACCACACGTGTCCCTGCTTGGAGCCTTCCCAATGCCGGGGACAACAGGCATTTCCTTTGTTACAGGAGTTCTGTGTCTATTCTAGATATTAATCCCTTATCAAATAAATGATTTCAAATAGTTTGTCCCATTTCCTGGGATTGCCTTTTCTCTCTGCTGATAGTATTCCTTGATGAGCAAAAGTTTTACATTTTAATGAAGTCAAAATTGATCTCCCTTTTCTGTTGCTGTCTGTGCTTTGGTGTTCTATCTAAAAATCACTTTCAAATGAAGTCCAATGTCATGAAGTTCCCTCCTCCCCCCCAAGGAAAAGCAAATAACTCAATCCATAAATGGGCAAAAGAACTGAACAGGCACTTTCCCAGAAGAAATACAAATGGCCAACAAATACATAAAAAAATGTTCGATATCTCCAGCAATTAGAGAAATGCAAATTGAAACCCCACTAAGATTCCATCCCTCCTATGTTTCCTTCTAAGAGTTTTACCGTTTCAGCTCTCATCTTTAGGTCTTTGATCCATTTTGAGTCAGTCTGGTATGTGGTGTAAGATAGGAGTCATACATCTATCTGAATTTTTACACATACAGAGTTAAATGAAAACATGTGTTTTGTGTTTTGCATGAGGAAATTTAGTTTTTCTACCACCATTTGTTGAAAAATATTTCTCCTTCATTGAATGGTCCTGTCACTCTTGTTGAAAATCATTTGACCATAAATGTGAGGGTTTATCATGGACTCTGTTCTACTCCCTTGCTCTCACTGTCTTTATGCCAGCGCCACACTGTTCTGATTACTGTAGTTCTGTAGTCAGTTTTGGAATCAGGAAGTGTGACACTTATAACTTGGTTTTCTTGCAAGACTTTGTTGCCTTTTCAAGGTTCTTTGTTCTTCTTCTGTCTGTTTGCTCTTACAGCCTTAACGTCTATGAGAGTTGTCACCCAATAAAAATTCGATGAATGAAAAATAAGCATTCTATGGCATTTGTGTCATGGGCCAGGTACTGGGGGCTAAACCAATCTGCTCAGATCCCTGCCTTGAAGAAATCTGACAGTTTGGGACAAGCTGGCAAAGAGCAGTGCATTTGGTGGCAGAATGCATGAGGTCAAAGGGGGTAGAGAAGCAGGTCAGTGGACTCTGGTGGAGCAGCTTCCCAGTAGGTGAGGGTTTGCCCAGTGGAGCAGGGGTCAGGGCACCTGAGCAGCACAGAGGACGGGGAGGGCAAGAACTGGAGATGATCAGGCCAGAGGCTTCTGTGGGTCATGTGGTCAGGGAGTGGACGATGTAGCTGGAGAATGGCTCTCAGGGGACCCGGCCTTGGGGAGCCCAGAGCCTCCACTGCTCCTAGGGATCCAGGGACAGCTCAAGTTTACTTCTCCCTTTGTTAAAGAGGTTCCCTGGGCACCCAGGTCAGCTGATCAGAGGTTTAAAGGGAGGCAGAGAAGGAAGAGTGGCAGACAGAGGTGTTGTTTGATGGGAAGGCCAGGGTTTGGATACACCTCCAAAGGAAAATTCAGGTAAGAGCTTGCAAAGGTCAGATGGGGACCAGCCCTAGCCACAGTTTATCAGCCTCTGAGAGGACACCATTCTGTGTACTTCACAGGGGCCTCCCAGAAACAGGTAGGTCCTGTTATCTTCCCCCAGGTACCAATGAAGAAAGGAGCTAGACAGAGGGTGGGGGGAATTGCCTGGGGAACATAAGTGGCAGAGCTGGGACTGAACCTAGAAAGTGTGTCCACTGAGGCCACCACACCTGCTTCTTTCCTGGGTCCCCATCTTCTTCTAAGTGAAAGGGCAGGAGTGGCCTCCAAGGGTCCCCTCGGTGGGACCATGATACCTCGGTGGGGAAGGCTGGGGTCCCTAGGCTCAGGCAGTAGGCAAGGCCTTTGAGCTCCCCTGGACCCTGACTGTCTGCAGAGCCTGCTGAACCCCAGCCCCTCCTCACACCCAGGCCTTCCTGCAGAGACCCAGAGCTTGACTCTCGGCCGGGCCCCTCATTGTTGTAGGAGGGAGAAGTGAGAAGGCTGGGCCTGGTGCTTCCTGCCAGGTTGGCCCAGAGCCAGGGAACCAGGGGAGGCCAGCTTCCTGCTGTCAGTGCACTGTCCACAGCTGGGTGGCCTCTCTGGGAAAGACTAAGCAAGCATGGAGCCCAATCCCAGTGGGCCCCGGACAAAACCCCACTGTATTCATAGCAGCCTCCCCCAATCACTGCAGGCCGGGGTCCCACCCTGAGGGGCCCACCAGGAGAGACGACAGGGATGCTGACTCCTAGGAGGAGAAGGAAGAGGACCTGGACCATGTGGCACATCCACGAGCTCTTTCCTGTAGCAACCAGAACCCAGAGAGACCCTGCCAGAGTCCAGGCTCAGAGAGGGGCCACCACTGGCCAGAATCGATGCTGCTGCTCCCTTCTTTCAGCCTAGGGGCCACCACCAGTGAGACAGACCTCAGAAAAGCTCAGTCCTGAGAGTCTGGTCCTGAGCCTGCCAGTTAAGCAGCCCCAGAAACTTCTGAGGGGAACCTTGGGAAGATGCAGATTCGGGTGGCCCTGCTACTAGACTTGTAAGTCCACAGGGCCCATCTGTTCTGCTGGGGGAAGGCTGGCTCCCCTTTCTTCGAGTCAGCCCATGCCCACCCGGGCCTCCACTGGGGACTGTCTTGGCTGCCTGGACCCTGAAGATTCCACCTCAGAATCTGGACAACACGGTGGACATAGCTCCCTTGCCTTCCAGGCCCCCGCCAGCAGCCTCTAGTCCTTGCTGCCTTCCCTGGGGAGGTGCTCCACCTGCCCTTCGCTCAGGCTCTGGAAACCCTGCCCAGCCCCTGGCTGGGTGCCGGCTGGCTCTGGACTGCCAGCCTCACTGGCCAGCAGGTCACAAGGCCTTGCTCCCAGCCTGGCTTCTCCCTGGCTGCCTTACGTGCATTTTGGCTCTTGTGTCTGTCCCTGTCGGCTGTCACCATGTTCCCGGGAGCCTGCCTGCTCAGTCGACAGGTCCTCTACAGCCCACCCAAGCCCAGCCTATTTTCTGCCGGCTACTTTGTGGTAGCATACACTGTCCCCAACCTTTCAGTCAGGGGGCTTGTCCTACCCCGGGCTGCAAGCCACCTGTGGTGACAGATGACACCCATCCACAGCACAGATACAAAATTCTGCTTGGAACTGAGGTCTGGTTTCCTCCTTTGGTCCAGTGCTTCACCTCCCTGTCTTGGCCTTAGCCCAAGTCCACCTGTTCAGCAATCTGCCTGGAGGCTGCCAGCCTCTGTCCCCTCGAAACTTTCAAACTCTTCTCTCAATTCCCAGCTCCCCTGGTCTCCTCTCTACTGAGCCATACTGTCCTCTCTCTAATTAAGTTGTTATTCTGAAACAATCACAAACACATGGCAAGGCTGAATGCTGAGTGTAAAATAGTCCTTTTTCTTGAACTATCTGAGAGCAAGTCACCAACCGATGTCCCGTCACCTGTGAATTCTTTAGTGTACATTTTCTACAGCTAAGGCCATACCAAGCCCCCATAAGGATGCCTTCGTCATCTGCTCAGGCCCTGCCTCCCCATTTGTGGTCCCGTCCTTGTAGGGGTGTCCTCCTCAACCTACATGGGATATGACCCCTCATCAGGCCACTCTGTGTTGTCTCTTAACCAAAGGAACCCTCTGGGTTGGCCATCCCTTCCTTCCTTCTTCCTGTGGGGATACACCAAGTTGGGGCCAAGAAGCCCAGTTCCATTGTTCACATGCTGTGTTAATGCCTCCCTGGGCCACAGTTTCCATCTTAGCAAAATGAGTAATTTGGATCAAATGATTTCTGGGGGTGCTTTCATACTAATAGCCATAGCAGACTTTCACTGATCACTTATAATGCCCAAGCACCTGGAAGTAAGTACTTTCAGGCGGTGTCTTAGTCAGTCCTCTCACAAATCCTCAATTGCCATCATCATCTCTATCTTACAGATGGAGAGACCAGGGTACAGAGCAGCTATCTGATTTACCCAAGATCAGCCAGCCGCTTTGGGAGATTCAGGAAGCTGGAGCAGGTGGTCTGGTTCTAAGTTTATACTTAGGCAAAGCCCTTGGAGAAGAGAGTAGATACCAGGCAGTCATAATTGATGCTGGAAAAAGAAGTCACCTTACTCTATGCCAGGCCCAGTGCCCAGCACATCACATACAAATATCCTTACATTGAATCATCAACAACTTTGAGAAACAGGTGCTATTAGTATGCTCATTTTCCAGATGAAAGACGGCTGCATGGAGAGATTAAGGATTTTCTAATCAGTGGCAGAGTCAGGATTTGAACCCAGGGCTGGCTGATGCCAAAGCTGTCCTGTCACCTGCTGGTAAACTGAGAAACAGGCTACACTTGAAGGTGGGCTGTGGAGGGTGCCTCTGGTGGGCAAATGGAGTTGGGTGAGGGGCGGCTCTGGGCCAGTGTGCCAGGAACCCCATTCTATTTAACATTCACAATAGCCCTGAGAGGCAGCTCTGATTCCAGCATGGATAAAGGCCCCAGGAGCTCTGAGGAGCACGCTGAGGCTGCAGGTGGCCAAGTGCAGGGTGTAGGATATGGCCAGAGCCTCGCGCTCCTGTGGTAGGGCAGGCGGCCAGCTGGAGAGCCTTCTGCGGGCATTAGTGCTCCTGGGGCTGGGCCTCCATCCCGTGGACAGCCGGGAGCTGCTGATGCTTGCCTGCTGCCCATTTATCAGGTTCTTTCTGAGGCACACCTCTCAGTATTCCGTGCCCACTTTGAGGTCCCCAGAACTAAAGCAGCTCATCAGTGGACAGGAGCAGGAAAGTCTCACACGTCACATCCAGATCCCTGGAGACAATTCGCCCAAACCATATGGAGGCCCCTCGCTACAAGGATGAGAAACTGAGGCTCACAAAGAGCCAAGGAACCACCCAAGACAAGAGCTTGTAATGACCAGTCTCCAGACTCCAGAGCCCAAGCCCTCGTCCCACATCTTCCAATTACAAATGAGGACACGGAGACCCGGAGAGGGAACATGAGCTGCTGGACTTCTCCAGCTCCTGGGCCCACAGCCCCTGACCCTGTAGGAGACCATGCTTCAAACCAGGCCCAGATGGAAAAGGTAAATGTTTCCGTGATCTTCAGATATGAAAATGCAGGGGCACCCTTGCTCTTCCCTGCTGCCAGACATGTGATCCGCCCAACAATCCACATCACTTTCCTTTCTGTTTTCGATTTTTCCTGCCTGTGGTTCAATACAGTTACAAAACTGGAGCAGAATTTTCTCTGCTGTCCAATGGGCTGTCCACGTAGGGTCCTCCCAAAGCTTTTAGCCATCAGCAAAGTCAGATTCATGCTGGTAGAGGGCAGAAGGGGTGGGGGACAGGAAGAGGAAGGGGAGGAAGCACCACTTCTGCGGGGTACTTCCTGTGTGAGGTGGGGCTGGAATCTACCGTGGCTCTGTCCAAAGCTCACAGCCTTCCTAGGCTTCCTAGACCACAGGCATTTTTCCATGTGCTCCCCTATTTCTTAGCAGGATGGTGTTGTGACCCCAGAAGTTCCATGGATAAACCAATTTATTAGTAGTCTTTTACTAAAGATGGTAGGGAAAACTAACATACTCTCTCTCTAATAAACCCACAACCAAGAGGAGTGTGAGAAAGGAGACAAGGAGACCAACAATAAAACTTTGGAATCTGGGGAGAGATGAATGAATGGAAAAGAAACCTGGCAAACCCAAGAAAATGGAGCCCTAAGTCAGCGTTAGGGAAATCTGAGAACCCATGTGTCCTACACCATGGGATCCCTCACTCACCTTGGAAGGGGGGATGGAGGGAAACCAGGATAAGGAGGATGGGTGAGTGGTCCTGTTAGAAGCAGTCAGGCTCCATCCCTGCCTCAGCTCCAGCAGCCTGGAGACTACCCTCCTGAGCCTGAGCAGGAGTACAGGGTTATTCTTTGCTAAGTGTGAAAGCCTGAGGGCCTTTGAGGTGGCATGCTGAGGGCAGGGCAAGGGTACCATAAGGAAACCCAGGAAGGAAGAGATAGCATGTGCGCCAGATGTGAGGCCTCTCCGTTGTAAGATGAAATGGAGGGTGGTATACAGAGATCACAGCCAAAGTGCAAAGCAATGGAAAATCTGCCAGAAAGGTGTGTGAATCAGAGAAACAAGCCAGGAGGGCCAACCTCTGAATCCCAGGAGCTCACGAGAGAGAGGAGAAAGAAAGATGGGGGAGAGGAAATCATCAAAGAAACAATTCAAGAAAACTTCTTCAAGCACAAGTCCCAGGTCACCAGATTCACCCCAAGATCCATTCCACAGTCTAGGGATGAAGAGAAGACCCCAAGACAGCCACAGAGGGTAAAACAGGACCCAGAATTGATCTGGAAGTTTCCTGGAGCCTTGCAGAGGGCAACAGAGCAACGTATATTCACACCTCTGAAGGAAAATGACTTATTTCCAGCCAAGAACTCTACATTTCAATCAATTGCACAAGAGCAGAAAGACATTTCCATCATTTACAGACCTAGTAATGTCAAGAAATTTAACTCCTCACTCACCCTCTCTGAAGAAGATCCTGTCAAATGAAAGACTTCTTAAACTCAGTACCTGTGTAACTTAGATAAAAATGAAAACTGAAAGAGGGAGTGTGTGTGAATGCCACCATCCTCCATGAGGCTGCTTCTCCCACCAGAGAGGCAGGGAGAAGATATCTTGCTCTTGGGAGCTCAGCCTGAGACCCCAGGACAGGAGCACTGGCTGGGACTTAGATGTTGTGCAGACCTGAAGGATGCTAAGCTCTGCAGTGGGTATGAGGCCACCGTGTGCTGCCCTGGACCAATCCAGGAATCACAAGGGCTGCCTGTAAGAGGACGATTCTCCTTGAAATTTTAACAGGATGTGGTGATGTCTCCCTGCGAGGCCACAGGGATTGCAGGGGCTCTGGCCCCAGCATGCTTGCACAGTCTGTCTGGCCATCAACCCATCTTGTCTTTTCCATTTCCCTTTTCACATTTTCTTTTTCTTTTTCCATCCATGGCTTGCCTTTCATAAGGACACAATCTGCCGTCTCTGAGGCCTGGCGTGAGTTCTCTGGGAGGGCCTTGGAGTACTCAGAGGAAGGAAGGTGGCCATCCAGCAGAGTCAATCTAACTAGACTGAAGACAGTTAGTTTAACTAGTTAGATTAACCTCCTGAGATCTTTACTTTGGAGATTGTCTTTTGGAGATAATCTTTACAAAGGAAGAACTTTTCCAAGAATTTATGTTGTTTCCTGTGGACAAAAATTTCCTCCTTGCTTTCAAAACAGCCATTCACTCATCTGTTGTTGGTGAAGACCTTGAGCCCACTGTTGGCCTGGGAGGTGAAGAGGCCTGGGCCAAGGCAGAGAGAAACCTTTTGTTTCCTACCCACGGAGTGCTGGTTCTGCTGGCATTGCCACCAGTGTCTTCCTTTTTGTCTGTCACTACCAGAGAGGTGGTCTGTCCTCACCATCACTGTGGACCAGCCCCCACACTTGCTCCTTGTCTCCCCAGCACCATCGCCTGCCTTTAGCTGTCAATCATTCCTAGCAGCATGCGCACGTTTGTGCACATACACATACATACTCATGCACACTCACACACACACACACAAAGATCTTTCAGTTCGAACACCCACATGCTCAGCCTCACACTCCCTCCAGGTACCACCTCTCCCATTTCTGCTGCTTCCTTTCATAGCCAGCCTCTGGGGACAGGGGTTTACACATACCACCTCCATTCTTCCTCTTGGCCAGTGCCATAGGGAGTTCTTCACCATGGAAACAGCCTCCATTGAGGTCACCACAGACGTTTGCCTGTCCCCACCATCCTGGGCCTCTCAGTAGCACGTAGCACAGTCGAGAGTCTCTTCCTTCTTGAATGCTCAGCACTCGGCTCTAGACTTGGCACCTCCCAGGGGCCTCCTGTCTCCCTACTATCCTTCAGTCTCTGTGCCGCTGCATCTCGTCCTGCCCTCTGAATGCTGTTGCCCCCGGACTCAGTCCCAGATGCCCTTTTTTTTTCTCCATCTTCCCACGTGATTCCATCTACTTCCAGAGCCCTAGACCACATCTGTGTATTGACAACTCTCAAGTGTGTATTTCCAGCCCTGAACTCTGAGTGTCTGCTCACGGGCGATTGCCAAGTGCCTCCCTGCTCCCCAGCCTGCTCCTCCTGCTCCTCTCCCACCCGCCTCCATCTGCCAGCAATTCCTCAAGCCAGAAGCCCGGCAGTCACTCTGATTCCCACCCTCACCCTCCTCAGGAGTCCTACAGCCCTGTCCCCTGAACATCTAACAATATTATCAATAATGGCTAATAATAATAATCTAATACTAATAGTCTCCCCTAGACTCTCATATCCTGCCCTCCCTTCTGCCCAATAACCCTATCCTCTTCCAAAAGTTCGGGTCCTACTTCCTAGGAGGGATGGAGTGACAGGATTTGGGGGCATCAGGAGAGAGAGGACAAACCCAGTGTGGCCCATGGAATGGGGGTTGGACAATTTTCTCCCCAGCCCCCTGGAGCCATGCTCAGAAGTATACATCTGTACCTCCAGGGAGAAGCCTGAAGATGATCAGAGATCAAGGCCCTGGGTCTCAGGAAGAAGGCAGGGCCCTGACCGCCAACAGCCTCGACTCTCCAGAGGGAAGAACACCCCGTCCATCCAGAGCAGGGAGCCCAGGACCAATCCTCTCTGGCCCCTAGAACACACAGGGCTCTACTCAGAGCAGGCCCTGGCCTGGGAGCTGGCAGCACAGGAGAAAGCAGCCCTTCGCATTTCCTTTTTACATCTAACACCTGTAGGACAGAGCAATCAGTAAGCAAGAGGCCATGGCTTCCACCCCCAGACACCTGCCTCTAGTGGAGGCCACCTGACTTCACCCTCCCCAGGCTGAGGCGACCTCAAGCTGATGCATGGGCCCTGCCTGGCTTGGTCTGGCCAACTGTGTCCTTGCTCCTTCCTGAGATCGGGAGCTGTCAGATCCCCAAAGCTGCTGAGTTCAGGGAACTTCCCTTCACCTGAGGCCTCAGAGAATCCTGACCATGCAGCAGAAGAGTCCTTCCTGCAATAAGCACTCTCCAGCACTGCCCAGCAGGATCCTCAGCACTGTGGATTCAGCCATGAACCAACGCAGTCCCTGCTTTCTCACAAAGCTCACAGTCTAGTGAAGGAGGCAGAAATACCCTTACAAATATATGGAGAAAAACAGAGAAGGGGAGGGGATAAGAAATGCCAAAGGAGGGTAGGAACTCGGGGTTGACTGAGGGAAGTGAGGGGCCCATGACACTCTGGAAAAAGTGCCCCAGGCAAAGGGCACAGTGAGTGCAAGGCCTGAGGCAGAAGCATGTCTCACAAAGAGCCCAGAGACCCTGGCTGGAGCACAGGGCAGGGCCAGAGCAGCAGGCAAGGTCAGGGAGGAGCTGGACCAGCACAGGCCATGTGAGGGTTTCAGAGGGTGCCGGGCAGAGCCACCTTTAACAGAATCACTGGCTGTGGGTAGAGACCACTGTTGGGAGAAAGGCAGAAGAGCAGGAGGGAACAGGACACCCTGATCAGCCAGAGACCAAACTGGAAGTGGCTTTCCCCAGAGTGGGGGGAAGTGGGCAGACTCTGGATCTGGGTTCAAGGACAAGTTGACAGAATTTCTAATGGACATGAAACAGTGATTTGGGGCCCAAGCATCTTGAAAAATGAAATCTGCTGAGCAGAATGCTCACCTTCTTTCTCTTTGTCAAAAGATGCCTCTTTCCCCCTTTGACCACTTGAAAGTCTTCAAAGAGACACTCAATAAGTGAGTGTTGCTTTCACCTAGTCTGTGCACCTATCGTATGCATTTCATATTCTACATCACCAAACTCCAGGGTCACAGCTGTTGTACCAGTTTGGGTTTTATTGTAGGTAACCTGACGGGCTTGTGCCTACCCCAAAGTCTCCAACTTATTCCTACTTATGTAATCCAAAGTGGGATCAATTCACTTCCCAATAAAAAAGGCAATATGTATCTCCCCAAACACATTCAACAGCCTTTTAACTCTGGCATTCCCAGTGAGAGGGGCCGAGGCACAAGGCATCTAGGCTGAGAGACAGGCATTTAGGCTGGTATGCTTCTGGATTCCAAAGGCTGAAGAGGAATGTTATTTATGAAAGATTATTAAGAAAGTAAATAATCTTTATTAAAATGATTCTCTACAAACTACTGTTTCATGAAGCACGCATGCACACACACACGTGCTTTTTAAGATATAGATACATCATAAAACAATGCGTGTTAAGAATACTGCATGACTCTCAAGGTTTGAAATAAAAATGAATGCAGCTACTAGAGATATAAATAAATGAGATGGACATATGTGTCTGTTAATAACGCAATCCCTGCAGATGGAACAATAACAAACTAAGTGGACTTTGACAATGACTTCTGCGATGAATGTTGGAGTCCAGAGTCACAGCTGTTCTGGAGCATCCATTGTGCTGGGGACTAAGGATGGGTTCACTCGATGTCCAGAGGGACTGTCGTGAGAATAGTGGGATATGACACGAAGCTCAGGGGAGGACTCTGGGAGGTATACAAATGGCAGTTCTAAGCATAGAGATGGGGGAAGATCATGTAGGGAGGGAGTTTGGAGGAAAGGGGAGCCCAGGGTTGAGCTCTGCAGGGCCCTGATGAGTATAGACCAGGAGATGATGGGACTTTCCAAAGCTGACGAGAAAGTGAAATCAGCCAAGGAAGAGGAAGATTAAGTGTCTAAAAGCAAGGTGGACCAAGTGCTACCAGGAGAAGGGAGGGGTCACTGTGCCCAGTGCTGCCACCAGGTCATGAAGGAACAGAATGAGTGATCACTGTCCTCTGCAAGGTGAAGGTCACTGTTGACCTTGAGAAGAGCACTTTGGAGGAGGAAGAGGCTTCGGGTCCACAGCAGTGGGATTGCATGGGGTGGGAGGACGGGTGGGGGAACCACACAGCCAGCTCCTTCTGGAGTTCTTTAAAGGGAATAGAAAGAGCGGGTGATCTAGGTCCTGCAGTCAGAGGAGTTTTTCAGGTGGAGACCTTAAGTTTGTGCTAATCTGCATGGAGCAAGGTCCTGGGGTGAGGAGCGAGGGCACCCAGCATCGACGCATTGGAGCACATCTGGCTCTTCCCCAAGTGCTGCAGCTGGGATCTGTGGCTGGCAGGGCCTGGCATGGATTTGTCCTCCTAAAGGCCTGATGTTGAGGGGAAGCCCTGGGTAACCCCACACCAAACCTCACTGGCCCAGCTGTGCCACTGCCCCATGTTCCAGCTCCAAGTTGAGGCTGGGCTGCCCATCTGAGCCCGAGCCATCTGCCCATGGCCAAATTGAATATCCCCACTTGGCTGGGCCTGGCCTCCCTGTCTCACCACTTGAGCTCACCCCCATCTTCAGACCTAGACCCCCACCCACAATGGGCTGGGATGGCCACTTTGGGTAGCTGGGGAGTTCCTGTGGGTTCCAGTGCTGCTGCTTCTACACCAGCCCACTGGGCTGAGTTCCCGGCAAGGGAACTTGAGTTAGGATAATATATCCATTTCCCTCAAGGAACAAAATAACTTTGTATGTGTGAAAACACTGCTTAACAGAAGAGCCCTTCTACATACCCAAGGCAGATGCACGGTGTGGGTGAGAGCTGACACATTTCTGACTGGTACTCCCAGAAGTCTGCAGGATAATGCAGGTTTTGTTCAGATATGGAGATGACAGGGAATGCAAAGAGAGGACCATGTGCCAGGAAGTCAGGGCCATAGGGAGGGGTCAACGTATACTGTGTGCCAAGCATTTCCCTAGGATCCAAGTTGAGAAGGGACTCGGGAGAGAAAGGATTTTAGCACCGGCTGTGATAGAAGTGACTCAGAGTACTGTGGAATGTGGAGAGGTCTGAGAGTTTCACTAGAGAAGGGGGCTAGTGCCAGCCTCTGAAAGCTGGGTGGATTTGGCAATGGGCAGGGCCCAACAGACAGCAGGAAATGGGAGGCCAGAGCAGTGGCAGAGGAAGGGAACAGACCATGCTGAGGGACTGACTACTACTTTATGTAGACCCCAGAATCTGGGAACTAATTGGGAAGGAGAGGAGAAGGTGTCCAAGATGACACTAAGGTTTAGAGGGTGAAGGGCTGGGCTTGTCATCTGGTGTCTGGATGTGGAAGGGGATGCTGTGGTGGGAAGTAGAGGGTTTGTTAGTCACATGCTGAGTTCAAGATGCTGTGGGTCTCCCAGGCAGAGAGGCATCCAAAGCAGAGGCCTGCATTCCAGGAGTGAGGTCCTCGGCACAGTGATGAGTTTTGGAGCCAAGGAAGTAAATGCCATCAGCAAGGGAGAACATTCAAGGCAAGAGGAATGAGCCACACTGGTCAGGAGCCTGGGCCACCACCACACAGACCCCTCACCTCTCCACCTGTCTGAATCTCACTACCCTTCCTGGGAGACCCTCTCCAGCTGGCTAGTCAAGTCCCCAGGGAAACTTTTCTGCTGTGTCCTGACTGGTCCCACTTGGGTCCTGTGATGCCACCTTTGTGGAGTCCCATGCACTTTGAGGACAGGATGACAGTTTGCTGCTGTTTGGGTCACTGTATCTTCTGGCCCAGAGCACCACAGAGCACTGATTAAATAGATGCTCCATGATGAACTGACTATTGATCAACTGCTGGACTGGAGATGAAGGAAAAGAGTTAGGAGCTCTATTTCACCAGGTGACACCCTCTGACTTGTCATGATGTGACAAGAAGGCCCTTGTCAGATCCCAAGCAGATGCTGGTGCCATGCTCTTGGACAACCAGAACCATGGCTCAATAAAACTCTACTTTTGCCATGCACAGTGGCCCATGCCTATAATCCCAGCGGTTTGGGAGGCTGAGGCAGGAGGATCGTGAGTTCAAAGCCAGCCTCAGCAAAAGCGAGGTGCTAAGCAACTCAGTGAGACCCTGACTCCAAATAAAATACAAAATAAGGCTGGGGATGTGGCTCGGTGGTTGAGTTGCCCCTGAGTTCAATCCCTGGTACCCCAACCAAACCAAAACAACAAAACAAAGCTCTACTTTTAACAAATAACTCCTCTCAGAAAATACACTTAGACACCCACCTAGTGCCATGTCTGCCTGGACCACGGGAGGCCTGGAATTCTCCCTAGCAGAGCACTCTGCCCCCAAGTGCCCCATGAACCCTTCCCAATAAAGAGTGGCTTCTGAACACAAATATTTTCCCAAAGAGAAAACCAGGGCCAGGACAGAAGTGTAGAGACAGGGCACAATTCAAAGCAGTAGATCATCACTAAGAAATCAGAACAAAGTAAGGTGGATGGGTCTGGCTTATTGACTCACCATCATGACCAGACTTCTCTGCCTCCATGTGGACACAGCTCAAAAAGCTACGCTAAGTGAAACAGACAGGCTGCAGACACATGTGAAACAGGCGGAGTCACTGTCAGGGTTACCTACCAGTGATTTCAGGCCCTTCCAAGGACAAGTGTAGTCATGCTTCTGACTCTCAAGAATGGAGATGAGGCCATGAGATTCGCTCTGGCCAACGGACCTGGGCAGAAGCCCCTGGGCAGAAGCTCTAGGAGCCAGGCACAGTACACTGCTCTTCCCTTCTTATTCTCTTGGGCTCCACTGGCCCTAATCCCCTGTGGACCCAGTGAACAAGCCCCACTGCAGACTCTGCTCCATGAACCGGAGAGAAAAATAGGTGCTTGTTGTGTTAAAGGAAAGAAAGAAAAAGAAGTAGGAGGAACTGAGTCTAGGGCAAAACCCCAGGGTGGCTGGAGAAGGATGCATTCAGCTTTCTGGGGTAGGGGTAGCCTTGGTGTCTTGGGAGGGACATGGTCACGTGATTGGCTGAATGGATGAGGTGTCACAGGTGCCCCCAGGTAACAACCCAAAGCACCTTCCCCTTCTCCCAGACTTTTGTAACTACTCCTGGGGGTGGTGACAACTGCCTAAGGAGAACCAGGAAGGAAGAGGATCGCCAGAAGTGAGGGTGGGACTCAGGGGACAGCAGGGACTCAGGTGGGACAGCCTGGCTCGGAAGAGAGAAGGATTTGATGGGAGACACCACATAAACCCATGTGCCCAGATCAGCCGTGACAAGTTGGAGGAGGGGGGTTGAGAGTTCCCACAGTAGAGTGAGGTCGCCCTGGACGGAGATGAAGAGTGCCATACGCTGTAGTGAAGCACACCCACGTGCCCCTCCTGCGCTCCTGTGAATGGTACCCTCTCCCACTGGCCCCAAGGGTCCTATGGCAGGTACCACAGGTATGTTATTGTCCTCTTCACAGATAAGGTCACTGGGAATTGGAGAGGTGGGGAGAGGGATGGTCTAAGGCTAGACAGAGGCAGGTGGGACCGCTGTTCAGGGGCAGGGGTGACAAACCTCAAAAGACAGGGAGATTCTGGAACAGCAGGTGGGGTGAAGTGTCAACCTACATGGGACATGAAGGAGGAGGGGAACATTGCCTGGGCTGCAAGAAGAGAAGGGACTTGGGGATGACTTTCAGCCAAAGACAGTGATGTCCAGGAGGTAGCTGGACAGGGAGAGGCTCCCAACAGCTGCCTGTCCAGAGGCTGGGCCTTCTCCAGGGATACAGGAAGCAGGGGGTGGCTCGGTGACCCAGGACTCAGGTCTGGAGGTGCCTGCCTCTTAGTACATACAGAATACCTTGAAGAAGCAGGATCCCTGTCCACCAGCAAACACTACACTGCCCCCCAGAGCCCCAGAGACAGTCCTTCAACCAGGAGGGAAGAGGGCATGTTCCTAGGTTCAGGACCAGATGCATAAATCAATCCTGGGATCCTGTCCCGGTGCCCTTGGGAGGACCCAGTGTATGAGAACACAGAGACACACGAGGGCGCTCTAACCAAACGGCAGGAGCAGAAAACAGTTGTCCCCAGTCGGAAGGGTCAGCACTGGGAAACACCCAGTGTTCCTGGATGGAGCCACTCCTGGCTTGGGGACAGCATGCTGCGGGCATGTGTGTCATCTCTGCCCCCTGCCCCACTGCTCTGGTAACCAATCATCAGTCCCAAGGACCCCTCAGACCACAAGAAGATGCCTATGTGTGGCCTTGGGGAGGGTGGCAGTCTCTGTGCTCCTCTCCACCAACCTTCTAGGGGACTCCTGTGCCCCTGACTTTGACCTGGTGAGTTAGGCACTTGCAGGTGCTGGAGAGTCAGAGCCAGTGACAGTCCTGTTGGCCAAGGCCTGAGGACCAACCCCTTGGGAGGCCAGTTTTCCTCCTCACTGTTGTCCCTCAGGACTGTGTAGGGCTGGGGGCCAACCTGATCACACCAGGGACACAGACACAGGACCCCGAGACAGACACCACGGCACCTGCTCACAGACACCCACATCCGGGGGAGCAGACACGTGGCCACATAGAACACAGCCAGCACAAAACACTTGCACAGAGCACGTCTGAAGCAAGGCTCCCTTGTAGAGCCCAGAAGGTCCCCACAGTGGTGAATTCTGAAATGTGTAGAGCAGCAGGCTTCAAAGCCATGCACCAAAAGCCAATGACCAGAGATGACTTTCAAAACTCTCCAAACCAGAGCCCCAGGCCCTGGCAGTCAGAACGGGAGTGGGAGTAAAAGGCCAGTGGGTGCAACAGCTCTCCGCCCTGCAGTTGGCCTTGTGTGCAGAGTCCAAATGCCCAGGGGGCAACTGGGCATGCCAGGGGGGTGGCCTGGGCAGGATGCAGGTGACTTTTGGGGAACACACTGAAAGGGATGTGTAGCTGAGATGGGAGCTGGGAGGCTCACTATCACCCCCGTGCAGGGGCTAGAAACGCGTCCAGGAGCTGAGGAAATATCAGGGCTGGAGAAAGACCCAGACCAGACCCCTCCAGATCCTCAGCAAACACCCAGCGTGGCTTGTGCCCACCAAGGCGCCCCCTGGTGTTCTCAGAGGCGAACTGCAAGTTCCGTGACGGTGGCACCTGCACAAAGTCAGCGCAGGTATCTCAGGGCTCCTGTGGGCACCGCCCTTGAGTGAAACGCCTGCTGCCTCCACCGCACCGGGGGCGCAGGCTCTTACTCCGCAGGGAGCAGGCTGCAAACCGAGCGTGAGTCTTACCCTCCTTCGAAGATTTTGATCCTTGCCGGCTCCCCTCTCTTGGGGGCGGGAGCGTCCTCCTCCGGCTTCCCTCGCTTCTCCTCCTCCATCTCCACTCTAGCTAGCTCTTTCTGGCCTTCCGGGGAAGCCAGCGACGGGAGGTGCACCTGGCCCACCGCAGGGTGACAAAATCAGAGCTGGTTAAATTTTCCTTCTCAGTTGGGAGTGTCCTAATCCCTTGCGTGGCACCGACCCACACGCAGGTGGACTCCCCTAACTGCTCCTCCCCTCAGACGTGTGTTGTCAGCCCCATGCGACAGAATGAAGGCACCCACCCCAGAGAGGCCAGGTCTCCCACGCTGGGGCTCTGATTGGCCTTTCTGGTTAACCATCCCACAGAGCTGGGTTGCTTTGTGTCTCCTGTACTAGTTTGGGAGCTCCTGGGGACAGGTCCTTATCTTGTTCTCCTCGATCATCTCAGCACCCAAACCAGGGTTGGCCTCAGAGGAGATGCTTAAAGAATGTTGAACAAATAAATGAAGCCTCCAATCTACCCCGGGAGATTAACTGCTGCAGTTCTCACCAATAGATCAGAAAGCCAAGGTTATACAGCTAGTTAAAGGCAGAGCTGGGAGTAGAGCACACATCTCCTGATTCTAGGACCCGTCCTCCAAAGCTAGTGCTGGGAGCCAGGTGACACTGATCAGCAGACCCCCCCCCCCCCAAGCCAGGCCTGAGAGGCTGAGCAGGCTCTGGGCTGTTGGTCTAAGGGAATCCATTCTCTTTGCAGAGTTATGGGCCTCAATGAGACCTAGTTCAATGTGGAGGCTGGCATTGACCTCGGGCTTCCCAACATCTTCCATTATTTCAAGAACATGTTCTCTCTACCTGCCAGGGATGACAGGGAGTGGGTACCCCCTTGTGTAGGGAGCAACAATGTAGTATTGGGGGTGAGGGCTGGTAGAACTGTGGAAAAAGGCACCCAGCTGGGAACCAGGGATCTGAATTCCAGTACCAGATAGGCCATCACATGCTGAGTTACTCCAGGGTGGATTTGCTTCACTTCTCCGGGCCTCAGAGTCTGGGGAAGGGGGAAGTTGTATCATCCTAAAGATACATTCTAGCACTGACTAATATAATCTAGTGACCCCATATAATCTTTTCAGATTGGGAGGTGATGTCTGGATTAAGCTAGAGGAGGTTGGTTTGGGTGGCAACCTGAGCAGGGAATCAGGAATTCCTTTTAACTTTCAATGATAATGAGTAAGTACAGTCAGAAACATTTACTGAGTGTCAATGTGCTAAGCACTGTTGTATACACACTTTGCGTATTTTAACTCATTTAATTATCTCCACAGTTCTATGAGCTAATGATACTATTATCCATATTTTACAGATGAAGAAACCAAAGCACGGAGAGATTAAGTAACCCAGCCAAGGTCACACAACTAGTAGATGGGGTAGTAGGCTTCAACTCTGGGCAATGTGGCACCTGCATCATTGTTCTTAACTTTCTTGTGATAGTGTTGTGGTTGTAAAAATGACCCCAAAGGAGAAAAAAAAGGAGAGAGAAACCTAAGGGAAGGGATGTCACTAAAAAGTGGAAGCTTGAGTTTCTTTGGGGCTTACAAACAGAAAAAAAATTTGTATGATCAAACTCAAATGTGATACAGTACCCTAGATCCACAAGAAAATGGTTAGGAAAAATTTCAAAATGCCAGGCATGGTGATGCACATGTAATATCAGCAGCTTGGGAGGCTGAGGCTTAGCAATTTAGAAAGGTGCTTAGCAACTCAGTGAGACCCTGTCTCTAATAAAATATAATAAAAAGGTCTGGGATATGGCCCAGTGGTTAGGCACCCCTGGGTTCAATCCCCAGTACCAAAAAAAAAAAAAAAAAGCTTCAAAATGCTATGACAAACTAAAGGACGTTTTCAGAACTACTAACAGAGAGTGGAAGCCACAAGATGGCAACTGTCAGCCTGGTGGAATAAAGGACTTCCCAAAGATGAATTGGGTTGTCCTATGAGGTGGTGAGTTCCCCATCACTGGAGCTATACAAGGAGAGGCCAGAGAGAGAAAGAAAGAGAGGCCTTGTAGCAAGGCCTCAACTTGTAGACTATGCAACTATTTTAATTGTGCAGATTGGTAGGAAACCTGCCTTTGAACCAAAGAGCATATTCCAGGAAAAAGTTTGCAGGTTTTTGGCTCATTTTAGGAAAGTAGTATTATAAACAACTGATTGCCAAATCCAATTCAACCAGTTAATACTTCATTTTTCTTATAAATACCCTATACAATCTACATAAGGGAACAGAGGCAGCGTGGATCATCCGAGAGGGCTTCAGAGTATGACTCAGATTTGAATTCAGTCCCTGCCATTTACCACATGACCTCGTTCAAGTTATCCCAACACTGTGCTTTGGTGCATTTATCTATAAAATGGTGATATTGCACACTAACTTTCAAGGTGGTTGTGAGGATAAAAGTAAAGTTTAGCATAATACCTGGCACACAGTAGGTGCCCCCAATATTATAGGTATAATTATAGCTGCATCTTGACAGCAGCTCTAGCTAGTAAGAGACAGCGAGAGCAAATCAGTCTGCTGTTTATGGTAAAAGAGGAAATTTTGCTCAGAGATGTCTGTAGACTGACAAAGATATAGAAAATGAATTGGAAAACAGTTGTGAAGATTATCCAGTTGAGATGAGGACAAACCCAATGCAAAAAATCCATTCAGTGCAGGAGGAAGGCATGGACGTGTGGGAAGTTACAGACCATACTTTTGCTCATCCATCTACAATAGGAGCTTAATTAGGGGAAATCCATGCCTGATTCAGTCAAAGCATCTGGTCAGAGGACACACTAGTGAACATCATTAAATTTGCAACAATATTTTAAGGGTTTCTTTCCTCAAAGAATTAAAAGAAGAAAAATAGACTCTTTGGAGACCGACAGGTCTGGGTTAATACTCCAGGTTTGTTAAACATTTGCCATGTGTTGTTGACCTCTCTCAGCCTTTGACCCTGGTTCTTTCATATGGAGTATGGAGATGGCAATGCTGCCTCACAGGTGGAGGTGAGCTTTGACTGTATCCAAGGGTGTAGTACAGGGAGGTTGTTCAACAAGCAAGACCAATTTCTCATTTCACAAGTGCCAAGTTAGGACAACACATCACAGATGGCCCAAATCCTCAGGCTAGCCTTTTTAAGGTTTGGAGGTGTCTTTTGTCTAATTCAAATTTGGAATTATTATATTTCAAACTTGCCAAAAGTGCAGGGGACCTGTTAACTTTATATAATTTCATAGCTTCTGATATAGCTGCAGGTCAGAAGCAATGAGGGAGTAAATTGGAGCCCTTGATATCATGAGTATTAAAAATATGAAAAGTCTAATAAGACAAGGGACAACTATGAGGTAAGTAAATGTTACAAAGTTCTGAAACTGCTAGGGGCTTTCCCATGAACCAAGTGTCCAACTCAGTCTTTTAGAATTATTTTTTTCCTTGCTGAAATTCTATCTTTGATTTTATAGTGGAAGCTCCAGGGGAAACAGGGTTGCTTTATAGCCAACTTTCTTGAAATGTATCTATTCCAATCATGAACGGAACACACTGATAAAGAGACCCAATAAACATATTTCCTTATAAGGTGACCAGTCACAGCTGTCAGAGAGGAAATCTTCCCCCTCAGTTCTAGTTCTACACATGGAACCTGAAGACAGTGTGGCTTTAAAAGCTCAACAAGGTCTTTAGCACTCAGTGGTGAAAAAAAGAACAATGCTGAACTTACCTCTGTCATGCGGGGCTTGCGGGAGCTGGATGGCACAAGCCTTCCTGCCTCAGGATGCGGAGCTGTGGCCATGGTGTATGTCTCTTTGCTCACCTTCTGCTTAGACCTCAGGAGGGACAAAGCAGCTTTAGTGGAAACCCCCGGAAGGTTGGGGTTGTACAAACTTATGCACCAACCAGCGTAAACAGAGGACCTCCTATCTGCATGCTGGATGTGATTTGGCTTAATGTAGTTTAAATAGCACCAACTGACATTAGTGGTCGTGTGGAGGCTGGGGAACTGCAGTACCTTCTTTGAGTCCGTACCTTCTTGTGACTTGGCAGGTCTGAGGGACGTTTCTGACAGAGGCAGAGAGCTGGGAGGAGCCAAGGGAGGGGGATCAGGTTGTTCCTTGGAATCTTCTTTCTTCACGCTCAGTGGGGGCAACCCTCTTCGATGAGCTCTCCCAGATGGGTGGGCATATTCCTTCAAAGCTTCTGAGCCTGGGGCTGTCCCATGGGACAATGTGGAGTGAGAGAGGGGAGGAATTTCCTTGGGGTCAGATGGATCTGAGGACAGGCTGGCCAGTGTTTCTAGCTCCCTCCTGCCCTGGCCCTGGCTTCCTGGATGGGATTTCTCTGTCCTCTTCCCACCCTCAGTGCTGGTCAGCACAACACTGCATGGTTTTACCAGCTCAAGTTTTTCATCTGCTTTGGAAACTTCCTCTTCCTTCACTCTTTTTTGCTGCTGGGTTTCCATGGTAAGTTCAAGGCTGCCAGCTGGTGAAAGGACACGTTTGCTTCCCCCCACTGTTGAGGAACTCCCCTCAAGGCTCAAGGCACCTTCTGATGACAGGGAAGTGCCTTTTCTTTCAGGTAATGTCACAGGCACTCTCAGGTATGGAGTCTGGAAACCTCTGCTTTGCTCTTCACTTAAGCCCGGCAGTCCAGGCCCAGCCTCATACACATGTGCCCCACACACAGCTGTCCCTTTGGATGAGGGCTCCTCACTCTTGGGAAGAGGTGCACTTGCTGAGCTGCCTTGAGACTGGGTGACCAAGATCTGAGAAAGGGTGGTGTACATTGCACTCCCATAGGATGGCGTGTTGGTCTGAATGCGGACGGGCACAACCAAGGACACCATGGTGTCTGGACAGGCGGGCAGGGCCAGCGGCAGGGCTGATGTGGGTGCCGAGGAACTGGCTGGGGGAGCTGCAGGGGGCAAGTGGATGTCACTGCTGTACCCTGTGCTGCAGGAGGGGCCAGGAGTTGCTGTCGCCAGTGGAGCTGGGCTGGTTTTGATCTGGGGCAGGTGGCTTTCCACATCAGGGAGCTGCAGTGCAAACTGGGATTGTAGAGGCAGGAAAAGCCCAGAAGAGAGTGCTGAGGAGGCCGGGTATGGCATGGGGAGGAAGGAAGGGGGCTGCCGGAAGGGAATGTCAGCTGGATGAGGCAAGAGCTGGGGGAGATGGAGTTGGCCTGGGTGCAGAACAGTAGGCTGGAGGGGAAGTGGTGGGGCTTGGAATAAGGACGGAGGGAGTGGAGGCATGGAGTATGGTGAGGAGAGGAGGCTGGACATGGCCTGGCTGGAGAAGAAGTCTGAAGACTGTCCTGGCTCGTGCTGCAAGAGGTGCTGGAAAGAAAAAAGCGAGACAGGTGGGGGCAGATATGGTTTCTCTTGCAGGGGCAGCTGGGCCATGGGGTGGTGCAGCACCTGCAGTGCTTCCGTGAAGGGTGGAGTGGACCCCAGCGGGGGCCTGTCCTGCACCTGGCTCTTGCCTCCAGGGTGCCCACTGTGCGAGGTGGCCACTGAGGAAATCTGGGGCAACGAGCTTTTGGTTGAAGGTTTCCCGGATGAGGACTGTGGGTCCTCACTCTCTTGTCTTTCCTTAGGGGTGGCCTCTGGCTCCATTTCCGGAGGCCTGCTCAGAGAGGCCTGCCTCACCAAAAAGCATTTTCTTCTCTCTGGCGGGGCCGCCGGAGCCGGTGGAGCCACTGGGGCTGGTGCAGAAGGGCCTGTCGAGGACAAGCTACCGTAGTCAAATGATTTGCTGCGTACCTCAGTCATGTGGGCAGAGTGGGAAATGTTGGGGCTCTGCTCCGAAGCCGACCTCCGCATCTCTCGGGCGTGTGGGTGGTGGCTGGGGACAGTCAGCATATGGGTGCCCAAGGGTTTGGAGCGAGGATCAGATGAGGGCCCAGGGGCCTCAGCTTTCCCGTGGTCATCCCTGTCGAATGAGGCTGAGCGGCTGGACCCACTCAGAGAGACACTGCTTTCCTGGCTCGGGCTGCGAGACAGAGGCGCAGATGACTCAAAGCTGGACTCCCCAGATGACTGGGCCATCTCGGCCAGGCGCAGTCTCTTCTTCTTGGGTGGCAGCTTCTCGGCTGGGAGCTGGGCCAGTGTCTGGCTGCGTTGGGGCCACTGGAACTCCTCTGTCTTCTCGGGTTCCTTAGGAGGTGGCTCGGGTTCTGTGTCAGGCCGGTCCGGCTCCTCAGTCACCAGGATCTCTGGAACCTGAATGTTGGGCTGGCGGACCAGCTTGGGTTGCAGGGAATGCGCCGGACGTCCGTGCGGGGCAGGTGTCGGGGACGAGAACTGGGCCAGAGATTTGTCTTCCCCTTCTGGGCCACTGGGCTGCTCAAGAGGGTCGGATTTCTCAAAGGAGCTGGTGTGCTGGATGACAGAAATTTCTTTGGACGTTGTTCTCCTCTCCTTCCCTGATTCTGAACTGGATCCTGGCTTGGGAGTCCGAGGCTGGAAGCCCGTGGGTCCCTCCAACGAGGGCGCTGATTTACTTGGTTCTGCTGGTGACTTTGTGGACTCCAGGGGAAGGTTCCGAGCAGCGTCAGATGGCCCGGGGCTGCCAAACTGACTTTTTGTTGACTCAAAGGTAGGCGGCTCTTCCTCATCCCCAAGACTCTTCTCCTTCCTCCTCTTCCTCAGTGGAGTGAGTTCCAAGGTGGCCCCCAGTTTATAATGCATCATCTGAGACCACGGCTCGTGTTCCGATTGACTCTTCTCGGCTTCGGAAGATGCGTGAGCACCTGCAGAGAGGGGCTTGGTGATCTGAAGCTCTGAGCAGTAGTACTTTTTATGGGCTTCGTAATTATCCCTTTTCTTGTACCGAGCACCACATATGGTACATTCATAGATGACCCCTTTTGTTTTCAAGCCCTTCTTGGTCTTTTTGGTGAGTTCACTTTCCTTGGGTTCCGGTTCGTCGGAGGGCTTGGAGGCTGCGTCTTTGCTACTTGGTCCAGCCTCCTCAGAGCTGTACTCGCTTCCCAGAGGAAGCTCGATGGCAGGCTGGCGCTTCAGCATCCGGGGGTGGGAGGTAAATACTGGGCTGCTGCGGCTCAGGGTATCAGAGTCGGTGATATGGTCGTCGAAGGAGTAGCTACCTCGGAAGGTGTGGTGGGGGGTACTGAGGGTGCAGGTGGCCGAAGGCATAGATTGGCTTCTCAGGAGGGGCACAGGGGGGGTGGTACTGGGTGGGTGCTGGAGGCTCAGCAGTGATTGTTCGGGCTTTGTCTTCTCACTGTGGGACGACAGGGGCTCCCGGTAGAGGCTGGACTTGGGGGACTCCATGCTGCTGCGCCTGGTCAGAGAGCTCCTCCTGGGCTTCACGCTGTCTATCTCGCTGGTGTCCACCACAGCCTCGTTGATGGTGATGAGCTTCGTGATGTGCTCGATCACCTGTGTCCGGGGCACAGACAAAGGTACCAGGCTGGGCTTGTCTTCCGTGGACAGGGGCAGGAGGGTCTGGGTGGAGGTGGCGGTCAGCATGGCGGTCCTCTGGCCAATCCGTCCGCACTTGCCGAAGATGATCTCCGCATAGGACTTGGCATTGGTGTTTGGGGGACTGACCTGCTGTTCAGCGCTCTCGGAGCGGGAGAAGTACCCAGACTCAGTACTGCCTTTGCTGCCTGGGCTCAGAAACGCCTGCTCATCAATCACCTTCTTCCTCTCACTCAGGCGGAGGGCCAGCTTCTGCTTAATGGTGTGGGTGTCTTCCGGTTTATGGCTCAGGGGATGCTCCGATGAGGGTTCTGCAAAGGGAGTCGGGTCCTCCAGCGACGGTGCTGCGCTGGACTGGGACAGGGAGGAGCGTTCGTGGCTGGAACTGTGGCTTCCGGAGCTGTACAAGCTGCTGGAGAGGAGGGGGTGCTTAGGCCTGGAGGGGAGCTCTGTGGGGGGCCCAGACGTGGCGCCAGTTTCCTCTTCGGAGTCTGTGCTTTCTCCCTCGGTGGGCTCCTCAAATTCCTCCCCGGGGATCCTCTCCATCTCCAGCCCTGGCGGGTACATCTCGCCGCCCACGCCCGAGGCCAGGCCGGCTTTGATGCGGTGGGCATGGGACTTCCTGTGCTTGTAGAGGTTGCTCTTGGTCTTGAAGGAGAAGCCACAGGGGCCGCAGGGGTAGGGTCTCTCGCCCGTGTGCGAGCGGATGTGCTTCTGGAGCACGCTGGGCTTGGCGCAGGGCCGGCTGCAGTACTGGCAGATGTACTTGCCAGGCTTCTGGGGCTTTCTCTCCTTCTTGTGTGCCTCTTCCGTGGGCTTCAGGGACACCTGGGAGGGACGGGGCACAAAGACCTTGGGGATGCCAGGCAGGTCCTCAGGGGGGAGGATGGAAGCATGGGAAGGGAGGAGCTGGCTCTGCGGGTGGAGCCCAGGTGTCACGAAGGAGCTTGAGGGCCCAGGTCTCATGGGGTCAATGAGCTGCCACGTGGACCCCTCCAGGAGGTGCTCCGGCTTGCCCGGCGACATGAATGCTGGTGTCAGAGGGTGCTGCGGAAGCTGGGAGATGTGGACGGAGGCTTCGATGGACGGCCTCTTGGGGGGCTTCTGCTGCTGGCCCGTTTTCTCCTGAGAGCCTTCCCTAAGAACTGCCGAGGGGCCGGGGAAGGGCTGCGGGGCTAGGAGCTCCTGGGGGGCACTCTCTTGGGGGGCAGCTGTGCTGCTGCCTGGGTAAGGGACGCTGGAGGAAACACTGGTCTGAACGGCCTCTCCTTTGGTCAGCCGCTTCCGGGGACTTCCCTCAGCCTTCTTGGTGCCCTTGATGCTTTGTTCAGGATCCATGACCTTCGCGGAGACCTCAGATGCTACTCAGGGAGGGTGGGGCAGGCTGCATTTACGAAGAATCCAAGTGTCTGGAGGAGGCGTCCAGCTTTGGCCACATTGGTCAAAAGCTGCAGAAGCCCACCCTGAGACGGCTTTGGGAGATTTTTTTTTGCAAGTGTCACTGGCTGCCAGTGGACTCAGATCAGGTCATCGGGGCCCAAGCTACTCCTCTGGGTGAGGCATGGCCCTCTACTTGGCAGACAGAAAGCACACCAGCACTTCCTGCCTGAATGTCTGTCGTGAAAACGTCACGGGGGATGTCAGTATTGCCATTGTGTTGTGCCGGTGGGCAGTGGCAAGTGGCCCCCACGAGTCCCCCGTATGCTATGCGAATGGCTGAAGGTGGGAGACGTCTGTGTCCATGGCCCAGTCATCCCTGGTGCCAGCCCAAGAGATGCCACACTGGATGCTGGGGGCAGCTCCGTCCTGGCTTCCTCTCTCCTTTGTCCCGTGTTTGGTGATCGGCGGCCTCGGAGGAGAAGTCAGACTCTTCTACGGAACAAAAACGCACGCACAGAAACACACACACAAAAGAGAAGACAGAGTTACTGTAGTGTGTCCCCATGGCCTGGGCCGCTCAGACTCAGTGTCAAAACCCACGGAGGCCCCTCCAAGATCAGCCAGAGAACTCCAGCCTCGCTCCACGTGCACAAGCGCTGCCCATCTTCCCCTCACCTGCCCCTGCAGCTGATGCCAGTGTGCTGGTGACATGGTGGCTGTGTGGGTCGTTGGGGCTGAAGGTAGGGCAGGTTCTGGGAATGGCAGGGCAGTCGGGGTCAGGAAGCCTGTCCTGCTTTGTGGACCCATTCTGAGTGGGCTGGAGCTCTCTAAGCCTCCACTGCCCAATCTATAAAACAGACAACAGCATTTCCTGCCTCACCGCACCCTGGGGATGCCGTGGGCCCAGCGAGGTCATGGATGTGGATGCTGTTGGATGAATTTTGGGCGGTGCTAGGCCTGGCACAGGAGGAAGTGCCCATGGGTTATTCAGATATAAGTTTCCCAAGAGGAGGATTATTCTCTTGTGAATCTTTCTTTCTAGCCCTAGATATGAAAGTGTCCACAAGAGAAAAAGAGAGAGCCATCATTGCTTTTTATGCCCTTGAGAACCCACTCCCAGCCCTGTGCTTCAAGGAGAAGCCGCCAACTACTGCCGTAGCTCACGGGAACTCCCACTCCAACACACCTGAGACCACCTGACTGGTCCAGACGATCCCCAGGGAGAGCGTTTTGGAAGGTTTCTCCAGTTTGGGGGCCTTTTTGTGCCTAGTCAGTCCCAGGGAAGCTCTGGAACTCGTTAAGAATGAAGGCCTTTGCCAATTGCAGGGACAGAGTTGGTCTGGTGGTCTGAGTGGACTCCCAAGTGACAGCATCCTCCCAGGCCAGCCAAAAATCAGGCTGTGTGGGCTCCCTGGGTCCTGAGTGCATCTCAGGTCCCTTCTGACCAGGGCCACGGTTGGAATTTTGAAGCTAGAGGCCACTGTGAGTCTGTCACGCTCAATCACATGACTTCCCAGTTGGGAACACTGAGGGCCATGAAAGTCCTATTTAAAGCCTGATGTTTCTAAGCAGCAAGTTGTCACAGCTGGAGTTGGTCCCCGTCCCTCCTAGGTGCCTGTGCCCCGGGAGCCCCTGGGTGGATGAGCAGTGTTTCTGCACTTTCTTCTGCTGTAAGTGTGTACTGCCCCGGGCAACCTGCCCCGGGCGCCCTATGTCCTTGTCTTGCTTTTCATCTCCCATTTGCTGACACAGAAGTGAGACATTCACTCCTGGCCCTTTCTGGAGTTGCTCAGATGAACAAGTCTCTAAGGTTCTCAGAGAGTCTCTGAAATGGCAGGATTTCAGCTCCATGACAAGGTTAAGGAAGGCCGATAACTTGATCTTTTTAGTAAAAATTGTACCCTATAAATGTTCTCCTTTTTCATTCTGTCTTGGTTCTACAAAGAATTCAAGGTAACTATTACATCACATTTGTAGAAGAATGACAAACTGTAATAAAGATAACAAATTAGAACCGAGAAAATGTAAATAGAGCAGGAAGTTAGGATTGGTGGGATAAAAAGAACACTGAGATACCAATCCTAAGGGTTCCATAGTTCAGCTATACATGAGCTCCCTGACAGCCAAGGGGAAAAGAGAGATGTGGTCCATTACAGAGTGCTTATAGCCAGAGGGGAACAATGATCTAGGTTCCTTACAGGAAGAAAAAGCTTGCTTGAAATGAAACTTTTATATGTGGTACTTCAGTCAGGGGCAGTAATGATGCAGGAGATCATCTGTGTCTTCAGTGATATCCCTCTAGCAAATGCAGTAATTGATCTTTGTTAATGGAAGATCACAATTCAGCAAAGGTTAGCAGCCAAATCCCTCCTTCGACTTAGGCAGAGAAAGCATCCTCCCAAAGCAGGCTGAGTGTGGGGGAGGCAGGGAAATCTTCTTTTACTAAGTCACAGTCAACAGGGTGGCCATATAAGATGTCATCCAAGCTGGGACTTGCTGATAACTATAGAGGGACCACAGGAATAAGTGTTTATTGGAGAGGATGTTGGACTAGTGCAATCCCCTCACTTAGATGAGGAGACTGAGGGCTGAAGACGATAGGATTGGCCTTGAAAATCACAGGTGGCAGAGTTGTACCATCCTGAGCCTCTGGAGCCCCCAGCCAGGCTCATCTCTCCTCCCTCAATCAATGACATTCCCTGGGGCTTCTGTGTGGCTGAGCACGGCAGGAAGTCAATGGCTTTCTGTTCTAGGGAAGCAGCAGCATGACCCTAGGGGACATCCCCGGGTTCACAGTGAGGAGTGTCACGGTGTCTAGAGTCTGAATAGCAGTACTGGCTTTTCAACTGACCTCACCACGTCTACTGGGTGGAAGAAGCTGAGTGCTCAGCTGAAGTGGGGCATCCCATGCCGATGGCATTACCCCACCTCACTTATCCAGGTCAAGGTGGGCAGAAGAGCTGAGCCATATAAATTCAGACGAGGTGGACCTCATGTACAGTTGTAGTCAGGTGGAGGGAGAGCTGCTCCCTGGCTGGGCTGGGCCTCCAGGCCTGGCTGCACCTGTGGGTCGGTTGGGAGGTGGGGAGAGGTCTCTGGGTTCTGTATGTGGGTAACAAAGGGCTGACTTTGCTTTTGTGTAAAGATCTCAAAGCAACCCAAACCCTGGCTAGCGGTAAGCCTGGCTTCTTCCTATGGATGGATGGATCCCGTGGCATGTTGGGTGGTGACATGATCAGTTAGTAGGGGTCAGTTGGCCAAGAGGACCTTACTTTGTCTGGTCCTATGTTCGCCATTCACAAAGCTACAGATTGGGGCTCCATGTGATTCCCAGGGCCAGGTGTGAGGGACAGGGTGAATGAGGGAATAGTCAGGTGACAACTGAGTCATCGGGTGACTCACTGGGCCAGCGGTGCCTACCTAGGGTCCGCATCAAGCCTACACTTGTGAGCTGGGCCTGGTGCTTCTCCACAGAGGGGTCTCCTTCTGGCACCTCTGGGAGAGGATTCACAAGGGGGGGTCAGCACTGTGGCTCTGAGAATGCACAGTCACTGAGGGCTGTGGGCTGAGGCCCCTTCATTCTGCAGACAGGGCACCTGGGATGTCGTGGGAACGACCGGCCCAGGGCCATGCTGGTCCTCTTACCCCAGGGCCAGCCAGTGCTCTCTGCCACTGTGCTCTACCATAGCATGACAAATGCAAGTCACTTGATACTCGGGCCATGGGAGGGGCAGCGGGGGTGCAGGTGCAGACACTGGAGAAACTGCAACACCTAAAGCCTTGGGGTGTGCTGCCCTTCAGATGCAGCCGGGGGGCGTGTACTACCTCTTTAACTCCTTCAGGAAGACCATGCTGCCACTGTGACCAAGACACCAAGAAAATGGGTCTTTCCTGCTTTCTGAGATTCTGAGACTGTGTGTGAAATTTTAATATAAGCCTGAATGACAAAGAAAACTCTGCTTCTCCAGGGTCACCTATGAAAGATCACCTATAAAAGCCACCAGAGGGGCTGGGGTTGTGGCTCAGTGGTGGAGCGCTCGCCTTGCACGTGCGAGGCATTGGGTTCAAGCCTCAGCACCACATAAATAAAAATAAACAACATAAAGGTATGTGTCTATCTACAACTAAAAAAAAAAAAAGCCACCAGAGACATGGGGTCAGAACCTTGAGGTTTCCCTTTCAGGCCAACAGGGGTCTGAACCCCAGTCCATAGAGACGATGGATGTCCTTTGCTGATGATGTCAGAATGGCTGCAGGGTCCACATTGCCTGCCACTGAGGCCACAGCCCCCAGAGAGCTGCAGCTTAGAAGACAGCTGATGACCATGAGGAGAACTTGAGCTTCAACCACCAACTGGTTAACATACCAGGTCATTTCCAGAAGATTCCAGAAGTTTCCATAGGCCTAGCCATTGGAACAGCCCAACCAGGAAGAGGGCTGGGCTTGCTAGGGGTGGAGCCACAAAGGCCTGTGGGGAGGAGCCAACAGACTCAAGGCAAGGTGGTCTAGGCCCAAAGCCAAACTATAAATCGCCTCCTGCAACCAGGCATTGGTACCACAGGACCAGAGCCCAGAGCAGACACCCTGGGGCTTGTAGGAGGTGGAGCTGGGAGCTGGGCTCTATCAGGTGGACAATGCCACCAGAACCGGCAGGAGACCAGCTGGACTGTGCCTCTGGCTCTAGGCTGAGGAGCTTGGGCCACTTGTCAAGTAAGATAAGGCTGTGCCAAGATGGGGACAGGGGCCCCATGCCCAGGTCACTGTTAGATCAATCTGACCCCAGAATGGTGAGTCTTAACAAAGTTCTTTAATTGTAATTTACTGACATATATACTTATCTCCCAGATACCAAAATCTGTTCAAAAATTTTACTGACAGTAATAAAGCATATTGATCTCAAAATGCCAGGAAAATAAATCTTCCTCCTAACTCTGGCAGCTGGGGATCCAGGGAACAGGGCCACAGGCTGGATTGGAGGTAGCAGTTAATATTCTTACTTAACAACCCAACAACAAAACCAGTGTCTCCTCTGTATGCAATACTGTGTGTGTGTTCATGTGCAAGACCCAACTCTTCACCTGCAAAGAAAAGCAAAAGTGACCACAGGCTCAGATGGTGGCAATACAGGGCAGACAGGAGGACACGGTTCTAGAGAGACACAGGGAGAAGTGGTCAGGGAGCTTTAGAGCAAAGTCTAGGCAAAGAGAGTGGCCAAGGCTGAGGTTGGGTCCTTGGCTGGGAATGGGAAACACGACTAGCTATTTGTCTTTCCTTTTAGTCATCAAAGTCCACCTGAGCGCTGGGGGTGTGGCTCAGTGGTAGAGCTCTCTGGCCTAGTCTGCAGGAGGCCCTAGGTTACTAAAAACAAAAACAAAACGAAAGCAAAACTCTACCTGAGCTTCAACTGGGTCTATGGCTGCCCAGCTAGAGCCTGTATTTCCCAGCCTCCCTTGCAGCTAGTTCTGGCCAAGGTGCTGTATGCAACTTCTAGGTCATGGCCAGCAGGTCAAGCGCTTGCCTTCCATTTGCCCATTTTCTCAGGAAGGATCACCATGGGGTGGTGGTGAGTGAATGCTGATCACACAGTCAAGCGCGTTACCCGAAGGTATGGTGGGATTAGACTGGGTGACGATGTGAAGGCAAGACATCGGCCTCGGACAGAAATACATCTTCCATCTGTTGAAACCAGCTACTTGGTCCCTTGGTGCAGCTGAACAAATACACTAACTCATCCTGGGTTGGAGTGTGATGTTGGTCTCTGGAAGGCGGCACCTCTGCAGAGCTGCTTCCGGATTCTAGAGGCTGCCTACATCCCGGGGCTGGTGGCTCCCTTCCATCTTCAAAGCCACATCCTCTCACACTGAGTTATTCTAATCCTGACTCCTCTGCTCCTCTCTATCAACTGTGCATTTTTTAAGATTATGTTGGATTCATCCAGGATAATCCCTCATGAGGTCCTCAATTTAATTACAACCACAGTCCCATTGCCATGACAGGCAAGGCAGGCTCCAGGAATTGGGAGGTAGCTCTCTTGGGAGTTACTGTTCTGCTTACCACAATGGGATCTTATTTTTTTAAAAAATCTCTATTTCTTGATTTCGAGTAAGGCTCAGCATTTTTATGTAAACTTATTCATCAATTATTTCATCCAGGAGATTATTTTTCTCATTCTTTTTAATGTCTAATGGATCATATTTTGTTTTAAATTTTTATAGATTCATATTCATGTCTTTTTAATGTCTAATGGATCATATTTTGTTTTAAATTTTTATAGATTCATATTTTATGTGAATCATATTTTCTTATGGGTTTACATAAACTTTTAATATTGGGGAATATCAATCTTTCATATCTAGGCTGGCAATATTTTCTCCTTACTGACTTATCATCAGTGTTCAACACAGATGTACAAAACATTTTTGTCTCTATGTGGCCGACTGCATTATCACTCTTTCTCTTTATGACTTTAGGTTTCATGTTGAAGATTATTTTTTTGGAATGTCACCCAATGGTTCCTTATAGTTCCTTTATGATTTTTTTTTCCTTCTCTCCATTCTTCCTCCCCAGTGCCATCTTGGCTCCAACTGGCATTTATTTGGGTATATAAGGTGTGACGTACAGATAAAACTTTTAATTTTGTTGTCATCATAGCTAGCCAGCTGCCCTAGCACCATTATTGGATAGTCCATTCCCATCCCCCACCTAAAAGGTCTTGGGACATCTGCTAAAAGCACAGATCCTAGCCTCATTCCAGATCCACTGAAACAGAATCTCTGGGGGAGTGGACCCCAGAATGTACATGTTTTGTAAAACTCCTGATGCCAATCTGACAAACATTCTTCTACAGGCTGGTGTTTAGGGACACTAATGAGATCGCTCTGACTGCATTCCGTGGCTAATCACCTGGCTTCTAGGTTTCCAGCCTCTCCCCCTCCCCCACCCACATCTCTTCAATGGCCGACCTCACCAGGGCTCCCTTTGTCAAGAACTCTCAATAGCTCCCCATGCAGAGAGGTTCAGCCAGTGGCACTTCAGACCTGACATCACTGGCCCATCAGCCCTCTCAGGCTTTCCATCCTGCCCTTCCATTTGAATCTGCCCTTCCACCTTGCTGTTCCAGGGGAAGAACTCCCCAGAGGACCTGGGGAATGCTACCAGGAAGGAGGCGTGCTCGAGACGGGCCCTGAATGATGGGAAGCCTGGTCAAAGTTAGACTTGCAAGAAAGGGACTCAGGATAGGTGGGAGGGACGACATGCCAGGCACGGGAGGCTGGGATGTGTCCCCAGGGCACATCTACCTTCAGGGCTGTGACAGTTGGTGTCTGCGTGGGGACCTTGTGCAGAGCCAGGGTGGGCACTGGGAGGAGCTTCTGTGCATTTCCCATCTTGTCCCCAAACTGTGATGACGCAGTGGTGCCAAAGTGGTCCCCTGACAGAGCTGTGGCCACTGACCCTCAGAATCACCCAATGGTTCCTTATAGTTCCTTTATGATTTTTTTCCTTATGACTTCTGTGACCCTCAGAAAGCAGGGAGGAGACACACCCTCTCCCCATGGGGTGGCTAGACAAGCTGCTGGGCTGGACCAGGCTTTAGGGGTGACTGGCCCCTCACACCTTCCGACCGGATTTATTCATGAGAAAAAGGCACAAACTAGGTCCCAAGGCCAGCCTGTCCAGGAAGAAGACATTTTCTGCTAATCTAGTAGGTCAAATAGTGGTACTTCACCAAGAAGCCTGGGGTGTCTGCTGAGGTCAGGCCCTGGCTTAGGCAGTCCATCAGCATCTTCCCGTGAGCTTGTCTTCTCCTGGACTGGGCAGGGCCTGGGTCTAGCTCGTCTTTATATTTCTAGGGCCCGATACCAGGCTTGGCATGAAGTAAAATATAAAAATACTTTAAAAATACTCACTGACAACTACCACGTACCCAGCAGTGCTAAACGCTAGCATCGGATTCTCACACATGTCGCCTTTTTGCAAACATCAGAACTGGCACTTATGGCTTTAAATCAGGCAAGAAAAGGCAAAGGCAGGATTTGGACCCCAGGTTCAGGCTGAAACCCCCAAGGGCCCGAGGTTAGTCAGGGAGGCCCCGTTGGGTCCTGCCTTCCTTCTTGGTCTCCCAGCTCCTCCAGGAATCTTCCCCGGTGGGCTCCAGCCACCACCCTCACACCACACGTGACCCTCATGAGTGAATCGCTCTGTGTGGCCGTGTTAGCTGGTGTGGATCTTGAATGTCCCCTGAGGGCCCACGTGTTAAAGGCTTGGTCCTCACTTGGTGCTACTGAAAAGTGGTGGGGACTTTAAGAGTTGGGTCCTAAGGGCGGTCTTAGGTCACTGGGAAGGTGCTCTCAAGGAGGATTGTTGACATGGCCCACCCTCCTCTTTCTTTGTTTCTTGGCTGCCATGAAGTGAGTTGCTAACTCTGCCACGTTCCCCTCCATGAGCTACCGCCTTGCCACAAACACAGAAGCAACGGGACCTACCTACCGCGAACTGGAATCTCCAAACTGTGAGCCAAAAGAAACCTTTCCTTTATTCAAAAGTTGATTATTTCAGGTATTTTGTCACAGTAAGGCAAAGCTGACCAACCAATTAACCTGAGGGCTGAGTTTCATGAAAAATGCTTTTTCTCCCAACAATGAGTGGTGAATTATTCCTGGGGAGGCTCTTATTTAATTTTTCTTGAAGGACTGACCGCTGTGCTCCTACTTTTCTTCTTTACCTCCCACCCATCCCCGAGACCTAGATGGGGCTTGGAATTTCTGTGACTGGTTGAAAAACACATTCTGTTCATACATTGGGAAACCCTGAGTCAGTTTTGTCTGGCTGGTGTTTGTTTTGTTTGTCTGGTCCAGGGACCAACACGAAATGGATATCACTTGGAAAAAATGTAGTCTCCAGAAACACCCCTGCGAACAGCACATCTCACAGTGAAACCAAGCACGATGCAGCCAGAGCGCCACACGGCCAGACCTGCAGAGGCCTGGACTCACCTCTGGCCATTGTGATAACCCAGGTGAAGATGGTGTAAGCCAAGCTTCTCTGTCTGGACTGTACACCTGAACTCTTTGTATGTGTCAGGGCTGTTCTCAGGGAATTCACAGATGAGTTGATGTATTTCTGATCATAACCCTACTGGTCAGGTACTATTATTATTCCCATTTCATAGATGAGGAAACAGAGGCACAAAATCACAAAGCTGCTAAATAGCAGAACCAGAACCAGAACCTGGGCCATCGGGTAACTTCTGCAGTGGAGACGCTCAGGGAAGCTGGGGTCCCACCACCCTTTATCAACAGGACTCAGATTGGAGGCAAAGTCCTAACCCCGTGGTTGACCAAACACTTTTCCTAGCAGCCTTCCTTCCTGCCAGGGGGGCTGGCCTTGTTAAGAATATTATTTTTTTTTCTTTCAACTGGGAAAAAAAAATCTACAGCATTGAAGTCTTGCTCCCTGTTGATACTGAAAATGAACTGAGATCCAGGAAGAGCAGCCTTGCTTCATCAGGGGCATGTGGGAGCCCTCATGCCTGGGCTTAGTTCATCTGCTAAGTGGTCTGCTGTTATACATCCAGTCATCTATCCACCCACCTCTCTGGCCATTTATTTATATCTGCTTTCCCCTGTAAGGACTCAAAGGCTTCTGCACACGGGTGAGAACTCAGTGGGCATCTGTGAACTTCGCTCGACCTATTTATCTTCAGGGGTCCAGGGAGTTCTTGTGGGTGAAAGAGCTTCAGGAAGAACAAAGCCCGAAATGAGAGTGGGCACCCATCTCCTGGCCATCTGTCTTCTGTCAGTGTTAACATCAGTACTGCCCGAGAAAGTCCTGCATTGCACAGTGGCCGCCGGCTTGCCAGTCTCCAGCAGGTCTCCAGCTGTTCCTTTGATGGCATTTTGTTTCTACCTAGGTGACAGTGGAACAAAAGGGCCCCCTGCCTTCCAGCTTCCTGGGTAGTTCAGGTTCTGTCTACCAGGACACCTACCTGTGCGTGGACACATGCCATAGAATAGACCATAGAAGGACAAAGGACCAGGGAGATGGGTGACACTGTGTAAGCAAACAGTGGTCACAGAGAACACCTACAGTCTCCATCATTCTTGTGTATGTGGCAGGATGAAATATAATCGCACTGGTAATGACGCGGCTCTCTGAATCATCACTCTGCATCTCATTTCTTCATATATCAGTCTGCCATTATCACCTGGGCCTTCTCAATGCCAGGCCAGTAACAGGAAGACAGATGTGAATTACAGAAAAAACCCAACTGAAAACAGCAAAAGTTAAAATGAATCAAAGACCTAAGCGTAACAGCTTTTAGAAGAAAGCATATAGGGAAAGCCTCAGAACAATGAATTTGGCAACAGATTGACTCGATGTGACACCAAAAGCACAGAGAACAAAAGTTAAACATAAATAAACTGGACTACATCACAATTAATAACTTTTGGGCTGGGGTTGTGGTTCACAGGTAGAGCGCTTGCCTCGCACATGTGAGACTCTGGGTTTGATCCTCAGCACCACATAAAAATAAATGAGTGAAATAAAGGTATTGTGTCCACCTATAACTAAAAAATAAATATTAAAAAAATTAATAACTTTTATGCATCAAAAGACAAAATGAACAGAGTGAAAAGCAGCTGACAGAAAGTTTGTCATTTTATACATCTGATAAAGGATTAATATGTAGAATATATAAAGAACTCCTACAACTCAACAACAACAACAACAAACAACGAGCAAGGACTTAAACAAGAATTTCTTTGAAGAGCTATGAGTGACCAACAAACATATGAAAAGATGTTCAATATCACTAATCATTAGGGACATCAAAATCAAAACCACAATACAATACCACCTCATGCACATTAAGATGATAAAAGAAGCATTGGCAAGGATATAGGGAAGTATTGAAAACCTTGTGTACTGTTGGTGGGAATGTAAAATGGTTCAGCTTCTATGAAAAACAGTGTGGTGGTTCCTCAAAGCAAATTTTAAGGTGATTCCTCAAAAATAGAATCACCATATGATCCAGGAATTCCTCTTCTGGATATATATTCAAAAAAATTGAAAGCAAAGAGATACTTGAACCCCCATATTCATGATAGCATTATTTTCAATAGAGCAAAGGTGGAAGCAATCCAAGTATTCATCAATGGATAAACAGATAAAATGTAATGTATACACACAATGAAATATTATTTAGTCTTTAAAAAGGAAGAAATTCTGATACATTGTCTAACATGGATGAATCTGGAGAACATTACTCTAAAGAATAAGCCAATCATAAAAGGACAAATACTATATGGTTCTACTCATATGAGATGCTGAGGGGTGGTCAAAGTTCATAGATATGGAAAGTGGAATGATGGTTGCTAAGGACTCTGGGGAGAGAGGTGTTGGGATTTAGTGTTTAATGGCACAGAGTTTCAATTTTGCAAAGTGAAGAGTTCTGTAAATTGGATGCATGGCAATGTTAATGTGCTTAACCCTATTGAACATGTGTGAGACCCTGTGTTCAATCTTCAGCACCACATAAAAATAAACACCACATAAAAATAAACAGAATGGTAAATTTGATGTGTATTTTATCATAGTTTTAAAAAATGAAAAAATATTTTAATAGCATTTCAAGAAAGAAGTTATCTAAATGGTCAGTAAGCACATGTCAGAAGTTTTCCCTAAGATTTTGTTTTATGTGTAACTCTTTAATCTATTTGTAATTGATTTTATTTATGGTGCAAGATAAGGATTCAATTTCATTCTTTTTTGCATGCGGCATCCAGTTTTCCCAGCACCAATTGTTGAAGAGACTATCTATCCTTTCTCGTTGTGCTTTTTTGATAGTCTGATTGAAGACTGGTTGGCTGTAAATGTGTGGATTTATTTCTGGGATCTCTGTTCTGTTTCACTGGTCTGTATGCCTGTCTTTATGTCAGTAACACACTGTTTTGGTTACTGTGGCTTTGTCATATATTTTGAAATTAAAAAGTATGATACCTCCAGTTTGTTATTCTTTCTCAGGACTGATTTCAGCTATCCAGAGCCTTTTATAGTTCCATATTTATAAAATTGTTTTTAAATTCTATTTCTGTAAAAAAATGCCACCAGGAATTTTTATAAGGATTGAACTGAATCTGTAGATTGCTTTGGGTAGTATGGATATTTAAACAATATTAATTCTTTCAACCCATGGACAAAGATGTTAACCCATTTGGTTCTTCTTGAACTTCTTTCATCAGTGTTTTGTAATTCTCAGTATACTCCTCTTTTGTAGCCTTACTTATGTTTATTCCTAAGTATTTTAGTCTTTTTGGTACTATTGTAAATGACACTGTTTCCTAATTTCCTTTTCAGATAGTTCATTGTTGTTAAATAGAATTGCAACTGATTTCTGGATATTGATTTTGTATCCCCCAAACATTATTAAATTTATTATTTCAAACAGTTGTTTTTAATAGAAATCTTTAGGGATTTCTATATATATAAGATCATATTATCTACAAACAGAGACAATGTTACTTCCCTCTTTTCCAATTTGGATGCCTTTAATTTTTTATTCTTGCCCGATTGCTCTGGCAAGAACTTCCAGAACTATGTTTAATAGAAGTGGCAATAATGGGCATCCTTGCCTTGTTGCTGATCTCAGAGGAAAATCTGAGTTTTTTACTATTGAGCGTGATATTAGCTGTGAGCGTGTCTTATACAGCCTACATTTGGTTAAAACACTTTTTTTCTGGTGCTAATTGGCTAAGAACTTTTTCCTTTCTTTCTTTTTAATCGTGAAAGGTGTTGAATTTATTTCAAATGTTTTTTCTGTATCTGTTGAGATGATCATGTGACTGTTGGTCTTTATTTTGTTAGTGTCGTATGTCACATGACTGTTTTCATATGTTAAAACGTCTGCATCCTAGAAATACATCCTATTTGGTCATGGTATGACATCCTTTTACCGTTATTGGATTTGATTTGCTTGTGTTTCGTTGAGGATTTTACATCTATATTCATCATGAATGTTGGCCTATAGTTTTCCTTTTTTGGTGGCATCTTAGTTTGGTTTTAGTATCAGAGTACAGTAGCCTCAAAATGACTTTGAAAGAATTCCCTTTTCTATTCTTTGGTAGAACTCCAAAAGGATTGATGTTAATTCTTCTTTAAATGTTTGTTGGAATTCACCAGTAAAGTCATTTAGTCCTGTACTTTGCTTTGTTAGGAGGTTTTTGATTACTGATTCCATCTTCATACTAGTTATAGGTCTTCTTTTTTCCTTCATGATTTATTTTTTCGGACTTTTATTTCTCCATGATTTAGTCAGAGTAGACTGTATTTTTCCAGGTGGTGGTTTTTCCGTTTATTTAAGGTTATCCAGCTTGTTGGCATGAAATTTTTCATAGTGATCTCTCTTATGATCCTTTTTACTTCTCTGGTAGCAGTTGTAATGTCTCTTCTTTAATTTTTGATTAAAGAGAATCTTCTCTCTCTCTTTTTTTAGTCTAGCTAAAGGTTTGCCAATTTTATCTGTTCAAAAGACCAACTCTTGGTTTCATTGTATAATTTTCCAATCATTTTTCTATTTTGTTCATTTCTTCTCTAATCTGTGTTATTTCCTTCCTTCTGCTAACCTTGGGCTTAGCTTATTATCCTTTTTGTAGCTCCTTGAGGTAGGAAGTGAGGTGGCTTATTTAAGATCTTTCTACTTTTGAGCGTAATTATTCATTACTATGAATCTCCCTCTTACTACAGTTTTTGCTGAATCCCTTAATTTGTAGTAGGCTGTGTTTTCATTTTCATTTGTCTTGAGGTATTTTATAATTTCCTTTTTGATTTCTTCTTTGACCCAATGATAGAGTTTGTTATTTAATTTGTGAATTTTCTTGTTTTTCTCTTGCTATTGATTTCTTCTCTTATGGTTAGAAAAGATGTTTGTATAACATTAATCTTCTTAAATTTGTTAAGACATGTTTTGCAACCACATGTGATCCATCCTGGAGAAAAGATTCATGGCACCTGACAAGAATTAAGATTCTGCTGCTGTTGGGTAGAATGCCATATCTATCTATCTCCTCTCTATCTTCTCTCTATCTCTTTCTCCCTCCTCCTCCTCCTCCTCCTCCTCCTCCTCCTCCTCCTCCTCCTCCTCCTCCTCCTCCTCCTCCTTCTTCTTCTCTCTCTCTCTCTCTCTCTCTCTCTCTCTCGTATAATTTGTTTCTTTATAGATCTCCTGTATGGATATTTTATCATTACTGAGAGTGGAATATTGAAGCACATGAATAGATGCTCAACATGATTATTCATTAAGGAAATATAAATGACATCCATCACACGTTCATCAGAACAACAAGCATGAAGCAAACAGATAATACCAATGATGGTAAGGTGGTACAGCAATTGGAACTCTTCTTGTACATCACTAGTGGAAAGGTAAACACAACCATTTGGGCAACCGATTGGCAAAAACCTAATGCCAAATAAATACCTACCCTCTGATCCAGAAATTCTACTTCTGAGGATATATCCTACAGAAATGCATGTGTTTGTTTGCCAAAAACCACTAACAAAAATGTTTATAACAGCTTTACTCATGATAGTAAACCTGGAAACAACCCAAATACTGACAACAAATAGAATGGGTAAATAAATTGTAATGTGCTTGCATAAGAACTGTTACCAGTATATCATAATAAAAAAGATCAAAGTACAGCAACGGACAAAATTGTGTATTTTAGAGATGTAATAATAAACAAAGTCATTCAGATGCATTCAACTGTATGATTCCATTTGGTTTAAGTATAGGTAGAATCTATTTTATGGGTAGAATCTATTTTATAGTGATTAGTTCTTGTGGGGCAGATGGGTATTAACTAGGAAGCCACATTATGGGGTGATAGAAATGTCTTACATATTGATGTGATGCATGTACATACACATATAGAAACTATTGTAGGTGTACACTTCTGCTTTGTGTGCTTAATTGTATGTATGCTCTACCTCAACTTGAAAAATGACATGAACTTTGCTATTAAAAACTACCAAGCCTATAAGGAGAGAGACACAAACAAAAACAGATCATAAGCTGTGGAAGATGCCATGTTAGAAACAGGTTCCAAACACAGGATGGGGGTTGCTGAAGAGGGTAGGGAGGACGGCTCACTTGGTTGGTTTCAGAAACATGGACAACTCATAGAATGGGTAAATAAAACTGTAATCTGCTAGCATAAGAAGAGCTCTAAAGGATGAGTGGGCTTGTACCAAGCAGCAAAGGGTACTAGCACGCGGGAGCTGAGATGATGTTGGGGGGATTCCGCGTGTGGGAGAAGGCAGGTGGTCCAGGTGGTTAGAATGCTGGGTATGCAGGATTTACGTCAGGAGTGGGAAACGAGGCTAAGAACATGAATCGCGTCAGCCTTCCCATCTGTTTAAATGAGCAGCCCAGAAACATTTGTTGAGTGAACGAATGAGCCTTCCCACAGTCATGATACATCTGCTGTCAGGAATCACAGGGACAGATGTGTTTGGATGGAAGCAAGCACTGATGAGACACAGTACTGGTGTGGTTGGGGAGTCTGTTTCCTCTAA